>NC_059332.1:3355138-3665277 GCF_018350155.1 Leopardus geoffroyi | reverse complement strand
GTGTATCTTGTTGTAAGTGCCAATCTGTGGCAATCTATACAGCAAATAACCCACAAAGTCAGGAAGGCCTGATGGCCCTGAGATCCCGTGGCAGCGAGGGAATGCCATTGAGAAGGTAAGAGCACAAGGGACCATAAGATTGCCAGATCTGGGTTCAAATGCTAAGCATTACACCATGGAGCCCTTACAGAAGAGTGTCTACTGAAGAAAAGACGTGTCTGGAAGCTGGATGCATATTTTACCTTTGGAAAAAAGTCCTGATCAATAGAATCAATCTAAAGAGCATTAATAGATACTTGCCATTCGTTAATAGAGGCTGTGGTAGTCTGAGTCATGCATTCTCACATAGACCCACATCCCAATCCCCAGAACCCATGGAATACATTACCTTACCTGGGAAAAGAGACTTTCCAGATGCGATTACATCGAGGAGTTTGAAATGAAGAGATTATCCTGGATTTTCCAAGAGCACCCAAAGCAAGGTCAGACTTAATCATAGGAAACGTGACCACAGAAGCAAGAGGTGATCCGGGGAAGAGACCTCTAGAAGCTGAAAATGGCAACGAAGTCTCCAGAAAACCTGCTGGCACCTTGATTTTAGACTTCTGATCTCCAGAGCTGTAAGAAGGGTGATTCGTGTTGTTTTCGGCCACTAAATACGCGGTAATTTGCTATGGCAGCAAGGGGAAACTAATACAGAGGTTCTAAAACATGACCATGACTGGGGCTTAATAGGCGTGAAGAAGTTTTGCAGGGCTTTTTCCGGAACACTGTTTAGAGGCCAGAGGAGTTTATAGAGGCTCTTCTCTTGCTGTCATTGAGATCACTGGAAGATGTGCTCGAACTAAGGACAGGAGAGGCAACGGAAGGATCCAATGCCTAGAGGGTTAACCGTCACACCACGGGATCTCTGTATAACAAACCTTCAAGGGAAGACGCGTATCCTCTTGAGTCTGGTCACTTGATCTTCAAGATGTTCGGGCGTAAATTCAATCTAAGGAACGTTAAGAGAGAGCCTCTTGTCTAGAGAAATTGGAAAGGGGTGGCTGGGGTCTCACTCCACGGCTTGGACGTTTTCAAGGTCAGCGTTAGCCTCCAGACCATTTGTGTGAACCGCGGGGGAGAAAAGGCGGGGTGGGGGGTGGCGTCTGATACGTGAGCCGTTAGGGCCTTAAGACTAAAGAGGATCAGGTTGACCTCAGGAACCCAGGGAGACCAGAATGCTTTCCACGAGGACACAAAGTACTTCGCTTCTCGTAAGTCTGAGAAGAGAGTAAGGGATCACAGGAGGCTCTTCTGGGGAAGAAAGCTCAAGTGTAAAGTTCATGCCCCCACACACAGCAGGATGCACTGGCAAATTGAAACGTGGGGACAGGCGACCAAAACCAAAGCAGGTCCCACCGAGATTTGAACTCGGATCGCTGGATTCAAAGTCCAGAGTGCTAACCATTACACCATGGGGCCACCACACGTGTGTTTTGAGGGAATATCTATGAATATTAAATGCAGGGCTTGTCATTCTATTCAGCATGTTACGGACTGCAGTATTTATATTTTTTAAATATCAGTGGGAAATCTGCTAGACAGCAGATGCTCCAAAACAAACAGGACAACTGGGGCTCGCATGCGTAAACAATGTTAAGACCAAGAACCTGCTGGAACCCAAACCCGGAACTGAGGTCCGGGGTGTGACACAGGAGTACTTAGGGCATCCAGAGGATAACCTGGTTTCCCAATGAAGGGGTGGGGGGGGTGGGGGGGCGATGCAGAGGAGGACACAGAATTCCAGAAAAGCGCACAAGCCACGCAGCTCTGCAGGGCAGTGTCGCCCTGCTAACTGGGATGCTGAGTGCTGAGGTGCCCAAGTACACAGGTGTCTCTGGCCAAGTCCAGGTACGGGGGTGATTTAAGAGAAGAGAAGATACTAAAAGGTTGGCAGGTCCCACCGAGATTTGAACTCGGATCGCTGGATTCAAAGTCCAGAGTGCTAACCATTACACCATGGGGCCGATGACAGCCGTGTCCCCTGGCAAGTGTTTGGAAGCTCTTTGCAGCGCAGCGCATACGCGTGGTTGGATGTCTGTCCCGAACAGGTGCCGAAGGTCCACGTTCTCTGGATCCAAGGGGGCAACAGACTTGTTCAGCCACGGGGGGGAAAGCCCCACAGAGCTCGTCTTTGCTTAGAATTTTCACCAGGGCCCACAGAGGACTTGAGTGCCAATGTTCCTAGAGAAATCAAAACTGTGCATTTCCTGAATACCTAACCTGGACGATGAACGTTTGTCTGCCTTTATAGGCTTATAGAGGAAAGTGTCAACGCTTAAAATATCTCTTCGGACATGTACGAATATAGAAAACTCAAGAAGAAAAAAAGTTAAAGGTAGCATGGGAATTTAATTTCAAGGATTAAGAAGAACTTCTACATTTCTAAGTATTTTTACGTCGTTCTTTTTGCTTATCCGCTTTCTCTAGTGGATCAATTGCAAGTGTAATAAAAGATTAATTTTTGTTATATTTACTCTTATTTCTGTTGCATATACAGTATTGTGTATCTGCCAGTTTTATCAAGCACCACAGTTCTTTTTTTTTCTTAGTAAGATTTAGCCAACGTCTGAAAACAAAGCCAATGTCTGAAAAACTGAAAACGGTTTTGAAAATTCTCTATCCTGTGCATCCTCTCTGCAGTTCTGGCTTCCTAAGTGGAATAAGAGGGCTCCAGAAGGAGGGAAGATTGGAAATCTCCTGTTTGAGATACTGATTCCAAAACATCAAATGTGCTCACGAGTAAAGAGTGGACACTGGATGTGCCCAAATTTCGGATTTCGGTTTCAGAAGTCAGACCCGAGCTGGATAGGGAATTGGAAATTAAAAAAAAAAAAAAAAAAAAAAGATTAAAGCCTGGGCACTTTTCGGCATCTGTATAGTGGTTTCAGAAGAAATCCCTAATGTTTTCCCCAATCATTTTCAAAAATTTTCTTCCCCCGCTGTGATACTAAAGGACAACTACCTGCTTACAGTTTCAAGGACAAAGATAATATTACCCAGGAAGACGGTGTATTTCGTGCTGTTTTGTGCTTTGCAGCTTCCAAAGTTGGTCTAGCAGGTGTAACACCTGGAAAGAAAACACTACTCCGTAGTCGGCAGGATTCGAACCTGCGCGGGGAGACCCCAATGGATTTCAAGTCCATCGCCTTAACCACTCGGCCACGACTACGCGACTGCTCCCCAGCTGTCTGGATATATTCCCATGAGGAATAATATCTTCCCTGTTCGTAAATTGATTTTCCTGCTGGTCTAACAGCTCTGGACCACCTGTCATCATACTAAAAAGAACAAGGTTTTGAATATCGAGTCGTTGATAACAGAAGTTATTACAAATTGTAACGTTTGCCTGTCGTGGGAAATACCAAAGCCCCTGCGGACGTCGCATTCCATCCAACAGGTGCGGGGGTACCCAACACAGAAATTGAGTTACAAGGGACCAAAGGGAAGCAAAGACAGGAAGCAGGTGTTTGTCCCAAATTGCCTTGGGGATTCTTACACCTCCAGATCTGGTCCACTCCCTTTTTCTAAAATTTGAGGTTGAGCCAAAGAAGGGTGCCGAGGAGATAGCAGAGGATGGTTTCGATCCATCGACCTCTGGGTTATGGGCCCAGCACGCTCCCGCTGCGCCACTCTGCTCCCCACACCAGGCTGGCTTTTCAAATTTGAATTTCAAGGCAGTAAATTTTGGCGCCTTCTTACTTAGGAGACGTCTGGATGCTTTTCAGCGATTGCCTCGAAGACTGAGAAAGGATACCCCCGGCTCCGTGCACTGCCACGCTCCGCCCCTCAAATGCCAGCGGCTTACAATTCGCCCCGCAAAGACCGACCGGTTGAGGTCGGAGTGCACGCCAGCTCCAGCAGGATGATGTCTCAGGACATGGGGAAAACCAAATGCATGCCAATTGGCATCATTTATAAGCTGAAATTGCCAAAGGAGGGCTTGCTTTGATCTTTCTCAGCCAAACGGGGATACAAGAAACACTGTTACTTTAAGGTACTTTTAGCTTGTAAGTTTTCGGTCAAAATGTTTTCAACCGCGCGCTGGGTAAAATGCGGACGCTGCATTGGCCGGGAATCGAACCCGGGCCTCCCGCGTGGCAGGCGAGAATTCTACCACTGAACCACCAATGCTCTGCGTGTGTTCTGCCCCATATTTGTCCTTATAGCTACAGTTATACAGTCTCTGGAAAGTAGAGCGAAGAGATTGTACACTTTTTCCCTAGGATTTTTCTAAACCCAATCAAAGAAAAAATTATACCTAAACATTCTAAGAAAACCTGTGACTTAGAAGAAGTGAAAGTGCTGATATGCGGCCCTTGGAGGCTTTGGAAGGTGAAAAACAAGTATAAATACCCAACATATAAAAATGTCTTTTCTCCATCCCCCGCTTCCCCCCTTACATCGTTAATGAAAACAAATTCCAAAAATCTCTCCGTTAGGATGCAAGCCAATTCGGTTAATTACTGGGTCAAAGCGCTCAATTCGAGGTTGAAACAAGTTACCACATTTTGGAAAAAAGACCTATCGTCACTCTGCCGTGAAGACCCAAGTTTGTATAAGAAGGTTGTGGTCATCAGACGCGAGAATGGTACAGAAAATGCTGAAAGTAGGAATTCTCCCGAATCCTATCCCTTACACACGTCCCCGTGACTTGCCCTTTGGAGGGTGGCCGCTGGCCGCCGAGGTCGGTGTGGGGCTTGGGAACCAAAAGCCAAGCGGGACCTGGAAATAAATAGAAGTTATATCCCTTGCTTTTGAGGACTTTTCACTTGTCTGGAGAAAAAGCCAACACAGAGAAAACCATTGACGACCCATGAAAATTATCTTTACCAAAGTGAGCCTCGAGTTTGGTTTTCTGGGAGGTAATGGGCTCTGATAGTCCGGATGATACGAAGCATGTGAGAGCCAGTTTTTCACACGCCTCTATCTCCTTCTGGTCTCTATCTCTTTGCACCTTTTCTTCAGAAAATCAACCTGATCAAGTCACGTAATGCCCTCGTTCTTGTTTACTCGTGCCTAAAGGGTGCCTACGTTCCTCCAGGGGCGTCGAAGGTAAATTCAGAGGATGGCCATTAAAGTGGTTTGAAAAACAACATAACACCACCCGTCAAATATTAGTTACTGGTTTCTATTCCATGTAACTTTTTAGTGAACCTTCGAACGTCAGACATTTTACCGTATTTCTATCGGAAGCAGATATCTTCAGTATAACACACATCACTGGTGTTCACGTCAGTGGGGCTGTGTCCCCCCAGGCTGTCAGTTAGGCTCTGACAGGAGGCCTGGAGGCCAGCATGGAGGAAGCCGGTACCGGCCAGGGGAACGGACACGCTATGCAACTTGATCCAGTGGAGTTTTCGGGCTCATACGGTCCAGTTTTGTTTTCTTCTGTTGCCGGGATTTGGAAAAGGCCAGAGGCCTGTCCGGGCCCAACGCCCCGAGAAGCCCCATCACGCGGGGGCCGAAGGGAGGAGCCATGGCAGGGAGCCCCCCGAGCAAGTGAGGAAGAAAGAGCAAAACTCTGCTTCCCACCCCCACGGAATAAATATTCGGCTCCCGATTAACAACTGTCAATAAAAAAATATATATATATATATATATAGAAACACAACCCCCCATGGGCAGTTCCAGCGCAAACCTCCCTGCTCGCTCTTGAGTGCTCGCTCTCTCCCTTCCCCCTTCCCCCTCCTCTCCCCACCCCCTCTTCTCCTGCTCTCACATCTCCACAGTGTACTTTCCGCTTTAATAAACTTTCCCACTCCTGTGCTACTTGTCTGCCCTTGAATTCATTCTGGTGACCAAGACCGAGAACCTTCGGCGAGGCCCATGGAGCTGGCTGAGGCCAGGCCCAGGCTCACCTGGCAACAGAATCATGCAGCAAACCAGGGAGAACATTCCTTTCAGAGGAAAGGTCAAGGACAAAGGCCCTGTCCTGGGAAGGAGCGACAGGTATTTGAGGAACCGAATGGCCTGGGCGACAGACGCTGGGTTGTTTGGTTTTAAGGAGGAGGATAATCAAGACAAGATCTGCGTGTACAAACATGCGCCATAAGGACTCGGATTTCACGGAACACGAGGAGATCTGGGACGAGGTCCCTGTCAACACCCAGGGCAAGAGATGTTGATGGAAGAAAAGAGGTCCTGGTGGAACAGAGAAGGAGATGGGCTGTGACATTTTAGGAAATCACACTCAGTGGGACTCCTGCTCAGACCTGGGAGTGAAGAAAAGGACGTCCCCAGGATGGTTCTAGATTCCTGGTTGGGTGGGGGCGGGGCGGGAATGAAGCAGAGAAGGAGGCACACCCTGTTGCAGTCAGCCGGGCGAAGGAACAGTCCAGAAAGCAACCAGAGCAGAAAGAGGGAAACAGAAGACTGTGCCTCCCCTGACGTGGTGACTGTCCAAGAGAGTGTTTCCATGAAACCTTTCTTTAAAGAAGGTTGCAAAGGACGCACTGTCCATTGGGGGGGGGGGGGGGGGGGGGGCTCTTCCCCCAGCGAGATTCCCCTGGCAAGCCAAGGACAAAAGCAGAATCACAACGCGTGCCACAAAACTCCGATATTCTGTCCTTTCTGTCATGTTAAAAACAGGACCACGGGCCCAAGATGGAGTCACCTGTGCTAAGCCCAATCGCCACACCGAGACCTAGACTTACCAGTTACAGTGTTAGCATGTCCCAGAAATGGAATCTTGAACCAGTCAGCGAGAAATCCCTGGGTCAGCACGAGGTAGGTAACCTGCCTGATAGACGCCCGTCGTCCCGTAAAGGAACGGGCTCTGCCTGAACCAGCCTGTGTTATGCTAGTATAACTTCCTCGTTCCCAGGCCCTTCTGCCTATAAGAGTCTCATTCTGTACAGCTCCCTGGAGCTCCTTTCTCTCTACTACAGAGGATGCTGCCCCGGGGTTGAAAGGTTGAATACAGTCAGTAAGATCTTCAAAATTGGCCCAGTAAATTTTGTTTTTTAACAATCACCACTCCTGGGAGGCCTCTCAAAGTCACCTACTGGGTATACCTTGGAGGGAAATCGCCTCGCTTCTTTACCCTAAAAAAGGTTATTTGCAATTGACCCCGACGTGATTTGAACACGCAACCTTCTGATCTGGAGTCAGACGCGCTACCGTTGCGCCACGAGGCCACGGGGAAAAGGCCCTTTATCTGCCAAATTAGGATTTAAATAATCCTGTCTCCTCTCCTCCAGATTCTAAAGATTTTCTTCTGTTGATGGGTGGATTGGATCAGCTTTCTCCCCACTATCCACAGCTTGGCTAATGCCTTGCTAAGAAAGTAAAGGAACTGACCACATTAAATATTAATACAAAAACCCAAATGCTCCCTTCTCAGGAAAACTCAGTGCTTTCTCAGGCTCAGTCCTTCCAACTCTTCAGAATTCTCCTGGTTTGAGAACTCTCCTGTGCTTACTATTTAGATCCGCAGTGAAACAGGAATCGTGATGGCCAAAAACTTGGCACGACTGCTTTACCCGTCATTCACGAGACTTCTCCCCCTTCTGAAACAGACTCCTGGCCCCGCACCGGCCCGCCTCCCTGCCTTTCTCAGCACCCGCCAGGCCCACCCCGACCTGCTGAAAAGCTGCTGGGTCTCAAAAGCCCAGCGTAAACGACGTCACTTCTGGAAATTCTCCCGGCTCCGGCTCCTCCCCGTCAGAATGTGCGGCCTTCTGGTCTGTATAGTTTGTACATGAGCAGCAACTCAAATCCGGTGGCTATATCGCGAGCTCTTCCCACTTTTTAGTAGCCTGTGCTTGATCTTCCTACAGTGAGGCTCAAAACACGGTCCCCTGAAGCAGAGCATCAGTTTCAGCTAGGAACTTGCTAGAAAGGCACATCTTTGTCCACGCCCCAGAACTACCGAAGCGGGGACTCTGGGGGTGGGCCTCTGCTGCCTGTATGTCAACAAGGTCTCCAGGAGATTGCGATTCGGCGGAAAGGCGGAAAATCACTGCTCCGGCCTGGAGATCATCCCCTTCCAGGTTGGAGGATGGACAATGTCTGAGCCAGCAGGGGCCGCCACAGCTAAGTGCCACAGATTGGGTGCTTTAAGCAACGGATTTATTTTCTGGCATTTTCAGGGACTACGAACCCAAGATCGACCCTGTCAGCAGGTCTACTGATGGTGTCTTCTCCCGATATCTTCACTGGGTCTTTCCTCTGTCGTGTCTGTGTCCTAATCTCTTTTTAGAAGGACACCAGTCCCGTTGGATCAGGGCCCACCCATATGACCTTCCCCTGCTTTGTCTAGGTCTTTAAAAGCCCCACCTCCAGATACAGTAACATCCTGAGGGGCTGGGGGTTAGGCCTTCAACATCGTGAAGGGGGGCCGGTGGGACACACAGCTCTGCCCCTGACTTGGAAGTTTCCAGATGGAAGCCCCTGCTGACAATTCCTGAGCCCCGCCCTGGGGTGCCAGGATGGACGGTTCACGGGTAAATGCGACTGCCTCTTTGCTTTTCCCACACTGTTTGCTTAGGCCCCCGCTTTCTGGAGTCTGACAACCTCCCTCGGCCTTCCAGATGGCAAGATCTTGTGGCCGTTATCTCCTGTCCCCAACTTGTCCCATCGGAACTTCTATTGTGGAGTTGTTCTGAGAGGGATTCGCAGAAATGAGTTCTTGTGTTTATCCCACCATCTCTCCCTGCCACGGTGGTCCCAGGGCACAGGGAGCAATCCGGTTTGGTCTTTGCCTCTCCCGGCTCAGCCCCGCGCTCACGGTCCCCTCAGGGCTGTGGCCTCTGCTCCCAGGTGCGGTCGAAATATAAAGCACCGTCTGTTGGTTATTGTCGCTTCACCTTCTTCTCCTCCGCAGTTATCTTGCTGGAAACTTGACAACATTTCTGACCCTGCGGCCCAACTTGTTTCCCCCACTAGACTGTAAGATTTCTTTTTTTGTCCTCGAGATTTTATTGAAATCCCAGTTAGTTAACATACAGAGTGATATTGGTTTCAGGGGCAGAATTCAGGGATTCATCACTTACACACACCACCCAGTTCTCCTCCCAACAAGTGCCCTGCTGATGACTGTCACCTGGTTCACCCACCCCCGCACCCACCTCCCTCCATCAACCTCTGGATGGTTCCCTACAGTCAGGAGTCCAGACTGTCCGACTTCTGAGGCCTTGGAAACGCCTTGCTTTGCAATAATGATTTCACGATGTTGCAGTCACAGCGCCAAGATTATTTTCCTTCCCCAAATGTTCCCCACACACCCCCTCATGCCGCAGGAGGACCACGTGGCCTAATGGATAAGGCGTCTGACTTCGGATCAGAAGATTGAGGGTTCGAATCCCTTCGTGGTTGCTGCGGGGCTCACTTATTACACCCCAGGCCCTTCCTGCTACTTGTTGCTGTTTTCTCGGTTCAGTCCGTGAACAGATTCTTCTCCTTCTGACGCTAACCTGATAGTTTTACCCCCCACCCCCTCCTCCCAGGTCTCCTCCACACCCCCGCCTCCGTTTGTGACCCCGCTGCCCTCCCCGCGAGTGACTGGCCCTCGATGTCGCCCACCCCCTCTTCTGGTCGGCAGCTGCCCCCCGGGAGCTTCTCGGAAACGCGGACCTTGCCGGCCCGTCGCCGTCCCTCTCGGCGGGGCGCCCGTCTGGGAGCCCGGGTTCCAGCCCGGCTGCAGGGGGCGCTCCCCGGCCCCCCGCGCCCGCTCGGCGCCCCGCCCCAGGCCCCGCCCCAGACCCCGCCCCGCGCTGCTGAGCGCCCGCCCACCTGCACCCCCGGGAACGCGGGAGAAAGCGCGGCGGCCCTGGGCGCCCCAGGAAAGACCGGAGGCTGGGGAAGGCAGGAAAGAGGTCACGCTCGACGGCAGCCTCTAACAAATGTAGGCAAGGGGTAGGATTAGAAGACCCACCACCGTCCGCAATCCCCAGAGAAGTTAAGAGACTCAGCAAAGAGCATTAAGGATCTTAAAACCCTTAACAGGGTTAGCGGGAAACAGCACGCGCGTGGTGGTACAGGACCACCCCCAAGGTTCCCTGCTAATTGCAAAGGAGAAGAAAGCTCGGAGGGGACCGCTCCGGCTTCCCTGTCAGTTGGATGCCCCGACAAACGCCTTTGCATGGGAACTAGGTCCTCGAATCAAAACGATCTAATCCATCACTGCGATTTAACTTCTGGTTTAGAGAGCAGGGAGGAATAAATTAAAAGTTGCCTCCGGAGACAGGGAGACAGAGTCAGAATGTGAGACGTTTTAGAAGATAACCGGCTTGGATTTTTTTTTTTTTTTTTTTTTTAAGTCACTGTCAGAACAGTAACAGCAACAGGAAGTTGGGATGCTGTTCTAAACAGAAAGGGACTAAGGAAATGTCGCAAATCAAAGGCAGAGGCTCAGCACCGAGAACCCGCACCTTGTGAGGACCAGCAGACGCTTCCTGGCTTCAGGACTTCCCGGGCTCCCTGGACAGCGCGGCCGGAAAGGAAGCTGAGAAGGTCAGATGGCTCCCATGACGAGGGCCTCTTCTGCCGTTTGTGCCCTTTTTATAGGCCACAAAGTACCTTTTAAGACTTTAAAGGAGGGAAGGGACACAGTCAGATTTGCACGCTCAGGTAAAGACATCGATCGGTGGTGACCCAGCCCGACCTACGCCATCTGCCCCAAACTGCGTCTCTGGTGTTCTCTCTCACCGCTGCCCCTCCCTGGGCCCCTCCAAAATGCCATGCTCCAGCCAGACAGAACTTTCTTCAGTTTCTCTCCTATTCCTCGAGGTTTAGGTCTAGAACACGATGCACCTTTCCAATTTGGCCAGCTCCCACACATCCTTCAGATCTGAGCTCGAATATGATTCATTCCACATATATTCATTGATTACCCATTTACCCGTTCAGAGGTAACAAAGGCAGAACCGGAAACTGTCTTCATGCAACTCGGAGTCTAATGAGTGACTCTCCGGGCAACCACCCCAGGTGGTCACGTCTGGGACCTAGCGCTGCTCCAATAGGCCACGTGGCTCCCTGGACCTCTCACTTGCCATACCCAATTGTAAATGTTCACTTCTACCATTGTTTACTCTAGAAAGCCCTCAAAGGAGGGGCTGTATTTTTCTTGCTTTCCACTGAATGAGCAGCGCCTAGCAGAATGCATGACACGTGATTGTGCTCAGAATAAAATTTTTCAAAGAATGAAGAAATGAACCCATTCAGAGACAAGAGCCTGGAGGCCAAAATACTGCTAAGAAGTTGTTGCAATCACTCCTATGAAAAACTGTAAGAACCCGACCTAAGAAAAAGGGCCTGTGGCTCGGGAGGAAGAGCCAGATTTGAGGAAAAAAAAATTAGGAGGTGGAACTGAAGGCTTGACAATCTACGGGCTGTGGGGAGAGAGTAGAGAAAGGAAGAAAGTTAGGGGGAGTTCTCAGTCTTTGGCTTTGGCTCCCGATAAAATCTGGGTTGTTGAAGGAGGTTCGAGTTTGCAGAGAAAGGGAAGAGCATTCATTTTGGGACATAGGGCTTTTGAGATGCCCATGCACGTGCAAAAAGAAATTACCAAGCCGGCATATATTATGAAGCCCAGAAGAAAGGCCTGGGCTGGAGATTATTTTCAGCACATGAGCATGGATGATCAGTCATGTTTTATCCTTCTTGTGTTCACAGAATGGACTTATTGATGAGGTACAGAATCTCCTATTTGCACACTAATACACCCACGCTCCTACACATACAGATAAGATTGTGATAATAATCGTTGTGTAGTTTCAGAAACGCGGCGATCCTGGGGATCTGTTCTCGCTCTGACGGTGATCTTTGCAAATACGGTTTAACTATCATCCACAGAGTATCAGATACAGTTGTTTTCCCCCTTGGGAGAGAGGGCCCCATGCAGTGAAGCAGATTTGACTGCCAGAAATATTTTCTCCTTCCCTATCCCATCCAGCAACATTCCATCAGCCGCTTTAAAATCTTTTGAGCTTTACCAAGGCACAAGAGACGGGTTTCCCTGTGGAACATTTTGATGGGTCCCCTTTCTTGAATTTGAACGCGATGGTTACAATAGCAGCTGACAATTTATTGAGCCCTTGCTGTATTCCAGGCACTGGGTTCGGCGCGTGAAGACATGGGGTGTCTGTGACGACATCTTTGTCCGGTGATTCGCTGAGAATTAACGTCCTACTGCGGCAAAAATACGAGGGTTTTTAAAGGATTATTCGAAGGCAATTCTTTACAGAGGATTATCGCCACAAATCGCTGATTTGCATTCTAGAAAAGACCCAAAAAGCATTCTCAGGTGGCCACGTGCTGGAACGCAGGTTGGGTGAGTCTTCTCTGGTGTCATTAGAGGGGATCGTTTGTTTCGTCCTCTTGGGTTACTAAATCCTGAAGTAGCCTAGAATACATGATATATGGTAACATGGAGGAAGCCGGGGGGGAAAAAAGGCGTTACAGTAGCCGTAGTCGTGGCCGAGTGGTTAAGGCGATGGACTAGAAATCCATTGGGGTCCCCCCGCGCAGGTTCGAATCCTGCCGACTACGACGGGCGAGTTTTATGTATTTGCTCTTGTACTTGATCTTCAATTACAGCCAACTTTTAAAACCATTAAACATCCGTTCAGACGTTTGCACGGCACATCAAAATGGAGGAATTCTCACTGACCGCGAAGGAATCCTATTGGGTGAGTGAACTAAAACAAAAGAGCCAATAGAACGCTTTCGTTTGAATTCTGAGGTTTCGGGCTTGGAAATCCTGGTGACAGGGACAAAGGAAGTTGGAAGAGAAGATTCCACACATTCATATTTAGAGCGACCTAGTGACTCCACCACCACCTTTTTCCCTAAGTGTAAATCGTGCCTGCACGCGTGGGGGCCAGTGGCGCAATGGATAACGCGTCTGACTACGGATCAGAAGATTCCAGGTTCGACTCCTGGCTGGCTCGCCATTTTGGTTATCCACCTCCCCTTTGGAGGTTCACAATCTCCATCTTCCTTTAGGCCGCTGTAATTATATATATAAATATTTTTAAGCCCTTTTAAAACGTTCTTTTGTAATGACACAAAATAACAAAAATGTTAATAAGACACGCCTCAACTGTAGTTCATATTTCTGTTTTTGCCTATGTAAATTTTCTTCACATCACATCGGTCAATGGTTTTCAAAATCGACTAGTCCTCACGTGAGATGATCAATATCAAATAGAAGGAAGACCTTTCAAAGGCATCGAAGTTTCACAAAAAAGAGTATTTCTAAATACCAATTCTTTTCCTCTCTCTCTCTCTCTTTTTTTTTTTTTTTTCAAGATTTAATTTTTTAAGAGCAGTTTTCGATTCACAGCGACACTGAGAGGACGGTACCCACGCGTGCCTTCACACGTGCACAGCCTCCCCTGTTACCGACATCCCCCACCAGCGGGGAGACATTTGTTACAACTGAGGAACCTACTTGGATACATCACAATCACCCAAAGTTCATAGCGGACGTGACAGTTCACCCTTGGTGTTATACATTCTGCGGGTTTGGACAGATGCGTAATGACGCGGATCCATCATTACAGAACCGCGCAGAGTTATTTTTCACGCCCCTCCCCCATCCTCTGCGCTCTCTGCCTATTCATCCCCCACCCACCCACCCACCCACCACGCCCGGGCCACCACTGATCGTTTAGCGTCTTCGTTGTTTTGACTTTTTTCACAACGTCATACAGTTGGGATCATATCATGTGTAGCCTTTCCGCTTGGCTTCTTTAACCTAGTAATAGGCATTTAAGTTTTCTCCGTGTCTTCTCGTGGCTTGGTATCTCATTTCTTTTTCATGCTGCGCAATCTTCCATGGGTCTGCAGGTCCCACAATTTATTCATTCCATTCACCTACGGAAGGGCATCTTGGTGGCTTCCAATTTGGGCAATTATGAGTAAGCTGCTACAAACATCTGTGTTCCTGTTTCCGTGTGGACACATATGTCGACTCCTTTGGGCAAATGACAAGGAGGGCAGTTGCTGGACGGTATGGTAACTACCCTCTTCCACAGTGGCTGTGCCATTTTGCCTTCCCTTCAGCAGTGAATGAGAGTTCCTGTTGTCCCACATCACTGCCAGCCTTTGATGTCAGTGTTCCGGACTTTGGACATTTTAAGAGGTGATTTTTAATTTTCATTTCTCTCATGGCATGTGATGCGGAGCACCTTTTCATAGGTTTTTTTAAAAAAGGGCCTTAACAGACATCACCGAGCATATAGACGGCAGATGGGAAATTTTGTTAGGTTTTTATGTCTAGCCTCCTTTCTACATGCATATAATTTAAAGAGTCAAACATCGCACTAGATTTGAAACAAGAATGAACAATCTCTTCTTTCCCTCTCGCTGAGCTAAAGATTGCTTTGGGACGAAAAGGACCGTACTTAGCAGAGGATGGTCTCGATCCATCGACCTCTGGGTTATGGGCCCAGCACGCTCCCGCTGCGCCACTCTGCTCCGGGGCCGTCCCTCTTCATAATTAACCTTCAATTTCTGTCTGGTTTGCCCATTCCTCCCGCTGCCCCTGCAACCTGTGGAATTGGAAAATGGGTTCTCTTTTTTCTCTTTGGAGTAGTAATGATTTGTCTTTTGTAATTCACTAGCCCTGGGCCTGAACTAACGCCCAACAGAAGGGCGAAGAAGAAATGGAAAAGCTTATTGTGGGTATGCTTCTCCGGGGCACAAAGGCGTGATTCGATGTGACATCTGATACTGTGTACTGTGTGAATGTGTACGTTAGATCTGGAACAGAATGCCTGCCTGTATCCCACTGTCGTGTCTTAAAGCCATTCTAAGTTATACAAAATAATAGACTCTGATGAAGGAAACGTGCTTGCACTTTCCCCTGTGCTGTGGTGTGATGGTTCATAATCTTTGGGGGGTGGGGGGGGGACGGAAGTCTTGAGCCCCAGGTGAGAGGAAAACGCACATTCCCGCACATATACTTTATGTTGACTTTCAGAGGGTTCGCGGAACTTCCAGCCCCGAAGACTTTCTCTGAATTGGTGGTTCACTCCCTACAGACTCAATCTGACAAACAAAAACGTTCAGGTTTTCTCGCGTCTGGAAAGGAATTGACCTCTCCTGTGCCTCGCAGTGGTAGGGAATCGCAGAGAGCCAAGGATGGATGGCCTGGCGATGCGACCGCCCCGGTCTGGAAAGGCTGGCCCATGTGTGGAGCGGGTGAGCTAAGGTCGCCTACCAGAAGCGGTCGTCTGGGAACACCTGCTAAGCTTGCGAAGGTTGGAGGGACCTACAGATGAAGAGATGGGTCTGCCAGCACGGAAGTGAGCGTGTGGAGAGAAGGCAGGGAGGGTTGGGCATATTAACGGACGAGCCGGTGAAAAGTGAAATCGAGAACGTTTGCAGTGGGTCTCTATGGGTCCCCAGATGCAGTAACAATATCGTACGTTCCTGCGTATGCTCGCCTTTTATTTACATTTTAGAGGTATTTTAAGGAGGGGCTCCAAGGCCGGAGAAAGCTGAAGAAGGCACCTTCCTACACCCCCATCCGTCTCCCTTCTCAGACCAGAGCCTCCCCCAGAGACTAAAACTACTGACCCCGACGTGATTTGAACACGCAACCTTCTGATCTGGAGTCAGACGCGCTACCGTTGCGCCACGAGGTCCCCGACGGGCCGTGCGTTTTCTTTACCTGTCAACCTGATCCGTGGAATCGATTTTTCCGCACCCGGTGAGGACCGCGCGGGTGGAACGCGGGCCCTCCAATCACTCCCCGACTCTGCGTCCCAGTTGCTTCTACTTGACGGTCCTTCCTTCTCTATTTCACTCCTGGTTTTCTCCATCTTTATAAAAACAAACAAACCAAAAAAAAAAAAAAAAAAAAAAAAAACACGTTTGCGAGAGTTTTGTTGTTTTGGTCTTTTTTTAGAAATATGGCTATCGAAGGTCGGTCGCTCCGGACAGGAGTGGGGGGGAGACAGCAAAGAAAAATTGTGTTCCCCACCCCCGCCCAAGTCAGAGGTGCAACCAAGGCGGGCTTGGGATCTGTTTCCCGAGTTGCTCGTAGGTTCCCGCGGTGTTTCGGGGATGGGGGGGGCGGAGACTGACACGGGGCGGCCCGCGGGGACCCGAGCCGCACCTGCCGGCGGACCACGGCGCCCCCGCCCCCACCCCGCGCCCCCCGTTGTCCTGCGCGGCGGGGAGACGCGATTGCTTTCCCGCTGCCAGGGGTCCTTCAGGGTCTCTCACTGGGTCTCAAACTGCCCCCGAAAAAGAGCAAGAACTCTCTTCCCGTGTGAGCAAGTAGGCCATTCTGGCGCCGGGGCTTGGCTGGTGAAAGCACCTGTCTTGAAAGTTGGACACCCCGCTCGTGCATCTCAGGGAACGTTTTCTGCAGACGTGAAATCACGCAGACCATCTATCGCCTCAAAGAGCGAGAGGTGTCTCTGAACTCCTAGAAAAGGACATGCGGGAAAGTGATCCCCGTACCTGTCTCTGGAAATTAGGGTTTCCCTTTCTTAATCTTGAAAAATGGGCCCAGCGCCCGGGGTGCGGGCTAGGAGTTGTAAAGGACATTGGATACAGGACTGAAGGACCTCGCAGGTAGCGGTGCACCCTTGGTAGGTTATGTCCGGTGCAGTCACTCCGTGGGGTGGGGGGACGAGATTAGGGACCCGGGCGAGGGATATGCTGGAGCCCGCCTCATGGGGAGGTGAGGTGAACCAGGCTTTCAGAAAACAAACCTCCGAAGGTTCGGTAGAAGCTGAGGCCACTTAGGAAAAGAAATGGGGGTACAGGTGCGCTGCTGGCAGAGAATTCAGTGTGGCCATAGTCGACCGAAAGTTCAAAGTTCTGCTTTCCTCCCCTACCTATACAATGGGGATAATGTTAGTAGTGCCCACCTCCTAGGCTGGTGTTGATAAATGCAATGTGCTCGAAACGGGCTTATATATTCACATATGTTTAGAACGACGCCTACCGGACAGCATGAGCTCTCAGGAAAGGTTAGTTAGTGTAGGAGACACCGGTGGGCTCAGCGACAAGAGCACGTGACTCTTGATCTAGGGGTTGGGAGTTGGAACCCCACGGTCGGTGCAGGGGGACATTTTAAGAGTAGATAAACTTTAAAGAAGTAGATGGTACTGCGATTACTACCCCTATGAAGTTGGCACGCTCACAGCCTGGTTTGCCGGAGACTGGAGGTAAAATTCACACGTGTCCGCTGCTACTTTCCTCCACAGATTTGGAGTTCCGTGTCATCACACAGAATTAAATGCATTGGCTTATTTCGGGTGTTAGAAATACGCCTTTAAAAAAAAAAAATAAGTAAAATCAGGGGGAAAAAGTAACATTGTTATCATCCCAAGTTATGGCGAAAATCAGAGGGGGCTGCAAATGAGTGTGTGAACTAACTCAGACCCGCGCCTGAAATTTACGAATGTCTGTTTCTTATTTATTTTTGGCAGCTGAGACTTAAAACTCAGTGACACACTTCAGCTCATAAAAGTTTCCTGGTTCCTGTATTTTAGTTCGTGTTTAATGCTCATTCACAGCACAGCTGATTTCTGTCTGGTTGTTTATAATCCATTTTTGCTAATATTGGAGGAATTCAGGATCATATTTTAAAATGAAATTGTTATCCATTCTCCCTAGCAAGTTCCCAGAGCTCCAAGCTGCTTCTCCCTCTTGCCTTGTTTTGCTGCCTGGGTAGCCTTTTCTTTCCCAAAGCGGGAGGCCCACGATCCCAGGCCTTATAGTCCTGATTTTGCTAATTACCTTCTTCCGACGACGTGAGGCTCAGGCGAGAGAGTTTTCAGGGCCCCTCAAAGCTGCAGTCTTAGCATCGAATCACCCTTACTGTTTGTTATGATCCTGAAGCATGGTTCTGATAGCTGGCTTTGTCTTTGTGTCCATGGTTTCTGTTTCTTCCTAGTATCTGGTCCAGAAGCTTGGATCTAGTCCTGAAGATCTAAGGAAAGGGACTCCAGGAATAAACCCTTTGGTTCTTGCCAGGCCCCTCCTCCACACTGTCTCCTGCCCTGCCCCCCATCCCCTACCTGCTGGCAGTTCCCCCGCGGAATCAGTACTTACCTGGGTCTCCAAACGTCTTTGTTCCTCTCACACGTCTCATTACTGAGGACTTGACACCCTCCTTAACAAGACACATTGCTGAAATCTTCATGGAACCACCTCACCTCCGTGGGGTCGTCTCCCCTCCCCCGGGCTGGGTTCTCTCCTGATTCCTGCAGGGGGCCACCCTCTGAGTCTCCCCTCCCCACCCTACTAGGTAGGCCACGATTCAGACCGCCTCTGCAATGCCAACATAAATTTGTGTTTAAGGGGTAGACGACGGGGGTCAAGTGTCATTAAAGTGTGTTTGAAACCTAAGGAAAAGATTCACACCCATTATGGTGGTTATTACCGAAAAAGAAAAAGGTGCTGGCAAGATATGGACAAATTGGAACTCTTACGCATTGCTGGTGGGAGTGTAAAATGACACAACCCCGTGGAAAACGATGTTGTGGGTCCTTGAAAAATGAAACCTAGAATTACAATCTGACCCAGGAATTTCACTTCTAGGTATATCGGCAAAAGGGTTGGAAGCAGGGACTCGGGCAGCTACATGATACAGCCGGTGACATTGTAGCATACTGTATGACTCCCCTTACCCGAGGAATAGCCTAGAACAGTCAACTTCAGAGACAGAAAGTAGAATGGTGGTCAGCAGGGGCTAAGAGGGAAGGGGGCAGAGTTCTTACTCAATGGGGACAGCTTCGGTTTAAGATGATGAAAAAGGGGGCGCCTGGGTGGCTCAGTCGGTTGAGCATCCGACTTCAGCTCAGGTCACAATCTCACGGTTCGTGAGTTCGAGCCCCGCGTCAGGCTCTGGGCTGATGGCTCAGAGCCTGGAGCCTGCTTCCGATTCTGTGTCTCCCTCTCTCTCTGCCCCTCCCCCATTCATGCTCTGTCTCTGTCTCAAAAATAAATAAACATTAAAAAAAATTAAAAAAAAAAAAAGATGATGAAAAAGTTCTGGAGATAGAGGCTGGTGATGGTCTCACTGAATTGCCACTGAATTTACACTTCAAAACTGTTAAAAATGGCAGGTTCTTGTTTTGTTTTGTTTTTAAGGTTTATTCATTTTTCAGAGACAGAGAGAGACAGAGCATGGGGGGGGGGGGGAGGGGCAGAGAGAAAGGGAGACACAGAATCTAACGCAGGCTCCAGGCTCTGAGCTGTCAGCAGGAGCCCGACCCCGGGTTTGAACCCACAGACCGTGAAGTCAGATGCCTAACTGACTGAGCCACCCAGGTGCCCCCAAAATGGCAGATTCTTATTAAGCAAGCTGAACAGAATGGATTAGAAGAGGGATCAGAGAAAATGAATGGCCAGACTTGCTGTGGCTGGCAAGCATCCAGGCAGCTTGTGACCCCCTCCAGCCCTCGAGGACTTCCTTTATTGCTTTACCACCAGAGCCTAGCTCTGGGTCACTTTTGCAATTACCTCCCGGAGCATATGGCCCGCTGACCCACATCCTAGGGGGCTCACGACTGACCTTCTACTTGGCAGGAGTAAATAACTTAACCTTAGCAGCAGCTGGCCCCTCAAGGTGCTTAAAACTGCTGCCAGATTCCTTAGAGACTTGCGCTATCTTTAGCCCCCAGCCCCCAACACCTTCCAGTCGCTTCTACCAACACAGGTGCCGCTCTTTCTGTCCACCGGTCCTGTCCCCGTGCTTTCATAAAGGCGCTGTTTTGCACTGAAACCATCTCAAGAATTCTTCCTTGACCGTTGGCTCCCCAGCCCCAGGTGACATCAAGAGTAGACAGGAGAGATGACAGATAGATAAGCAAATTCAAATATAAAAGGACAAAAAAAGAGTGTACAGTATCTATAAATTTGATTGTGTGTCCCAAGTTATAATATAAAAGGTATTTCTCACTGTGCGTCACAGTACAAAAAAAAAAAAACAAACAAAAACAAAACTGTGAGATTATGTGAGATCGAAGACATAGGAACCAGGGAGCAGAACGACAGGACGGAGGGACGCTGCTCAGGGTTCCCTCCAGGTGTGGACCTGTCCTGTGGAGGCCCAGGGGACCCACCGACCCCCGCGCCAGGAAGCGGAGGGAAGACAGGATCTGCGTGGTTGCTCTCTGAGAAACCAGGGCGCAAGGTTGGGGAGGCAGAAGGCACTCACCCACCGGTGACTCCTCGCCGCCCCTGGACAGGTCAGAACTCTTCATCCCCAACGTGGGATTCAATTCCGAGGAAACAGGGAGCCCCCAGATTAAGTCCTGAGCGTGTGGCCCACAGCGTTCAAACCTATCCACGGCTCTCCTAATTCTATTATTGTGGTAGGGCCCGCTCCCCAAGGAGAGAGAAGAAAGGGCAGAAAACTTCAAGGTGACCTTGGCTATGCGCCTCCGTGCAACACCCCTCGTGACCTTGTAAGCTGAGACCACTTACTCAGACGAGGTGTTTGTGTGTGTTACCGTATATGGGAGACCAAGAAATAAAAAATATATTAAAAACTATGCCACGTGACCTTGGGCGCTCGAACCCAACGAAGCGGGGCCAGCGCGAATAAAGCTGCTTCCTGGAAATTAAAAAGCTTCGGTGTCTCGACTCTCTGTGCGGGAATCCTGCTACCTTATAACGTTCTTAAGGGCAAAACCCAAACTCTTCGGTCCTGGGGATGCCCTGGGGCTCCCGCCCGGCCACCTCCGGGACCAGAGGTGATCTTGGCGGAGAGGTGGTTTGTTCCCCGCGCAGGGCGCGTGCAGACACGCGTGGCGGCCACTAGGGGGCGGAGAAGCCTGCCGTTGAGCGTGGTGGGGGGGGCGGGGCGGGAGGAGAGGAGGGGCGAGGAGGGCCCTGCGGGGGAGGGGGGAGGGGGACCCTGCGGGGGCCAGAGTAGGGGGGAGGGGAGAAAGAGCGCTGGAGGTCGGCCGAAAAGCACGACCGAGGTGGACAGAGCAAGGGAAGGGGAAAGCAGGTTATTATTGCAGGGAAATCATAACTTTCTGGTGGCAGTTAGGAAACTTCGCATCTGTTAACAAAAAGTCAGCTAAGTACATTTGAAGATCTAATTGGCTCTAGTAAGCGATTCACGAATCGGGCAGCATCCCGTCCAGCAGGTAGAGGGGGAGCTCTGAGAGGCTGTGTGAAATGGGAGGCTTTTCCAGGAGGGAGGAGGGGCCAGGCGATTATTAGCAAAAGAAAAGGAAAGGTTGCTTCCCGCAAAGTCACCTTCTGTTAGGCGAGGGGGTGGCGGATGGAGAGACCCCTGTAGCAGATTACCTCGTTGGTGGAGACCAGAAAATTCGTAAGTGACCAGTTAAGACTGCTTGTCTGGGGGAGGTTGAAACTGCAGTTTCAGGCTAGGTATAAAGAAAGCCCTGGTTTGGTGACTCCGCCCAAGTGTCTCCGCTTGGGGTCTGTAGTTTCCTTGTTGCCACATTTAACAACGTGTTATAGATGCTGTCTCATTTTTTCCTAACACTTTTATTTTCAGCCTGAAATATTGTGGATTAAAACCAGAAAGCCTGCTCTATCCATGAGGAGGCACATTTTCGGGGTGAGGATATCAAGAGTGCTAGACCTTCCCAGTATTTTACAGTTTTATTAAATCCATTTCTGTGGTTATTCTGGACAACATGCCAAGGGTGCAGTCCTCTTGTCGGAGCTCAGACACGGAGACAAAAGGCTAGAGCAGTGCTCCAAACCTTACGGATCGTCTGGTCTCCTGGAGTCGGCGCTAGTGAGAGGGAGAGAAAATAGACTAGGAACGTGCTAGCAAGGATGGTGACCCATATGTTATGCGGAAAAAAATAAACATGGAAGAAAGATAAAGGCAGGGGAGGAGGGAGTGATCAGGCAGGATTCCGAGCCGTCTCTTCATCTGTAAAATGAGAACAGCAGCGCCACCTCAAGGTTCTGATGAGGAACAAATGAGTTAGCATAGGCCTTAGCGAGCGCTCCCTAAGTGTGAACAATAAAAAAAGAAATTGAGAGAGACAGGGAGTTTATTACTATAATCATGACATCTGGGGCTATACTGTTTCAGAGATTGGATTAATATTTTAGCTTCACAGAGCAGAGCTACAACAAAAGATGGAAAAAAGGTACGAGGATTTTGCACTGTAAGGGAAAAAGCTTTCTCACAATTAGCCTTGTTCCTTTTGTAAGGTAATGAGCTGCCAATCTGGTGGTGGGGGGGGGGGGGGTTGGGGGGGGGTTAAGCAGAGATCTGATGCCTGCCGGTGAAGGATGTACTTGAGAGGATTTCTGCATTTTGTGGGCATCTCAGGTGGCCAAGGTTTAGAATTCTTTTCAAATATCAAACTTTATGGTTCAACTTAAAATTTACCCAGAAATTAATCTGACCTGTATTGAATGATGCCCAGTGACTCAACAAATCCTTTTTGAATTCTTCGGCTGGTCATTTTTGGAGATTAAGCATGGAGTTTCACCGTATAGCGGAAATACACCTGCTATGTTACATCATGGTCACAGCCAGCTGGTGGCATAATGCATTGTGCATTCCTTCCATAAAGTCAAAAATATTCCTTGAAAATGTTTTCCTTTGTGTTTTAACATCTACAACCTAAATGATTGTCCACTGTTTTCTCTATTATCATGCATAATGAAAACAGCATAGCAGTTGCAAGCAGAAACTTTGGGATGAGACATCTGGCTTTAGATCTGAGACCCTGTTCCTCTGTCTGTGAGGAGAGCAGCTTACTTGGTGGCTCTGAGCTTCAGATGTCTCTACTGTAGAATGCACTCACCATGTACTATTTAACAGTGGTGTTTTACTGGTCAGAGTGGCTGAAATTAACAGCTCAGAAAACGAGATGCTGGCGAGGATGTGGAGAAAGGGAACCCTTCTACACCGTTGGTGGGAATGCAAACTGGTGCAGCTGCTCTGGAAAATAGTGTGGAGGTTCCTCAAAAAATTAAAACTAGATCTACCCTGTGACCCAGCAATAGCCCTGCTAGGAATTTATCCAAGGGATACAGGAGTGCTGATGCACAGGGGCAATTGTACCCCGATGTTTATAGCCATGCTTTCAACAATAGCCAAATTATGGAAAGAGCCCAAATGTCCATCAACTGATGCATGGATAAGGAAGATATGGTTTATATACACAATGGAATACTACTTGGCAATGGGAAAGAATGAAATCCTGCCATTTGCAGCAAGGTGGATGGAACTGGAGGGTATTCTGCTAAGTGAAATAGGCCAGTCAAAGACAGATATCATATGTTTTCACTCATATGTGGATCTTGAGAAACTTAACAGAAGACCATGGGGGAAGGGAAGGGGAAAAAATAGGTACAAACAAAGAAGGAGGGAGACAAACCATAAGAGACTCTTAAATACAGAGAACAAACTGAGGGTTGTTGGGGGGGTGGGAGCACAAAGGCAAATGTGTTATGGGCATTGAGGAGGGCACCTGTGGGGATGAGAACTGGGTGTCGTATGTGAGCAATGATCCATAGGAATCTACTCCTGAAGCCAAGAGCACACTGGATACACGTTATGTTAGCCAACTTGACAGTAAATTATATTTTAAAAATTAAAAAATAAAAGTGGTGTTTTAAGGATTCCATGCAATAATGCATCGATAAAACAGTAGCATAGTGGGGCGCCTGGGTGGCGCAGTCGGTTAAGCGTCCGACTTCAGCCAGGTCATGATCTCGCGGTCCGTGAGTTCGAGCCCCGCGTCGGGCTCTGGGCTGATGGCTCAGAGCCTGGAGCCTGTTTCCGATTCTGTGTCTCCCTCTCTCTCTGCCCCTCCCCCGTTCATGCTCTGTCTCTCTCTGTCCCAAAAATAAATAAAAACGTTGAAAAAAAAATTAAAAAAAAAAAAAAACAGTAGCGTAGTGCCTATAAAAGAGTAAGCAGCAATTAGCAGTTAATAAAGCTAGTTTTCATCCCGACTCTTACACACCATTGAATGTGACACACATTTAATGGCAATGACCGGACCTTGTTTGGACCCTGATTTGAACAAACCAATTGTAAAAATACATTTTTGAGACAATTGGGGAAACTTATGTATGACTGGGTTTAGATGACTCAAAGAAACTACAGTAGACTTAATTTTTATTAGGCATGATAAAGGCATTGTGGTTATGTAAGAAAAAAGTCCTTAACTATTTTTTTTTTAAACTTTTTTTTGATGTTTATTTATTTTTGAGAGAGAGAGAGAGACAGAGTGTGAGCAGGAGGGGTGGCGGGGGGGGGGCGGGGAGCAGAGAGAGGGAGACATAGAATCCAAAGCACGCTCCTGGCTCAGAGCGGTCAGTACAGAATCCGACGACGCAGGGCTCGAACCCACGGACTGCAAGATCATGACCGGGCCTCGAGATCACGACCTGAGCCAAAGTCAGACACTTAACCGACTGAGCCACCCAGGCGCCCCACAAGTCCTTAACTACTAAAGATTTATCCTTATGGATAAAATCGCATGGTGTGTGGGGAGAAAAATGAGGGCAGAGAGATGAATGCTTTCCATTCTAGCAGAACGTTAAGGTTGCTGAAGCCGGGGATGGACGGCTGAGGAATCCCTTATACGATTCTTTCTACTTCTGTGCATGTTTGAAAATTTCCTTGATAAAAAAAAATTTTTTAAGATGCTGAAAAAAATGGCAGGAAAACCTTCCCAGTACTCTGCTGAATTATAAAATGGCAGGGCACGAATCATGAAGTGCTCGTTTGGGAAGAAAGATGCATTCCTTCGTCGTTCCATTGCACAAATAGTTACCAAGCACCTGCAATATACCAGGCACTGTTCAAAGTGCCAGAGAAAGAGGTGGCCCAAGACCACCACAGAGTTCACACTGCACAATGACAAGAACAAGTAAACAAAACCTATGAAGGAAATAAAACGGTGGCGGCAGCCGGGGCCTGAGGATGATTTGCACCCCCTCAGGGAACATTTGGCGACATACAGAGACATGACTGATTATTAATGGGGGAGGGGGGCTCCTGGCACCTAGAGGGGAGGGCCCAGGGATGTTGCTAAACGTCCTACAGTGCACGGGACAGCTCCCCACTGTCCGGTTCACAATGTGGACAGTGCTGGTTGAGAAACCCTCCAGCAAGATGGGGTGGTCAGGAGTAGCTCATCTGAGGAGGTGACGGTTGAGCTGAGACCTGACTGAGGAGGAGTAAGCCAAGTGCAGAGCTGAGAGGAGACTGTGCAGGCAGAGGGGGCAGAGTCCTTGGAGCAGGAAAGCCTTCAGTGGAAAAGGAATAGAGAGAAGGCCTTGGAAGGGGTGTGGCCGAAGAGAAAGTGGGGGGCAGACCACAGAGGGCGCCCCCCCACCCCGGGTCCGGGAGTCTAATGCACGCACCAACCTCACTGAAAATTTCAAGTCTCCTGGCCCCTGGGAGCTCAGTCGGTTGAACGTCCAACTTCAGCTCAGGTCATGATCTCACGGTTCATGCGTTCGGGCCCAGCATCGGGCTCTGTGCCGACAGCTCGGAGCCTGGAGACTGCTTCGATTCTGTGTCTCTGGCTCTCTCTGCCCCTCCCCTGCTCACACTCTGTCTCTGGCTTTCTCTCAAAAATAAATAAGCATTAAAAAAAAAAAAGAATTTTTTTTTTTTGTAATGCTAAGTCTCAAGCCCCACCCCAGATTTACTGAGTCACTCTGCATTTTAATAAGGTCCCCACCCAGACCACTGAGATCCCTATTTCAGTGAGGGAGGCATGCGCTGGAGAATGGCAAGGGATTTGGGTCTTATTTAAGCTGCAAGTGTTGCTGGATGAACTGGGGAGAGCCCGGACCCTGGACCCTGGACCCTGGACCCAACCAGACCTGAAGGGGTTACCAAAGGTTCTTGGTCTTGTCTTGTCATGAGAAGGCATTCAAGGACAGACACATAGCACAGCGGACAGGCGACACAAGCAGGAAAGTTTACTAAAGTGAAAAGTACACTCTCATGAGAAGGGAGCGGGTGAGCTCGAGAGAGAGAGACAGAGAGAGAGGGAGCTCAGCGCCCTGGGGGTTGGGATTTCTACCTTTTTTTTAACAGTTGTTAACTAGGGGGTAGAATATAACTTAGAGCAGGAAGCAGGATTTGGGGGGGGGTTCCTCCTCGCTTGCTTGGGGGCTTCCTGTCCTGGTGCTGCCATCTGGGGCCATCTGGTGTGATGGGGCTTCTCAGGGGGTGAGGCCCGGACGGGCCTCTGACCCTCCCTGCAGCTGGGCACGGCCTCCTCCGTGCTGGCCTCCGGGCATCCTGTCAGTAACTAACTGCCCACTCTAACACAAGAACCCCTGGGGGACCTGGGGGGAGCCTGCCAGGTCGAACCTCCCTCTCCTGTGATGTGTCGGTACCTGGGGCCAGGTGCGGAGGAGGGAGACTGTTCAAAAAACGGAGATGGAAATGCAGGCTTGGACCACGTGGTAACCACGGAATCACAGAATGTAAATCAGGTTTATTTGGACGTAGCCCCGCCAGGACTTGCTGGTGGGCTCGATGCTGGTGGTAGAGGACAGGAGGAGCGGGGATGACTTTCCAGAGTTGGTTTGACCGGATGGCCCAGTGGCCGGCGACGAGAATAGTGATTCGACTGTGTTTCCTTTGGTGGTGGGATTGGGGGGAGGGGGGTGCATGCGTGTGCGCGTGTGTGTGCTTGCGTGTGCATGCGTGTGCGCACGTGCTTGTGTGTGCCCGCGTGCGTGCATATGTATGCACGTGCATGCACGCACGCGCTGGCGTGTGCGCGTGCTTGCATGTGTG
The DNA here is from genome assembly GCF_018350155.1 of Leopardus geoffroyi. Classification (NCBI taxonomy): domain Eukaryota; kingdom Metazoa; phylum Chordata; class Mammalia; order Carnivora; family Felidae; genus Leopardus; species Leopardus geoffroyi. Next base: position 3,638,540 of record NC_059332.1, on the reverse strand, counting down.
TGCCTGCGTGCACACGTGTGCATGCACGTGCTTGCGTGTGTGCGTGCGTGCGTGCGTTGGTTAGCACACGCTGCTTCTGCGGACAAGGCTCTCCTGTGCTGCACGGGCCCCTGCCCCCAGGTCCCCGCTCCAGGCGGGTGTCTGTGCGGTGCCCTGCTCCTTACCTCTGGGCCTGGCCAGCGGAAGGTCGGGGAAATGCTCCAGGGCTCCGAATGTGCTTTCAGGGTGTGGCGTGGCTCCCTAGCGCTGCCACCTGCCGGGACGGGGGACACCCGAGTCCTGTAGGTCCTGCTGTCAGAATAGAGAGACCTCTAAGCTGACCGGAGTTCCACGTCCAGCCTGGAGTCCAACCCAGTCGGCCCCACGCAGGCCAGCTATACCCCAGACACCTGCACACCCACGGAAGAGAAAATAAATGTTGATATAATCGCCCGAGATGTTCGGTGTTTATCTGAGGCATCCTTACAATAGAAACCTGTCTGGGGGCGCCTGGGTGGCTCAGCCGGTTAAGCGTCTAAGCATCGGGCTCTTGATTTTGGCTCAGGTCATGATCTCTGGGTTCATGCGTGCGAGCCCTGTCGGAGCCTGCTTGGGATTCTCTCTTTCACCCTCTCTGCCCTTCCCCTGCTTGCAAGCGTTCTCTCTCTCTCTCTCTCTCAAAATAAGTAAGTTAGCTTTAAAAATCTTAAAAACAAAACCAAGAGAAACCTGTCTAATATGCATACATCCACTGTAGAGTAAATATTAGTACCATTGTTATATATATAATGGTAAATCCTTGCCATTGATCGGGTGGGGGACTAGTTTGTCCATGTCTGAGGTTCCTATTTTGTGAATCTGAGCAGCTGAATCATCTTGCTGAACGTGAAGTTCAGGACCTGAGGAGAGAGGGTCCTTGCTGTTCCCGCCCCAGGGAAAGCCTGGAAAACAGGCTTAACTCCAGGGCCTGATTTGGATGAAGGATAATCCCAGGGCTGAGAAGACTCCCTAGCACCTGAAACTTTATCTCCAACCTGCTCACTATTGCCTGAAATCTATTTCATGAGGGAGATAGCCTTTTATCCAAGAATTAGAAATCGCAGATTGCAAATGCAATGTAAAAGAAATTTCAAATGCGATATAAAAGCGCAGATGAGTTTTTAAGGTAGATAATGATTCTCTCTCTCTCTCTCTCTCTCTCTCATCTCTGTTTTTATTCAACCATCGGTTTGGGCACAAACCCTGTCTTTCAGGCACTGACTCCATTTTCCTTCAAGGATGCAAATGTGAAATACAAGAGACTTTGCCTCACAGAAGTCTGTCTGATAAGGGATAGGGTTAAAAAGTCAGCAGGCCCTGGGCATCTGAAACTGAGTACCAAGAGGAGACTGGATATCCTGAAGTCAAACTTCTCAAATTCCGCAAATTGGCCTCGGGGACAGTCTATTTTTAAAACAGAAATAGGGTCTAAAGGTATGTGCTCCATTCAATGAATCGATGAGCCTTTTCTTTTCTCTCTCTCTTTTTTTTTTTTTTTAACTTTTTTAATGTTTATTTTTAAGAGAGAGAGAGAGAGACACAGAGTGTGAGCGGGGGAGGGGCAGAGAGAGAGGGAGACACAGAATCCCAAGTAGGCTCCAGGCTCTGAGCTGTCAGCACAGAGCCGGATGCGGGGCCAGAACCCATTGGCCGTTAGATCATGACCTTAGATCGTGACCTGAGCAGAAGTCAGATGCTTAACCGACTGAGCCACCAAGGCGCCCCCACCTCCCATGAGCCTTTTCAAGTGTTCTGACTCTGCCAGCTAGAAATTACCATCCCTGGGGCTGAGACCAACATTTCTGCAGAGCACCCCTCTTTGGGTTAACAATAGCCCCCCAAATAAACAAAAATAGAAGCAGAAGAGACAGTCTGCCAGATGTCTTTGCTCTTGCCACAGCAGATCATTGGACAGTGGGGCTTGTTGTTTTAGGTGTGCTCTGAATAACAGCTTTCCCCACGGAAGCTGAGAAACCTGTCCATCAGAATTCATGGGTTTTCCTCCCACAGAATGGAGTTGTCACTGGTAATTGGCCATCTGGCCTGGGAATACGTTTCCCAGCACCCCTTGCTTCTAGGTGGGTCCACGGACTGATTCTCGCCGAGGGAACATGGGCGGAGGTGAGGTGCGTTACCTCTGGGCCAAAGCCACTTTCTCTCTTCTTCTCTCCGGCCACATGTGAAGGACTCTGCTGTCAGGGATGGGGACTCACAGATGAAAGGAGTCACACAACAAAACCTACCTGCCAACCAGGGGCAACCGTGCTGACAATGATGTGAGCAAGACGTTAATGACTGTTGAATTAAGCCCCTGATATTTCGGAATATATTTGTTACAGCGACTAACGATACTCAAAGCGGTGTATATATATATATATATTATACCTTCATGTTCTAGAATACATAGAAATAGCAATGGTTCCTCAGGGAGGTAGGACTTCCAAAAGTTTCCTCACTTTCCCGGCTTGGTCCACCCCTCTTTAAATAGCCCCCAACCCAGAGGTTCCTGGCTGACTCAGTGGGTAGAGCATGTGACCCTTGATCTCAAGGTTGTGAGTTCAAGCCCGACGTTGGGCATGGAGCTTAGTTAAAAAAAAAAAAAAATCTAAAAACATCAGAAAGATTTGGCAAATTCATATTAGAATCAACGTGCCTGGGCCAAGAACACACACATGACCTTACCAACAGTCAGGGACTCTGGTATGTTAGTTACCCAGTATCTGGGGGGCAGAAATGCACCTTTGGGGGCCCTTACCTGAAGTTTAGCATCTAGTTTGGAAATCAAGCTGCTTCTCTGGGTCAAACTAGTGGGGGTCCTCCAGAAAGTTTCATTCTTATCGGTACGATTTCCAACATCAAAGCTTTTGGTAGAGTGTGAAAGTTAAAGACAGTTTCCCAGTGACAAAGCAGGAAGCGCCCAGAGGAGGGGGCTGTGTGCGGCTTTGCAGGGACAGCGTGACTTTGGAGGAAACAGTATTTCCTGTTAACTAGGCAGTTGGCTTCAGCAAACCTGTCTGTTAGCCCGGCCTGAGGCCTGGAAGGGCAGATTTCCACATTCCAAGCTACTTCATACTCTCTCACTCCCCTGTTATTGTATCTCTGAACTCCGTCGTTCCTCACTCGTTCACAAGGGGGTTGTGGGGCCCTACGTCGTCGGACAGGTCCTCAAGAGCATCTAGTCCCTTCTTGTGATGTCAATGGAGAAGGGAGCGCTTCTCCCAGCCGGTGTCAAAGACTGGACAGAAGGCATCCCAAGGGGCAGTCCCCGAGGCCCCCTGCTCACAAGAGCCTATTGGAGGCATTCCTGACTCTTACTGGGAAAGGCCAGGTACCTAGGGCCAGACTGGAGACAAGGCTGGGAATGGCCAGGCATGTAAGAGCCAAGGGTGCCCAGATAAACACAACCCACTGATCTTTTTTTTTTTTTTTTTTTTTTTAACGTTTATTTATTTTTTGGGACAGAGAGAGACAGAGCATGAACGGGGGAGGGGCAGAGAGAGAGGGAGACACAGAATCGGAAACAGGCTCCAGGCTCCGAGCCATCAGCCCAGAGCCCGACGCGGGGCTCGAACTCACGGACCGCGAGATCGTGACCTGGCTGAAGTCGGACGCCTAACCGACTCCGCCACCCAGGCGCCCCTCACTGATCATTTTAGAGCATAAACTGCGAGTTACTCCTACACGTATTTCAAGTACAGTGTCAGTGCCTTGAGCATTTCAGAACTGTGTTCTACGACAGGGGTGCTGAAGTCACGGGGGGGCGGGGTGCGGAATGCATTGATGTCTGCAACTTACTTTAAAAGGCACGAAACAAACAAACAAACAATCAGGGCCGGAAATAAATAAATAGTGGGGCACCTGGGTGGTGGAGTCCATTAACCATCCAACTCTTGACCAGGATCTCACAGGTTCGAGCCCCACATCAGGCTCTGTGCTGACAGCACGGAGCCTACGTGGGATTCTCTCTCTCTCCGAATTTCTCTTTGCTTTCTCTCTCTCTGTCTCTCTCTCAAAATAAATAAATAGACATTTACAATTTTTTTTCATAGAAAGAAAGAAATACGGATGAAGAGGAGGATGAACAGGATAGATTATAACAAAGTAAGCAAAGCAGTCCAGAGCTGGTCTGGCTGCTCAGACCCACCATCTGGGCACGCGGCCCCCAGGGCTCCTGCTCGTTTTTCTGTGGGACCTGGGGACAAATGCAGAGTTCCTGCTCCAGACGCACCCAAAAACTCGTCCCCCCCCCCCCACTCCCCGGCTGGTCACGAGTAGGAAGCCTGTGCTGCCTTCCCACTTTGTTTCTGCGACGCCTTTGAGCCCACTCTCGGATCAAAGGCCCCCCAGGACACCTCTGCGGTGGAGAAGTGGTTTCCGACGCCTCTAACCCCGTCTCAGCAAGAAGGCATCAGAGAAAACGTGGCCTGGAGTCTGGGCTCATGTTAGGGAATTTGGGGGAGGGTTCAGGGAGGGGATGCTGTCAGGGAGGTGGGGCAGGGGCGGTCCTGCAGGTGGGCATCTTCATAAATCCTGTCTGGGGGAGGGCTGCATCTCCTGAGGCTAAAGCTGTCACTGGAGGAGGGGCAGCGGTCTCTCAAAGCCAGGACAGGAGGATGGCTGGGCCTGGCTGCGGTGTGGAACAGCATTCACGGTTTTCTCCGTGTTCGGACGCAGTTGTCGCGGGGTCTCTCGTTTTTGGCTGGATCCGTCACAGTGATAACGTCTGATGTCGATGTTCCCTGAAATCGCTTATGGTCATCAGGACACTGAGTCCGGGCCCATGTCCAAGGGTTGCATTTCTCCTCAGGACGCCCTCTTGGCCTGTGGCTTCTGGCTGGGTTTGGTCAATGGGGAGCCAGGGCAGAAAATGGAAGAAGGGGAGAGGAGGGAGCACTGTGGGAGCACTATCCCCCTGGGCTCTGTCCCTGCAGGGCCACTGCTCGCTGGCCACACTCCCCTCCACAGCTCGCGGCTCCTCTTAAGAGACCCTGCCTGCACGACCGCCTTCTTTTAGGTCTCCAAAACGGCCTCTCTGCCTCCTCCCCTTTGGGTTAGGGGTGGGTGGTAACGGGTCCCCTGTTCCTGGCCCTGGGTATAGCGCCATCCCGCATTTTTGTGAACAGCTCCTCAGTGACCCCTTCCTGAAGTTCCCAGTGTGAGCGTCCCCTCCGATGCCTGTTGAGTCTTGCTGATGCTGGTGGCTCCGAGAACGCTGGCTCACAGCTCCTTGTCCGGCGCTGGGTTCTGACAGAGGTTCATACTGAAACGAAGGGTTATGAAGGTGGCAGGATCCGCCTGGAGCGCACGTCCACCGGCTTGTGTCCCCAGCCCCAGGCACAGTGGAGACCGGCCAAGGGAGAGAGTCTGCCGGGCCTCGGCGGTGCCTAGGGTTGCAGACGGAGAGGGTCTGTGCGCCTGCAGAGAGCGCTGGGGCACGCGTGTCCTGTATCATCAGAATTCCCCCTTCAGCCAGGCAGGGACAGCCCGGGGCCTGGGACGGGCGTCACAGGTCGGGACCCCGCGCAGCCTCGGGTAGAGCGGTTGTTCCAAGGAGGTTGTGGATTCTCTGCCGGTGACTTGTGTCTTCGCAGGGACGGTGAGACACAGAACGGCAATCCCCAGCCTTCTCCTTCCAGAGATGTCTTTCCCCCACCAAGCTGTCTCCCCCCACAAACATTTCCTGCGTGTTGCCTGTGGGCCAGAATCTGTGACAGGCGACGAGAAGTGGTGAATAGTAGATCCTTCAGCAAAGACAACATGACAAAACGGAGGGGGGGGGGGGGATATATACAACTCACACCTTACACAAAAATCGAATCTCCTTCCAATAGAAAACAGCCCAGTAGAGAAATGAGCACAGGACATAAATTATTAGCTCGCAGAAAAGGAAATGACACATGACAGGGTGTGCAATGTCACTCCGTAGAGAAAACAGGCACATACGTCCGAGCGCCCTTCTCCAGAAACGATCATTCTCGCTGTTGGACAAAGCGTGTGACAACGTTTCCACCTCGTTCCTTCCGTCTTAGTTCGGGTGCCCCCAAAAGCTGACTTTTGAGTCAAGGTCGAGGTCGTCGACCTGGGAAATGACCCCCCCCCCCCCCCCGGGAAACCAAGTTCAGAAATAAATACAAGGAAAAAAAAGTCAACCAAGTGAAAAAATGGCATACAGGGTACATTAACTAGTTGGTTACCATATGGGCAATGGGGCTCAATCCCACCCAGTGTTCTCAGAATCCTCGCAGCAGGGGTGGGGGGAGCCTGGGCCATTTACCCACAGCCCCATCCGCCCCTGGGGGGGTTAACTCCCCTGCACTTCCAGGGCAGGCTGTGTACATGCCAAGCAGCAAGCCTCCTTGTGTTAGAGAAAGCTCTCAGGGGGGGAAGAAGGAAAGCAGGCCCCTGGGGAGCCACCTTGCAGGAACCTTCCGCCTGAGGGGGTCGGGGAGGAGGGGGGTGGGATTGGACATCGTCGGCATCTGTTTACAAGGCTCTGCCCCCGAGAGTGCAGTGAATGCCTGGTCAGCTCCCTCGGCCCTCCCTCCACTCCCATCCGTTTAGCCGTGCTCACTTCCTGTCTTCCGGTAGGCGTCCCTGTGATAAGGCCCCGCTGCCCCCTCCCCGCCCATGGACCGGAGCTGGTGGGGACGTCCTACCCAGGCCAGGCCAGAGGGCAGGCCTTGCGCATCTGACTGCCCGCCGGGGCATGGCGTGGCACTTAGCTGTTTCACTCGCGCACTGAACAACTGCCGTGTGCGGCGCCCCCCGCTGGGACTTGCAGGGGAGAGGGGGACAGAGGAATCCCAGGGTGCAAGTTACCTGCGGGGAGGTGCAAGGTCCCTCACCTACGATAACGCGGGACAGAATATAGTAACAGGCAAAGTCTCGGGGGTCAGAAGAGTCTGAGGACGCTCCAGACCGGGAACGCCGGGAGTCGTTCTTGGAGGGGACAAGAAGGCGGGGCGGGGATTCAAGAGGCGGAAGTGGAGAAGGATTTGGGCGAGGGAGAGCTGGGCCGGCAGCAGCGGGGTAGGAGGCCAGGGGAGCCGTTGCTGGTGCGTTAGCGGCACAGGTTTGAATCGAAGCAGAAGGGAGTTGGAGGCCTTCGGGGAAGCATTTGGGCCCTTGGGGAAACATGAAGAGATGTGCTTTGGGAAGGTGACTTTAGAACAAAGCTATACAACGGTCGGATTGAGGTCTGCGGGGCATGGGAGGGGGGCCCGTGTGGGTCTAGAGGATGTCGGACTCAACCAGACCGACAGAGCGTGACGCCCAAGGAGAAGGCCTTTGTTCAGTGCCACCTTTCTGTCCCCGCTGGTATGTCACCTCCCGGGGGTGACTCAGCATCTCAAACTCGCATCCTTAGCATCCCTCACTCAATAGTTTTTGAATGAATGACAGGGCACCCGTAATGGCCACGGCACCTTCTTTACTACCTCTGCACCCCTCCCTGCGTTCCCTCTTTCTCTCTCCAGTGCCCTCCTCCCTGCTCCCCACAAACCCAGCAACTGGGACAGATTCCTCTGGCTTTGGAAAGAGGGCTGCTTGTCTTTGTCTCATCACCCCCAACTCCAGCCGCTGCACACTCAGATATCTCTCCTGGTGGTTACCTTGCTTTCGGAAAACAGAAAAGGAAATTTTAAAAGGTCAGCTCATCTCAAAAGGCTGTCTGCAGCAGTGAGATTTTAAAACTGTCTGTGTATTCTGCCTAGTAACTGGTGAGAGAGTAGGCTCAGGGATACCATTGGCTGGGCCCATCCACAGTCGGCCAATCCTGGGCTCTAGACCATTCATTGAGATCTTGGGACTCTGCGGTCAGAGTGGACCTAGTCTCAGGTCCTGCCGCTGGGCACTCCGCGAGTAATGGAAGGCGAAGGTAAATTTTTTTTGTTTTTTGTTTTTTCTTCTCCGATTTCAGGGCGGTTTGTTCTCTGTTTGTGACTATGAGATTAGACAGAAGACGGACCACAGGAAAATCATCAGTTAGTTGAGCGTCAGAGGAGAACAGAGAACGCAGAAGTTAATTCTAGAAGGTCGGAAAGGGAGGGAGGAGGGGTAGCACTACCCCTCTGGGGGCAGGGGTGGGGCGGTAGGTGGGAACCCACTCTGTGGGCGGCGGGGTCCCCGGGAGAGGAGCCGCTTCCCGGTGGTACCTCCCAGCGCACCCCGGGATTCCTGGGGGGTTTGGGGGGGGGAGGGGAAGGGTATGGAAAAATATCAGGTGACAGCTGAAGAAACTCAACTCTGGCCGGAGAAGTGAGCCGGGGAGGGCGGAAAACTGCCTCCCCGATCATTGTGTCGTTGGCTTAATCCAGGGAACGTCTAATGAGTCCATCCGTCGGGAGGTACCTGAACCCGGAGACAACGTGGGGCGCGCTGACGATCCCCCCGCGGTTACAGGAAAGCTGGACTTGGATCGGAGCTGGGGCCCCGTCTCCTCGGCCGGTCTCTCCACGTCTGGTGCCCCCAGGCCTCCGGTCGGGCGCTGACTCTCCCGGGTGCCTGGTCGGTGGCGCTGATGAAGCCCGAGGCCGCCCCCCGCTGCCGCGCGCGGGGCTCGCTTCTCTTCTTGGCGCTCCTCTGCGGGTGTGCCCTGCCCTCAGGTAGGGGGCGCCCCGGCTCCCGCAGCCTTGCAGAGGGGAAAATGCACGCCCGAGTCGGGAGGGTCTTGCAGTTGGGGTCAAGCACCTTCCATTCTGCACCGGCTCCTTGATTTCACACCAGCGCCGCCGGTGAGAGCCCCAGAGGCGGGCTGCACGCACAGGGTTTGCGTTTTTTGAGCGGCGACGTTTAAACTAGTAAAAAGAAAACAGACGAAGTGCGCTTTCATAGGGTATCTGGCTTAACTCCAAATAACCCGACCAGCGCTATTTGAACTTGGAGCTGATGGGAAATCCCTCCCCGTGAGATAGACAACATTTCGTATTCTAACATCTCCGCATTGCGTGCGCGTGTATCTTGCATTTACAACACATTTCAGTTGGGACTCGCTCAAGTTGAGGCTACACTTCAGGCCCTGTGCTAGACTGGGGGATGGACCGTGTCTGCAAGCACGGGGTCTGGGAGGTCCTCGGGATGTGCTGTTGGTACTTCGTTCACAAAGGAGGAGCAGCCCCAGGGGCGGAGAACCCCACCGGGTGTCTGGTGCCCAGACCTCGGCTGCTGGGGGCTGCTGGCCCCCAGAATCCGCAGCTCAGGAAGCCCCTGGGCCCTGGGAAAGCCTAAGTCGTCCCCCCAGAGTATCTACTTCCTTTCCTGCCTTCCATATCCGATGGCTGTGCCCCGTCTGATTCCGCAGCCCAGTTTACTGTCGTGGGTCCAGCTGACCCAGTCCTGGCCATGGTGGGAGAAGACACCACGTTTCACTGCCACCTGTCCCCCGAGAAGAACGCTGAGGACATGGAGGTGCGGTGGTTCCGGACTCACTTCTCGCGGGCAGTGCTCGTGTACAAGGGTGGACGAGAGAGGACCGAGGAACAGCTGGAGGAGTTCCGAGGAAGGACGACCTTTGTGAGCGACGGCATCAGACAGGGGAGCGTGGCGCTCGTCATACACAATGTCACAGCGCACGAGAATGGCATCTACCACTGTTACTTCCAAGAAGGCAGGTCCTACGATGAGGCCATCATGCGGCTGATGGTTGCAGGTGTGTCCTTTCATTTGGCTCGGTGGCTTTTTCAGTGTCGCTCGCAGGGAAGGTTTCTCTCCTCACCTCAGGCCCGTGGCAGACCGGCACATTTGTGCCTCGGATCCTCTTTAAGCGGGGAAAGTGGCTTCCTCCTGCCCCAGGACCACTGTGGGCATCAACCACCTGCTACGCTGTGGGCATCGGTTCTCGAGACGTAGGCACGGGACTCAGCTACAGCCTTGAGCCAGGGAGAATGTTTAGTCCCTAGAGATAGTTCTTTTTTTTTTTTTTAATAAGTTTATTTGTTTTATTTTGAGGGAGGGGGAGGGGCAGAGAGCGAGGGAGAGAGAATCCCAAGCGGCCTCTGCATAGTCAGCGTGTAGCCTGACGTGGGGCTCGATCCCCCGAACCTCGAGCTCATGACCTGGGTGGAAATCAAGAGCCAGATAGATGTTCAACCAACTGAGCCACCCTGGCGCCCCTCTAGAGATAATTCTTATGCCTGCTCAGAGATCTCTGGGGGTCTTCCTTAGTAACTTGTTCTAGAATTCGACATTTTTAGTGTGTAATACAATACACAGACAGAAAAGCTTATGAAACATGAATGTACCGATTACCGGATTACTATGAACTGTAACCCATGTGACCGCTACTCATATCGACGAATAGAGCCCTGCCTTCTCCTGACCGGGCGAATTCGGCCCACCATAACAAAATACCCCATAGACCGGCTTAAGCGACACAAATTAATTTTCTCACAGTTCTGGACGAAGGTCGAACCGTCCACAGGTTTGGTGTCTCCTGAGGCTTCTCTCCTTGGCTTACAGATGGCTGCCGTCTCACTGTGTCCTCGCGTGGTCCTCTCTCTGTGTCTTCACGTGGCCTTTCCTCTGTGTGGACCCACCCCTGGTATCTTTCTCTGTGCTGATCTCTTCACAGCCTAAGGTATTGGACGTGAGGGCTCCAACACGTGAATGGGGATGGGGCATAGTTCAGTTCATAACATGCCCCCTCTCAAAACCCCCAACTGACACGTGTTCCCAGAAGTGCTGTATAATGGGAAATACTCAGCTTCCTCTTTTAGAGATACGACAAATCTGGTTGCCAAAATGCTTGTACCAATATATACTCTTACCAATAGTATATGGTGCTCCATACATTTGCCATCAGGTCCGAAGACAAGCTTTTCACATTTGAATTCAATTCACTCTCTTTTTTAAAAAAATCTTTCGGGGCGCCTGGGTGGTGCAGTCGGTTAAGCGTCCGACTTCAGCCAGGTCACGATCTCGTGGTCCGTGAGTTCGAGCCCCGCGTCAGGCTCTGGGCTGATGGCTCAGAGCCTGGAGCCTGTTTCCGATTCTGTGTCTCCCTCTCTCTCTGCCCCTCCCCCGCTCATGCTCTGTCTCTCTCTGCCCCAAAAATAAATAAAAACGTTGAAAAAAAAATTTTTTTTAACTCTTTTAAAATACTCATTTATTTTTGAGGCAGAGAGAGACAGAGCATGAGCGGGGGAGGGGCAGAGAGAGAGGGAGACCAAGAATCCGAAGCAGGTTCCAGGCTCCGAGCGGTCAGCACAGAGCCCGACGCGGGGCTCGAACTCACGAACCTTGAGATCGTGACCTGGGCTGAAGTCTGAGTCAGCCGCGCTCAACCGACTGAGCCACCCAGGCGCCCCAACCCATTTCTTCTTTCTAGTCAGTTGCTTTTCATGACTGGGAGGGTCAAACACTGACCTTGACCCTTTTCACTCCCCTTCCTGAATTTTCTCCTCAGCACGTATAGCCTTCTGGTGTAGTATGCACTTTGCTTATTCATCCTGCTTATTATGTCTCTTCCACTAGAGGGATTTTTTTTTTTTTTTTCCTATTCTGCTCCTGTTGTATGCCCATGTCTGGGACATAGTAGGTGCTTAACGAATAGTAATTGAATGGATACATGAACATGCTGCATGAGGCCCTAGGTGCTGTTCATCATCTCATGCCTGCACTGTCTTCATTCTGAGCCTCCGATCTGCTTCCTCAACCTTTTCCTGTGAGCCTGTGGTCAGTCCAAATTTTTAATCGTCTTTGATGTGTGTGTTAGTCAGGGCAGGCTGGGTGATGCTCTGGTAACAAGCAGCCCTCAGCACTCAGTACGTTAAAATAACAAAGGTCCGTTGCTGACCATGAAACGTGTCCTCATGAGTCAGGTGGGGCTCGACTTCACAGGGACCTTCCTCGGGGATCTGGAGCTTTGCAGTTCCCCCCTTGGCAGAAGGAAAGAGCCTGGCAAATCCCTTCCTGGCTCACAAAGCCTCTGCCTGTGAGGGGCGGCATGTTATTTACGCTCACATTTCATTGACCAAAGCCAGTCCCGTCCTTCACCGCACAGGAGAGCGGAAACGCAATCCCAACCATGTGGCCAGGTGAACTGAAAATTTTTGGTGGACGGCACCAGAGTACCTTTTCAGGCTTTTGTCACCGGATTTTTTTTTTTTTTTTTTTTTTTTTTTTAGCTTTATAGTCCAAATCACAACCAGAACCAATCAGGAACTGAGTAACACCAGCAGTGATTCACCACTATATCTCCAGCATCTAGCGGATTGCTTGACATCTAGTAGGTACTTAAAAAATAGTTGTAGGGGTGCTTGGGTGGCTCGGTCAGTTAAGCGTCCGACTTCGGCTCAGGTCATGATCTCGTGGTGGGTGAGTTCCAGCCCCGCGTCGGGCTCTGTGCTGACAGCTCAGAGCCTGGAGCCTGCTTCGGATTCTGTGTCTCTCTCTCTGCCCCTCCCCTGCTTGCTCTCTCTTCTCTCTCTCAAAACTAAATAAACATTAAGAAATATTTTTAAAAATAGTTGTAAAATGAATGAGTGGAAAAAAAGAAATTGCTGATATCAAAATTTCAGAGTGGGAAAATTTACCTTTGGGCTCCCTCTCATCACAGACATTCGCAAGTTCATTCAACAAATGCTCAACAAGCCCTTCCTATATTCGAGTCACTGTTCCCAGAAACCGAGGATAAATCAGTGAACAAAATATGCAAAGTTTCCTGCCCTCATAGAGCTCACATTCTAGAGAGTGCAGACAGCCAATAAACGTGATAATTAATTACACTGGATCTTATATCCTGTGGTGGTGAGCACTGTAGAGAAAAGAAAGCAGCGAAAGGGTTGGGAGTGCTGGGGGGGTGGGGTGGGGAGAATGGCCAGAGCCAGCTTCCCTGCAAGGATGGCAATTGAGCAGAAGCAGAACGGAGGGGGTGAGCTGTGCCCCTCTGGGCAGAGGGACCCGGTGTGAGGCCCCATCTGGCACCGCACCTGGCCCCTGGCCCCTGGCGTCTAGATGGGGGACCACGTACTTTGTCACTCACACTGTCTGATTTTGAGAGTAAGAAGCATGGGGACAACTGGAATCCACCAGGGCTGTCCAGCAAACTATGACATATGGACATCCCTTGTCTTGATAAACATTGATTTTTTTTTTCCAATGTTTATTTATTTTTGGGACAGAGAGAGACAGAGCATGAACGGGGAAGGGGCAGAGAGAGAGGGAGACACAGAATCGGAAACAGGCTCCAGGCTCCGAGCCATCAGCCCAGAGCGTCGGGCTCGAACTCACGGACCGCGAGATCGTGACCTGGCTGAAGTCGGACGCTTAACCGACTGCGCCACCCAGGCGCCCCATTGATAAACATTGATTTTGCCTTTTTCCCCCGCTTTGCCCAAATACTGACCGTAGTGAGAGTGACTGATGTGTACAGATGAGTTCATTACAGTGTGATTAATCACCACGCCTGCTGACCCCAAGGGAAAGCCGTGGGAATGGAACCGAGAGGAATCTCGCAGGGTTTCAGAATAGAGGTGGCATTAAAAAAAAATTTTTTTTTTAACGTTTATTTATTTTTGAGACAGAGAGAGACAGAGCATGAACGGGGGAGGGGCAGAGAGAGAGAGGGAGACACAGAATCGGAAACAGGCTCCAGGCTCTGAGCCATCAGCCCAGAGCCCGACGCGGGGCTCGAACTCACGGACCGCGAGATCGTGACCTGGCTGAAGTCGGACGCTTAACCGACTGCGCCACCCAGGCGCCCCTAGAAGTGGCATTTAAACCGAGATTTCTAGGAGTTTATTAATAATGGTTTTAAGGTATGATCTCACCGTCGGGGCCAGTGTGTTATATTTTAAAAGAAACATTTGAAGACTGGAAAAGCCTTTAAGATACACATAAATCAATGGCATCTCAGTGGATCAGACCCATGGAAGTAAGGCTTAGGGGACAGTGAGGTCCCCGCTAAGTAGGCCTCGATTCACAGATGGTAGGAACCCCCATCTTTGTTACTGAGAAGGGCAACCTTGTATGTAGTTAATAGAAAATATTGTGGCAGGAAGATTTCTCACCCTGGTGCTCTGACTCTGTTCACAGCAGCCCTGCGCAGGTGACCGGGATGGGTTTGTAGGCGGTGGGAACCCTCTGTCCTTTCCCTGTAAACGCGACCCTGGCCTGGCCTGCCCTGCTCCGAGCTGAATTGTGGAATTGTTGGTTCGTTTCTTGTTTTCTCATTTGGTTAATTGGCTGGCTGGTTTCGTCCTCAAGTCTGCTGTCTAATGCTTGCCCTTCCTGAACCCAGTTTTGTAGAATTTCCTTCCAACCTGCCCAATTCTTTTGAGTCTTGTCATGCTTCAGAGCTTCTGTGTGAGCCTTTCCATACGCAACTAGTCTTTGTTTCTTTGTTTCTTTGTTTCTTTCTTCTTGGAAAAAATCAGATGCAGCAGGTAGCACTAAGGCTTAAGCAACTGCTTTAATTTTGTCTTTTTGCCTCTTAATTTGTCTCAATTTTATCTTTTAATTGGGTGTTTAGCCCGAACAAACGAATTACTTAGAAGTTTGGATGAGACAATAATTCCAGCAATAAACTGGAATTTTATTTTGCCCTGTTGTTCTAAAATGAATAAAAATAAAATAAAATAAGATACAATAAAGTAAAATAAAATAAAACAGTTTGGATGATCGCTGGACCCCTGGCTAATGGGGCAGAAGTCTCCTAAGACTGTGCATTTTCAGGTCTTGCATTAGTATTCTCTTTTAAAGATAGAGTAAGTTGAAAAAGTCTGGGCTCAGGATTTTGTGTGATGTTCTGCTGACATTGAAGATGTGATATTGTTTCTCGAGGATCCCACGAGCATCCAGATCTTTCTACTAGGTAGATGTTGTGGAGGGACTTAAGGAACTCACCTCACTGACTGAGCCCCCCGGGAGGTAAACTTCCCTGAATCGGGGGAAGGGTAGGTTTCATATTCTAGTTCTGTCCATTCTCCTAAAATCCAACCACTCCTTATGACCTGCGGTCGTGTGAAACCCTAATTAGCCAGGAGAGAAGGGACAGTGTCTCGAGGTCAAAAGCTTCCTAAGACTCTGCTGGCCTGGCAGGTTTCTGTCCTTGTCATGTGATTCTGGAGCTTCGGGAAGCCAATGCTACTGAGAAGTCCTCCCAGGACAGAAAGTGAAATCCTCAACCTGCCCGTCTCAGGCCAGAGCGCACATTCTCACCCAGCAGTGAGCAAACTAACCTCTCTCACTGAATCGAATCGGTCAACGAACACTCAGGAGACAGTCGGATGCGTGCCACTGTGATGGGGTCATAGGTAGAGCACAGAGCAAAGTGCCGTGTCATCCTGTCCTCAGAGCTCTCACGATCCATTGGCCTCTTGGTCTCCTGGTGTTCTCTTGCTTCCTTCCCTCTGTCCCTCCCTTCCTCCGCCCCCCCCCCCCCTTCATGGCAAGGGCGCTGTGGGCATAACCAGTTTCTCTGGCCACTGGCCACTGGCCGTCTGTCTCCTTCCCTGGGCTCTCCTCACTGGGAGCTGATCTAAGACACTTTGGCTAAGACACTGTTGTTGCCTTTTTAGCTGAGCCCTGGTCTTTGTCCCCAGGCCTGGGCTCCAAGCCCCTCATTGAAATGAAGGGCCATGAGGACGGGGGCATCCGGCTGGAGTGCACATCCGTAGGGTGGTACCCAGAGCCCCACGCGGTGTGGAGGGACCCTCACGGTGAGATCATGCCCGCCCTGGAGGAGGCTTACACTGTGGACGCCGACGGCCTCTTCACGGTCACCGTGGCCGTGATCATCAGGGACTGCTCTGTGAGGAACGCGTCCTGCTCCGTCAACAACACCCTGCTTGGCCAGGAGAAGGGAACTGTGATTTTCATTCCAGGTTGGTTCCCTGCCCTCTGGAGGCCCATCAGGTGGAGGCAGAATCCTCAGACGGACAGACTGGAGCCTGGGGAGGTAGATACGTGGGGCAGAGGGGTCCTGCGCCCCACGGAGCTGGAGGCCGCTCCCCTCGTCCCAAGGGGAAAACCACAGTCTTCTCTGGGGGTCGATCTGGTGGTTTTTTCTCTGCTCTGGTCCTGATCCTGCAGCAATTTGTATTGTTTTATTTTTGTTAAAGTGTATTTATGTATTTAAGTAATCTCTGCACCCACCGTGGGGCTTGAGCTCATGACCCCGAGATCAAGAGTCACCTGCTCTTTCTGACTGAGCCAGCCAGGGGCCCCTGTGGCCATGTTTAAACACTCAGAACAGTCACAAGTGGAGAATGATATGGACAAGTGGCTACCTACACCCGGAGGTGCTGCCTGGTCTCCCTTCCTGTCGGTGGAATTTCTCAAGGGAATGGAGGGGTGGGCGGGACTCTATCGACACGCACACACATTCGTCCAACGGATACTTAGCAAGCATCACCTGTGCTCAAGGCCCTGTGCTAGAAAGCAAAGATAAATCAGTGAACAAAATACATAAAGAGCCCTACCCTCATTCTAGAGTAGCAGAGAGCAAGAAGTGAAATAATTAATTAAACTGCAGACTATATCAGATGACGATCAGTAGCGTAGGAAAATTAATCGGGGGGAGGGAGGGGAGCGCCAGGGGGCACGGGGGCGTTGTAATTACAAAGAGGATGCTCAGGGAAGTTGTCGCTGAAAAGACGGCGGTTGGGCAAGTGAGGAATGAACCGGGCAGATATTTGAGGACCCAGCAACCCAGGAAGCAGGAGCAGCACATGCAAAGGGCCTGAGGCAGGGGCCTGTCTAGCAGTTTGGGGGAACCCCAAAGGGCAGGTGTGGCTTGTGGGCAGGCGGGGCGACGTCAGTGAGTTGGTCCAAGTGAGATAGGACACACTGCAAGGTTTTAAGCAGAGAAGCGACATGACCTTGCGCTGGCTGCCGTGCTGAGGATAGACTGCAGACAGTATGGACAGCGGCCCAGAATAGGGGATTGCAAAATCTCAGGCAGGAAGGGAGGGACGGTAGCTCGTGCCTGGTGGTGGCCAGTTAGCTTGGTTCACCCCGATCCTTCCCACGGTGACTCAGGTGTGCTGCCTTTCTGTCCCCCGGGGCCCCCAGCCCCGGCGATCGCCGCGGGATGAGCCGGGGTAGGGCCAGGGGCCCTCTCTGGGGTTTCTGAGAGCGAAGGCAGCAGAGCAGGGACCCCAGGGAGCTCTTCCAATGGGGCTCTCTCATCCTGGGGCTCCTTTTTCTCACGACATGGGGCTTTTCGGGCTCCCTTTTCAGAATCCTTGCCCCCCAGCACACTCCCCTGGATGGCGGGCCTCGCTGCCCTCCCGCCTTCTCTGCTGCTCCTCGTCGCTGGAGTCCTGTGTCTCGCCAGGAAGGTCCACCGGGAAAAAGAGGTTGAGAATGAAGAGAGAGAAACTGCATGTCAGGAGCTGGGGAAAGAAGATGTGGAAAAAGAGAAAGAACGTGAGATCAGAGGTAAAAGAGTAGGAGGACAGGTCACGGTCACAGGGGGACACAGCTCTGACAGCTAGAAGCCCGGGCACAGGGAGGCCAGAAACAGAGGCGGCAGCAAGGGGCTGGGAACGGTGGCGTCTTGTGACCCGCCCCGCCCTCGCAGCTTGCTCCCACTCTGCAGAGGCCCCGCCACCCCCCTGCCCACAGGGCTGTCTTGTTGAACAGAAGCAAACCCCACGAATACACAGAAGGTCCCCCCCGGGCTCACAGACTGCTTGTGGAACGTTGACAGTCCCATAGGCAGGAGGGGAGGGGGCCCGTGGTGTCCACGAAAGGCCCGTCCTTCCTCGTTTGATTCAAACTCAGATTCTCTTATTTCTTCCACTGAGGACACTCACGTGCGTCTGTTTATCTTTCAGAGCAACTTCAAGAAGAACTGCGTAAGTGTGGCATTTCCTGACGTGTCCCGTGCCGTCGTCGGTGCTCTGCTCCGTTTGTCCCCCCTCCCGGAGCTCACCTCTGCCTGTCCCTCTGTTGCAGGATGGAGAAGAACCCTGCTAAATGCCGGTGAGCCTCCGACACTCCCTCACATCCACAACTCCTCCCCACTGGCCAGCCACCGGGGCCGATGAGCGCACACAAACTGGGGTGCAGGCCAGCTGGGGGGGGGGGGCGCTGGGGTCAGCTCCCTGGCAGTAACCCCCGCAGCCCTGGGTCCCAGCTCTTAAGAAACGCCTTTCTGCTTCCCAGGTTCCAGATCCCATGGTCCTCGGACCTTTCCTCTTTGGGTAAACTTCCAAACTGTCAGAGTCAGGCATATCAACAACGCGGGGAAGGGAGAAAGTCACTTTAACGCGATAGAAATGTAGCTGGGCTGAGTACTGACAGCCGTGGTGGGGAGCCATCCGCGGGATGGCAGGCGGCCCAAGCGTTCCCCGTGTCCAGAGAGGTCACCGACGGAGACTTCACACCCGTGTTGATAAAGTAGAAGCAGGGTGGCCTGTGGAGACCTTCTCCTGTCTTTGTCCCCTGTGAAGGATGCCCTTGTGAGTCACTTCAATCAGCTGTCGCCCGGTTAAGCTGGTGGAACACCCCCAACCCGCGAAAGGACCTCTTGCCGCCCAGGAATCCGCAGGGAAAAACTGGCCTTAACTGCTTCATTGGGAGAGCGGGCCTCTTGGCTGGTTTAGGCCCCGCTTGGGAACTTCCTAGGTAAAGAGAGTCCCAGACACCTTCCGTCTTGAATAGACAAGGGGGCAGATCTGAGGATGATGACAGAAAGCAGGGGCCACTAACTTCAGTTCATTTGCTAAAGTTCCCCCACTGTTTAGGGTTGTCCCCGGCCTGAGGCAGTGTCCCCTCACTCGGGGGACAGACCAGCAGCCCCAGCAAGTCTGTGAGCCGGCTTCCTGCCCGGGAGCAGGGGCAGGGGGCCTTCCCCACGGGGATCTCCCACCACCTTCCTGGGCCCTCTCTGGGGTCCGGGAGTAGCACCGTCTCCTGAGACCCCAGACCTAACCGGGAGACTTCCTCTGCAGCTGACGTGGTCCTAGACCCAGACACGGCACATCCTGAGCTGTTCCTGACAGAGGACCGGAGAGGTGTGAGGCGAGGCCCCTCCAGGCAGAGTGTGCCTGACAACCCCGAGAGGTTCGACTGCCGGCCCTGTGTCCTGGGCCTGGAGAGCTTCTCCTCAGGGAGGCACTACTGGGAGGTGGAGGTCGAAAACGTGATGGTGTGGGCTCTGGGGCTTTGTAGAGACAATGTCGAGAGGAAAGGAGAGGCCTTACTGGTTCCCCGGAATGGCTTCTGGACCCTGGAGATGTTCGGAAACCAATACCGGGTCCTGTCTTCCCCCGAGAAGATCCTCCCCTTGAAAGAGCGCCTTCGCCGCGTGGGCATCTTTCTGGACTATGAAGCTGGAGATATCTCCTTCTATAACATGAGGGACAGGTCACACATCTACACGTGTCCCCACTCACCCTTCTCTGGGCCCTTGAGACCCTTCTTCAGGCTGGGGTCTGATGACAGCCCCCTCTTCATCTGCCCAGCCTTTACAGGGGCCCGGGGGGTCGCGGTGCCCGAGGGCGGCCTGATCCTTCACAGGACGGGGACCCAGCGCAGCCACCAGGGTCAGTTCCCTGGTCTCAGAGCCAAGTAGAGGGCCCCGGCACCCCTGGCAGGAAACGGGTCATGTCAAGAACCGCCTCCAGAGGCCTCCTGGACACCCTCTTCAGGCCCAGCCCTGCCTGGCCCTCATCAGGCTGTTGCTTTCCCGATTCATTTGCTGGTGACCACGGGGGCACGGGCCGGACCCCCGGAAGAAAGCGGGAGACAGTGACGGGTTTTAACATCAGCGTGACACAGTCAGCCTGATGCCCGGGCACCGGGCTCTGTGGACTCGGGGTGAGGGACACAGGACCCACTGTAAGGGGAGGGAAACCATAACAGGAGGTCAGGGACGGGGAAGCCAAGCCTGGGGGGTGGGAGGGGACAAGGGCCTGGGTGCTGTCCAGCCTCAGTTACAGCTATGGGGGCTGGAGAGCTGGTGGTCCCCTTTCTATCCCTCCTCCCCACCCCCCACCCGGAGATTTCCAGATTGCACTCCTAGCCTAGAACTGAGCTGAAGAAAGATGAAAAATGAAGACCCATGTTGGCCTGGCTCGGGTGTCCCCTCAATAAACTGGGAGTCAGTACTCAGTGACTGAGTATGGCTTAAGGGTTAAGGTCGCAGCTGAGCTGGTGAGAACTGCCCCGAGTGGATCGCAAGGTTCAGGTTCAGTGGGCAAAGCAGCAGTTTCCAACGTTTTGACCTCAGGCCACTTAAGTAAGATACCTCAAAAATTATTGAGGACCCCAAAGAGTCTTGCTCACTCGGGTTATAGCTGTGAACATTTATGGCATTGAAGGTTGAAACTGAAGCATTTAAAAACTGTATTTATAATTTATATGAAAATAGCAATAATAAACCGACGAGAAGTTAATAGGAAAAACATGTTTTACGAAAAATCACTTGTTTCCAAAGCAAAATAAATGTTATTGAGAAATGTGGCATTCTTTAAGGTTTCTGCAAGTCTAATGTCTGGCTTCTCCTAAAAGATGGGCTGCACCTTCACAGCTGCTGCTGTGCTCAGTGTTGGAGTATCACAAGTCATGTCATCTTGAAAACTTTGAGAGATTGAGAGCAAAAACATTATATGATGATGATGATGATGATGATTACTACTAATGGGGTCTTGGAGTGGTGGCGGTCTGGAGCTGATGGCTAAGAAAGAATTCTTGACACGTCTTTGGTGCAAAAAGGTGATTTTATTAAGGCACGGGGACGGGACCCGTGCGCAGGAAGAGCGGCACTGGGGTCGTGAGGAGTGACTGGTCATATACTAGGGACTTGGGGGAGGTCAAGGTAAAAGGCAGGGAGGCCCCCAGAAGGACTTTCAAATACTACAGGGGGCGCTTAAGATACCGGAGCCCCGGCCACGGTCAAGCTAAGGTTGTTGTCCCTCTAGTAAGGCGTTAACATTAAGAGGGGAGGGGGTTCCTGGAGAAACGTCAGACTCTGTATTTGCCTCAAGTACTTGTCAGTGGGCCGCAGGTTACACAGAAATTCAATGTTATTTACCATTTCCTTCTTGCCTTTATTCCCCACATCGCTAGGGAGGGGAAGGTCACGTTGGGGCTCTGGGAAACTGAAAATATAAGTTTCTGAAGATTAGACTCTTGATAAGATTGCCTTTTTCTTGTCCTTTACCAAGACATTTTGTAAACTGATGTAGACTCACGTCCTGCACGACTGTGATCTCTACCGGTTAACCATTTGCATTCCCCTTTCCTTTGTTCTTGGGCAGCCCCGGTGCCTGAGGAATGTCACAGAGATCCCACCTGGCGGTTGGGGGGTAGGGGTGGGGGTGGGGAGGGTGGGTAGTGAGGTGTTGCGGGGTGTCAGCTTGCCTTTGGCTCCCTCATCAAGTAATGCGGGGGCCCTGGGCAGGCGGCCCCCAAACATGCTGGTGCTTGCCTCGTCCTCCCGTCTCTGAAAATCCCTCCCTTCCTCTGGGAGGCCCTCCCTAACTTCGCCGGCTAAACTAGTCCGAGATGGAACAGTGGCTGTGTTGGGTCCCCTCCCCCCACCCGGCCCTAACCACGGAGCTCGCTGCTGCTCTGGGCTTATCCCCCTGGAAGAGCGGGCTGAGCTACACGTTCTAGGGCCGGAGACCTCACAGGAATGCGGAAGCAGGATGTTTGCCAGAAAGAACTCAGCACCGGAAACCGGACTACACCGGCCCGCGCCCAGGTGGACCCCGGCGCCGGCCCTTCACCTACTCTCTCCTCATTATAATACGCAAATACAGCCAGGGGTGGAGACCTAACATGCTAATGAGACAGGCGGGGCAGGTGGCGGCGCGTGCTGCCCAGTGCGCCTGCGCGCCAGCTTCTCCCCGCCCCGCCAGCCCGGGTGTTCCGTCTTTCCCGCCTCAGCCGCTTTGCCAACCGCGGGTCGGTGCCGGGGGCCGGCAGGGACTTCTGCGCCTGGCGCCGCGCTGGTGCCGGAGGATAAGCCCCGGGAAGCGCCTCTCTCGGCCTCATGTCGATTTCTGTTTGCGCCGAGAGCCAAAGAGCCGTGGGGTCGGGATCGTACTTTGGCGACCACGCAGGGACCCCGAGAGGGAGCCCCGGTGACGGCCCGAGGACCCGGAGCCTGCGGACCGCGGAGGGAGCCCCTCCTGCCGTGCGACTCACCAGCGGCTCGGAGCTGGAGTCCCGCGTCCCCGCGGCGGTAAGTCGTGCCTCCCGCCGCCGGGACTCTGCCCCTCGTGTCAGGCCGCGCAGGCGGCCGCGGGTTTTGCCCGTCTCCCAATGTCACTGTCACTATAGTCTGCATTTCTCGGACGGAGCAAGGTTGTCTGGGCCAGCGTTCCGGGGCCGGGTGTCCCCGGTCCCCCGACTCTGACCTCCCCGGCGTTGGTCCCCTGCAGGGTCACTGGGAGCTCTCTGGTGGGTTCAGCCTGAGTGTCCTCGGTCCCCTGACACTAACCCCCAGTGGTGGTCCCCTGCAGGCTCACTGGAGGGCCTCTGGTGGGTTGAGCCCAGCCTGGGTATCCTCTCCGCTGGCTTTCCTTGGGGCTGGTTTCAGTTTCCTGGGTGTGTTGGAAAGCCGGAATTACTTCCAGACTCTCTTGTGATTTTCTTTGGGGTCAGATCTGTGTTCTTTACCTGTTGTCTCTCCGAATGGGGCTGTGGCCCTGAGAACTAACTCTGTGTTGTCTTTGTGTAAGTGTTAACTTCCTAAGTCAGTCTTGGCTTGACCCTGACCATCTTGTCTTTCTCCTTTTTGTTTGTCTTGTGAATCATCTGGTACCTTATCTTATTAAGAGGGAAGGAGAATTCCTGGTGAAGTCAGACTTCGTTCCAGTGTCAGGTTGAAGAAATCCAGACCTTGGTCCGGATTCGGGGGGCCTCAGGGTTAATCTTTTTGTGTACCGGGGAGCCGCCTGTTTTAAGAAATCAGGCTTCTCTGGTCGTACTGGCCTGCTTCTACCGATGGCCCAACTGGGACAAGGAGAGGTCCATTCACCCAGAATCACCCAGGCTTCACCCAGAATCACACAGTGTGACTCTATCTGCTAGTCAGCTTTCACCTTTTTTCTTTTTTTATAAGTCACCAGGCCCATCCAACTTCCCAACATGTGCAACACCTTAAATGGGACAAAGGACTCCCTTCTAGGATTTTTTTTAAATAATTGGGATCAGGGGCGCCTGGGTGGCTTAGTCGGTTGGGCATCCGACTTGGGCTCGGGTCATGATCTCACAGTTTGTGAGCTCGAGCCCCACCTCCGGCTCTGTGCTGA
The DNA here is from genome assembly GCF_018350155.1 of Leopardus geoffroyi. Lineage (NCBI taxonomy): Eukaryota > Metazoa > Chordata > Mammalia > Carnivora > Felidae > Leopardus > Leopardus geoffroyi. The sequence goes on along the minus strand of NC_059332.1, from coordinate 3,615,315 downwards.
CAGCTTGGAGCCTGGAGCCTGCTTCAGATTCTGTGTCTCCCTCTCTCTCTGCCCCTCCTCTGCTTGCACTCTTTCTCTCTCTCAAAAATAAGTAAACATTAAGAATAAGTAAATAAATAATTGGGATCAGTTTAAATTGGATGGTTTGAAGAAAAGGAAAACAAATTTTTTTTTTTTTTTTTTTTTTTTTTGCATGGCACTGTTTGGCCCCAATATCTTAGGCGAACAAGAACCAGGAACAGTGGCTCCAAAATGGACCATTAAATTTGTATGCTCAAATTTAAATTTTAATACTATCTTGCAGTTGGATTTGTTTTGCAAAAGATCTCAGAAGTAGGGAGAGACACCAAGACCCCAAATTAAGGAATTCTTGCAGAGTCTCTGTGGCCTCAGATCGTTACCACCGGCACCCCTCTCACTGCTGGGTTGAAACCAGACATTTTATTTATTTACTTATCTATTTAAATTTATATTTATTTATTTGAGAGAGAGAGCGAGCAGGGGAGGGGCAGAGTGTGAGGAAGACAGAATCCTAAGCAGGCTCTGCAAAGTCAGCAGAGAGCCCAATGTGGGCCTCGAACTCACGAACCATGAGATCACGTCCTGAGTCGAAGTCAAGAGTTGGACGCTTAACCCGCTGAGCCACTCAGGCACCCCAAAACCAGACATTTTAGACAATCCCCTGTTCTAGTCAAGTGGGACCTAGTACTCCTTTGCAGGAGTCCCATCCCAAACCCCCTCTACCCCTGCGACTTTGACCCCAACAACTTCCCCTCCTTCCTCCAAGGTCTCCCCACCTCCTTATTCATAAGGAGCTTCCCTGCCCCTGCATCCTTCTCCCTTCTCTGGAGTAAGTCCCACTAGCACCCACAGTGCCCACCCACCCACCACAGGCCCCAACTGGATCTGTTTCCCCTTAGGGAAAGGACATACCCGAGGAATGGATTACCAGAGTTTCCTGTCTTGCTTACAGACCTGGTTCTGTGTAAAGAAAAGTTGGGTCATTTTTCCAAAACAAACAAACAAACAAACAAACAAACACCTGATGAGATGTCATCCCAGGCCTTACTGTTGCACCCTAGATGAGGAAGACAGATCCTTCGGAAGGCTGGGGATTATGCTGACAGCCTGGGGTCTTAGGGTCTGCCAATCCAGGGGACGGAGTGCTTGGGGCCGGATGAAATGCTGTCCCTGCTTGGGACCCACAGTAGGATCAGGAGGGCACAACCCCCAGGGTGCAGAGGCACTTTATTACCTGCCTGTCTGAAGGGATGACGAAGTGCCTAGCCAAACCAGCTAATTATGACAAAGGGAGGGAAATAACTCGGCAAAAAGGATGAGAATCCAGCTGTCTTTCTAAACCACTGATGGACGCCTTCCGCAGACGCCCAAATGGAGACCCAGAGTCGCCGCGGGGAGGTCTTTACTGACTGTGTGCTTTATCGCCCAGCCTGCCTCTGATCTTAGGGGGAAGCTACGGACGTCAGAGGCAGGTTCTCAGTCCCTGCTGTCACCTTCGGTGGAGTAGGCCTTCAAGGTTTTTAATAACGGAGACAGCGCAGAGGAGACCAGTAAAGACAAGGGTAGCAAAACAGGCACAGGTTCTGGCTGCCCTGCTCAGGGTGACCCCAGGAGGCCCAGAAGGCCGTTGCCAGAACCATCGGAACAAGTGTGCGTAATGCAGGCAGGAAGGCGGGGGGACCTGAGCCTGCCCGCCCCAGAGAGCCAAGGGCACACACGGACTCCCACCCCCGGCCAGTCTCTCGGAAGAGGGGCCGCGCAACCACAAAGAGGCCCCAGGAGCCGCCCACCCCAGCACCCACCTGACCCCTTACCATTGTACTAGCGGAACCTCGGTCACCCTTGACGTGGCAGGTGGGAAAACTAAATTCCGTATAGATACTGGAGCCTCCTGCTCTGTCCTGACCCAACCTGTAGGCCCTTCCCCAAGGGTGACATGTGGTAACTGGGAGAGATGTGGCCAAAGGTGAGATCGTTTACTTTCCCCCTCGCCTGTGAAGCCAGATCAACTGTTCTACGCATTCCTTTCTGTAGGTCCCGGAATGCTCTGCCCTGCCGCTGGGGAGAGATCTACGAAACTAATCTGGAGCCACTCTTTACCTTGAAAAGGGTGATATTAAAATGGAGATAGACCAGAAACTGGGATTTCATCCGTGGGCACTACTGGATCGTCCCAGGCTTGAGCCGCAGATACTCCTGAGGACAAACAACCAAGTAGACTCATGTCCCAGGGGAGGCAAAAAACAAAAAAAAAACAAAAAAAAAGTCTCCCCCATTCAGGGAAAGGTAAAACCTAGTGCAGCATGTCTAGAAAAAAATAGTTTCCCGTAAAAAGTAAATCTTTAGGAGAAATCCAGCTGATAATTTCAAAATTTCTCAAGTATGGATGGCTCAAGCCTTGTCAATCCCCATGTAATACCCCACTCCTCCCAGTGAGGAAGCCCAGTGGAGAATATTGCTTTGTACAGGATTTGAGGGCCATAAATAAAGCTGTTCTCGTACACCTGGTAGTACCCAACCCGTATACTCCGCTTACCCAGGGTCCAGGCGATGCTAAGTTTTTTTTACCATCCTGGACCTGAAGGGTGCCTTTTTCTGCACATCCCTTTATGAGGAGAGCCACTATTTACTTGCCTTCGAATGGAAAACCCCTGATACTCAAGACACTACCCAGCACACCCGGATGGTGCTTCCCTGGGGCCTTAGAGACACCCCCCACCAATCTATTTGGAAATATAGTGGCAAAAGAGTTACAAGAATTAAAATTGAGAGATGGGATCCTCTTACAACATGGTGATTTGTTAATAGCCAGTTTGACTAAGCAGTCCTCGGACTATAATACTGCAAACACCTTATGTTTTCTAGCTAACAGAGGATACAGGGTCTCCCCCATCAAAGGCTCACATATCACAACAACAGGGCCAATATCTGGGCTTCATCCTATCTCCAGGCACCCATGTCCTGGCCACGGATCCCAAGAGGACCAGCAGCGCCTGCCCATACTGCCAACTAGAAAGCAACTCCGTGGCTTTCTTGACACGAGAGAGTTCTCTTGTATCTGGTTCCCCAGTTACGGCCCTGATGCAAAGCCCCTATATGAGGCCTTGAAGGGGGAAGAAAGGGAACCCCTACAATAGACTGTGTTGGGGGGCTTTTAAAGCCTTGAAAATGGGGCTGGATGGAGCCCCTGCACTGGAGTTCCCCTATTTGGATAAACATTTTACCTCATCTACCCATGAGAGGCAGGCTTTGGGGGTCCTAACTCAAAAGCTGGACCCTGATCAGAGACTACTTTTCAAAATAACTAGACCCAGTTGCACAGGGACGGCCCAGCAGTGATGGCCACATCTCTCTTAGCGAGGCCAGTAAGCTTACCCCGGGTCAGCCTAACTCCCTATCAGGTTCAGACGATGTTAGAAACTAGAGGGCACCACGGGCTGACTGGAGGAAGGCTAACTAAGTATCGGGCCCTCTTGCCAGATTCCCCAGATATTTTAAAGGTCCACTGGACTGCACCCTGCTTCACCCTGGAGGTTAAGGGTCTCCAACATCAGTATGGAGACAGTAGAACAGACTTCTAGCAGACCTGACCTTCAAGACAAATCCCTTGACAATCTGGATATGGTGTCATTTATGGACAGGACACTTGTGGAGAGGCATCTGGAAGGCAGGGTACGTGATCGTGAACCTAAGTAGGGTCATTGAGGCTAGAGCTCACCTCAACGCTTCATCCACCCAAAAGGTTGAACTGATAGCCCTAATTAGGACCTTGCAGTTGGGGGAAGGAAAAAGATGAAATCTCTACACTGATTCAAAATATGGGTTCCATGTACTACACGCCCTTGCGGTCGTCCAGAAAGACAGGAAAATGTTAACAGCAAGAATTCACCAATAAAACGTAAGAACCCAATCTTCACTCTTGTAGAGGCAGTACAGCTTCTCGTTTAGGTGGCTGTAGTCCATTGTAAAAGTTGTCAGAAGGATGGGACCTCTGTAAGCAAAGAAAATAATAGTCAGGCTGACCGATCAGCTGTTCACAGTCCATGGAGCACAAAACCCAGATCAAATTACCACCTTGATAGTTGGCTGCTCTGAGTTCCCCGGCCACCCTCAATGCTCCCTGCTGGCATGGGAGGACACAGAGAGACAGGAATATACGAATAAAGCGCTGGTAGCTTATGAGAGAGGACAAAATTCTCATTCCGGAAGCCCAACAAGAAAAGCTCAAACGTTGACATGATGCATGCCACCCATTATGGCAGAGATGTCCAATGGGACTTGGCGCAAAAGGTCTTTCTAGGTCAGGGACGTAGACAATAAAACCAAGTTACCCTTGCCTGTGACTTCTGCACCCAAAATAAACCACAGAGCCGTCCAATCTATCCCCACTTCTCACGCCGGTCCAAGACCGGGGGGCATTTCCTGGGCAAGATTGGCAAGTGGATTCTACCCAGATGCCATCACAAGCAGGCTACAGATATTACCTCGTGTTTGTTGATATTTTTACTGAATGGGTATAAGCCTTCCCACCCGGGTCTGGGAAGGCAACTGAGGTCTGTAAATCCCTCCTAAAAGGGAATTCCTAAGTCTCTCCAAAGTGGTAACGGGCCTTCCTTTATGGCTAATGTCACCCAGAGCCTTTCAGCAGCCCTGGGAATAAGTTATAAATGACATGCTCCCTGGCACCCCCATTCCTCAGGGAAGGTAGAAAAGATGAATCAGACCCTTAAAAAGATGCGAGCAAAACTCTGTCAAGAAACTGAAGAGCCTTGGGTCAAATTGCTTCCTCTCACACCACTCAGGATTCCCACCACCCCTAAGACTCAGCGCATTTGAAATGACAGGAGCGACCCTTCTTCCAGTGAAATGACACGGGAGACCCTTCTTCCAGCCCGTATTACACCACGCGGGAAGATAAGCCAGAACTTGCGGCCTTTGATTACTTTGTTTAGGCCGAGTGCCAAAAGCCAGTTGGGCTTCTGCTAATCATAGGCTGCCGGCACCCCTAGAGGTGATTTAGAAGAGCCCTCACCTCTGCAAATTAATCCAGGGGGTCAGGCCTTCCTTCCAAGTTGTAAGGAGGGCTCCCCAGAAAAAAATCAGTTGCTTCCCAAGTGGCAAGGTCCTTACCAGGTGATTTTTAGTCACGCCAGTGGCAGTTAAGCTGCAAGGAATCCCTAGCTGGGGACATCTTTCCAGGCTAAAATCTTTTTCTCCTGGACCTCCTCAGAAACGCCTGGAAGGCCTGGAACCATCTTCCTCACGTGAGCCTGTGGGAGACCTCAGATACTTGGTTCAAGAAGCGAGCCTCAGAGTCAGATAAGTGATTCTATCTTGGTGGATTGGTTTGCTGACCTTTCTTTTTGTTGCCTCTGTTTTCCTTTTTCTTCTCTGTGGGTACATTTCGGGGCACTCCACTCTGGCAAACACCTGTTCTGCCCCTGCTGGGTCTAGAAGACCAGAACCAATGATGGGTTGCATAATGTGGGCCCTTCTCTTGGCCCTTCTCCTGGGGATGAGTTGGGAAGGAAATAACAAAGGGAGGGAAACTTGGGGAGAAAATTCACTTGTCAACTTCTCCAGCATCGTGGCCTCGGGAAATAATCTCTCTAACTGTTGGATCTGCCATCCCAGCCCACGGGATGGGGTTCCTAAGCTCCAGTTCGAACCTACAAACGAGGACGTGCCTCTCACTTTGACTTCCGGACCCATTAGGAGCACACCACTCCTGGTGGCGGAACTCAAGGACCGCGAGGATATGACGTGTGTGACCCTTACAGACACTTGGAACCAAACTGGGCTCCAGGTGAAGCGCCCTCTTCTCTGTAAAGAACAGGGGCGGCCCTGTTGCCCCTGCGAGACCAACACCTGCCTTTCCAGTGCGGGCAGCTCGCCCTCCATTTATCCCATGTCCTTTTCCATTGCAAGCTCTTCGTGTGTCCCCAACCAGACTCACTGGTGTGTGGACTCCTCTCTGCTTCCCCCGGGCGACCAACCTAACTTCTCCTGTACTCACTGGAAAGGAACAGCAACCCCTTCCTGGAGGCTCACCTATCAGACCCCATCTGCCTTCGATAGCCACGAGGGAATAGAGGAGGACGCAGAGCTAGGTGGGGGGCCGATGGACGGAGGGCCCCTGTCCCCCAGGTGCAAGAGCACGCCTAAGTGGGGTCCCCTTTTACGAAGTTGGTTTAATTCCTCTTCAGCCCGCCGGGCCTGTGCCCCCCCTGGATATCTGTTCCTCTGTGGGCCGCCACAAAATAAACTGCCCTATGAAGGGAGCCCCGATTCCTCCTTCTCCTGGCCTCTTCGGGCAGTGGCCTACGCGTGTTTAGATAATGTCCACTTCCGGGGACAATGCACTGTGGGACGACTGGGCCCAGAAGGATTAGGCGCCACTATATATAACGTCACCTCTCAAGGCAGACGTAAGAGAGCACTCGGGCTTATCTTGGAGGCAGCTGGAGAAGCCACGGGACCGGCTGCCCCCCGGGAGGGGATTGCCTATCATGAGACGACCTTAAAAAGCCTTACCCAGGTCATCGAAAACCTGGCCTCAAGCGCTGGCGACACCTCAGAGGGCCTCCAGGCGTCCCTAGATTCCCTTGACAATAGGTTAGCTGTAGATTATCTTCTGGCCACACAAGGGGGTGTCTGTGCGGTAGTCAACGACACATGCTGTACGTACATCAATGCCTCTGGGGAGGTCGAACTAAATACCCAGGAGATTTACAGACAAGCCAGATCGTTGCATGGGTTCAAGAGCCCCAGTGCCCAAACTATATAGGACTCAGAGGTTATATGCCTAACATTGCCTGATTCCGTTCTTTCCTGGGCCCTCTTGTGGCAAAAAAATTCTTCTGTTACTATTCAGACCCTACCTCCTTAATCTTTTGGTTAAGTTTGAGTCTTCTAGAGGACGGCACTTTCTTGTCAAACAGATAGTGGCACAAGGGCCCCACCTATCCCGCCCCAAGAGGCACAAGGTCCTTACAGGTCGTGAGAGCAGTCAGCGGGAGAGTTTTACTCCTCCTGGTAGGACAGGGACGACGCCCCGCTCAGCAAGAAGCAGTTTCAGAAGATGAGACCTTCGGCCCCTCCTCCTTAGGAATAAGGAGGGTAAAATCTCTCCGGTGGAGGTGGGGAGGGGTGAGGTAGACCAGGGGCTGTGTCTGGGACCTCCCCCCCTCCCCGCCCTAACCACAATGCCCATTGCTCTGTGCTTTTGTCACCTTAGGAGAAAAGGCTGAGAGCTACATGCTTTTGAGCATTATATCTCATAGGGATGTGGGGGCAGGATGTTTTCCAGAAAGAACTCAAATGAAGAAACCAAACTAAACCAAGCCTGTGCCAAGATGGACCCCAGCACGGACCCTCACCTACTTTTTTCTTCGTTAGAATACCAATATTCCCCGCCGTGGGTGGATACTTAACATGCTAATAAGACACGTGCTGCGGAAGCATGTTCTGTCCACTGCGCCTGCGCCCCAACCTCCTTTGTCTCCACCTCCACCTGCTGAGATGTCCCTCCTTCCCCGCTTCAGCCCCCTTGCGGGCTTTGCCGGCCTTTGTTCCGGGAGCCGGCTGGGACGTTTGTTCCGGCGCCTCTCTGGTCTGGAGCATAGACCCCCAATAAACGCTGCCTGAACCGTTTCTTGGCCTCGTGTCAATTTCTGTTTTTGCGGAGAGCTAGAGAACCCTGGGGTCCAGAACAGTCCCGCCGGTTCCTCTTTCTTGGCTCTTTCTCAAGTCCCGGTCCCTGGTGATGTGGCTGTCTTTTTACTTGTTTACTTGTTAGGGAGGGTATATTTCATATGGGAGATTTGCTACCTGCTTTCAGCGGGACGGAGGAGGGTGTGAGTGTCCTTGCACTACTTCCTAGGTAACTTATTTAATTAAGATCATCAATATTGCCAGAGTGATACCTGCCCTTTCTCTCTATATCATTGGAGGGGAGGCAAAACTTTACCTCTTCCCATCTTAGGTTTTTGGCTAGGACTCTTAACGAAAACACCAACAAGAGAAAAACAGTTCACTCACACAGCGCACATCGCAAGGGAAACCTAAATGAAAACAAGCTCACGATGGTAACAAAATTCCAACTTATTTTCCATCTTCAATAAAGGAGAGTACATTTGCAGAGGTGATAGGACAAAGGAAGACAATTTTAGGCCCCAAGGCCAACAAGCTGGGAAGGTACTAATAAGGGAGGAAAGTAATGGAGAATGGTTGGTGTGGAGATTCTCCTGGTTCCTCTCTGGGCTGGTAAATGTCAGTCTCTGGTAAAATAATGTATATCTTGCCTTTAGGCAAAACAGGGGGAAAGTAAAGAACTTTTCCTGTGTTGGCTGCCTTTTTTTTTTTCCCTGACTCAAAAACCTTTTGTTTAATTTATACAAAAAGCTACTAAATACAAAAAGTAGTTTAAAACAAAATAGTTTGTTTGTTTGTTTGTTTTTCCTGGCAGAATTTAAATGCACATAATGGGTAATTCTGAAGAAAATGCATTTTCCCCACAGTGTTCAGGACTAAAATTCTACTGAAATCTTTGTTGGCCCCTTCTAGAATTGCCTTCAGCTCAAAATCATTTCTGTGACAAAATGGTGTATTTTGGGTGGCCTATTCTACTTTTCATCATTAAAATGTCTAGGGCCTTTTTTTTTTTTTTTTTTTTTTCCTCTCTTACATCTAAAACTGATTCTCTGCTCAGTGGTCATCACATGCCTGAGACTTCTCATTTGGGGAATATTATTTTGGAAATGAAATGGCATGGGAGGCACCCAGAGAGGAAGGCTGAGGTTGAGTCCTGTATATTTCACCAGATGAGGCTGCTCAGCAGGGTGTTTGTGCCTTGTGGGCATTTAAACCTTAGACATGCTCGAATTCCATAACCTTTTAAGATGACTTCTAGTCAAAAGTCATCCCCGTCTAGAGTCTAGAACTATGATTCTAGGCTTTTCAAAATTGGAAGGGATTCAGGGTCCCTGGGGAGCTCAGCTAGAGCAGCAGGTGACTCTTGTTCTTGGGGTTGTGAGTTTGAGCCCCACATTCGGTGTAGCAGTTACTTAAATAGATAAAGAAACTTTTTTTTAATTGGGAGGGAGGGGGGTGCCTGGGTGGCTCGGTCGGTTAAGGTTAAATGTCGGGCTGTTGATTTCGGCTCAGGTCATGGTCTTGTGGTTCGTGGGTTCGCACCCTGTGTTGGGCTCTGTGCACAGAGCCTGCTTGGGATTCTGTCTCCCTCTCTGTCTGCCTCTCCTCTGCTCGCTCGCTCTCTCACTCTCTCTCAAAATACATACATATGTAACATTGGAAGGGATTCTAAAGGTTATAAAACCCCAAATATATTAAATAATACATAAATAAAACCCCAAATACCTTTAGATCTGAAGGAGAATGTGGGCTCTGAGAAAGCAAAATCAGGTATGACAGCTGCTTCCCAGAACGGACAAGACCACTCCGGGATTGGGACGGAGTGAGACAAGTCCCCTGTGTAATCATGTGCGGCATGCAGACACAAATGCAACACCACAGGCAAACCACAAGAACGACCACACGTCCCCGTCTCAGCTAACCGCTTCTTTACCCATTACAATTTCAGCCCACTCTGTTCCTCCATGTCCTAATAAACATCAGAATATTCAGTCCTGCCACCAGTCCCCCGATTTCCAGCGGCATTCATCCAGAGCAACCCTTCCCTCTTTGACCCTCTCCCAAACCCCCACCACAAACTGAAATCCTATAAATCCCTCCCACCCCTCTCACTGAGACACCCCAGCTCCCAGCCTCCCCACAGTGTGTGAGATCTGTGCTGCGGTAACAGGTACCATCAAATTTAACTGGGTTTGGCCACAGGTCCGCCTTGGCTGCTGGGCTCCAGCGTGGCCACGGACAGGGCAGAGCCCCTATCGGTCTCCCAGCCTTCCTACCCATCCATCCCAAACTTGGCTGCAGACTTTCACTTAAGTTCCCTAGATACAGCAACCTCTCTTAGCAAGTGAAGCCAAAAGGAACTTCCCGCAGATTTCTAAGAACATAAACTGCAACAAAAAGCATTCCTTGTTTGTGATGTATTGATAGTTTTTCGGTAATCAAGTATTCACAGAAGGGAACAGTCACTCCATTGTATGATTCTCAAGCACATCCCCTCCTCCTTCCCACGTCTTAACTCAAATCTCAATTGCTTTAGTTCTATTTATTTTCCAAAGAAATTCCTACAAGAGCCTGGAGAATTCTGGGGTTCTCCCACATGGTTCCATCAATAAGGCTTTGCACCTCTTATAAAACCATAAAACCTCCCTGTTACTGCAGAACGCAAAGAGCGCAATGGTACGCACATCAGCGGATCTTCATTTCTCTGGGACTCTTTGCTTCTAACTGTGTTGGCCCTTCCATAAGATTACGGCTACATAACCATGGAGTTGGAAAGAGTGAAGAAAAGTGACCTATCTGTAGCGGTGATGTAAAAGAACTGTATCAGGGTTCTCCAGAGAAGCAGACCCAACAGGGTAGATACAGACATCTAGAAAAAGATGTGTTACGAGGGACCAGTTCATGTGACTGTGGAGGCAGAGAAGCCCCAGGCTCTGCCCCCCACAAGCTGGAGCCCCTGGAAAAGTGCTCCAAACCCCGAGGTCTGAGAACCAGGGAGCCAGCGTCTGAGGGAAGGGACAGCTGGACATCCCAGCTCAAGCAGAGAGCAAACACGCTTCCTCCGTCTTTGTTCTACTCAGCCCTCCATGGATTGGATGATGCCCGTCCACGTCGTTGAGGGAAACCTGCTTTACTCTGACTCCCAGGTCATGATCCCGGGGTCACGGGCTCAAGCCTCTCGTCGGGCTGCGTGCTGAGCATGGGGCCTGCTCGAGATTCTCTCCCTGCCCCTCTCGCCTGCTCGCTCGCTCCTCTAAAAAATGAAAAATAAACTAGTTTTAGAAAGAGAAGCAGGACACCTGGCTGGCTCAGTGGGAAGAGCACGCGACTCTTAATCCCGGGGCTGGGAGTCTGAGCTCCATGCTGGATGCAGAGCTTACTTAAGACAATAAATAAATAAACTTGAAAGAAAGACAGAAGGGGCAAGTGGTTGCCTCAGTCAAGTGCTGGTGAAGGTCACGTAGAACGAGGATGAGAGTAATCCCTGGCTCTGACTAGTCTAGGACACTGGGAAATCTGAGCAGTGGTGGGAAAGGGCCGAAGAGATAAGTCCTGACCTTTGGCCATGAGATTCACTCCATAGGGAGCGGGTCACATGCCTCGGCCCAAACGATCTGATCTTCGCGTCTCAGAGGGAAAAGTCTGTTTCGGGTCTCCAGTGGCCCTGGGCGTGGCAGGACCTTCCCCATAGCAGCCCCGCATGGTTCAGGCATCTCACAAACAATGCGAGCCCGGAGAGACAGGGGTGTCTAGCATCTCTGTTCCCGGAGTGAGCCTTGACGCAGACATCCTGCCTGGGATGAGCCAAGGTGTTCCTTTATGTAGAAGTGACTCAGATGTTACCCCGTCAAAACTGGGGCTGCCACATACCTTGAGTTCTAGATACCATCGCTTTCTATCTCCCTGGCCCCTTCCTTGTTCCGTGTAGCTCCCTTGGGTGCAGGAGAAAGCTCTTCTTTTTTTCTTTCCCCCCCAAAATTCCCTGTGAGACTTTTTTGACAACGTAGAGTAGGGGTCAGGAGTCTAGTCATAGCGTGTTGAGGAGAGGAAACCCATTATAGATGACATTTTTCAGAAGTTAAACACAAAGGGGAGTTGAGAATGAGACAGGAGCATTTCAAACGAGGAAGGCCAACGACCAGTTAGTTTGATGTCAGCTGCAAATTCTATTTTGGCTTTTGTGCTGATGAGAAGTCAGAGAGTAAGAACTTGAAGGGGAGCTCAGTTTAGGAGAGGAAGGTGGACTTGGAAACAAAAGACAAAACTAAACACATGTGCCTGTCAAAGTAGGACTCAGGTCAGCTGTGTGCCAGCAGAGAGGACCAGGAAGTTTTCTGTGTCACAGGATAAACCAGGCCCAGGTCCTGGAGACTCAGTTTTGCTGGGAGGGGGCCTAGGTTATCCAGAGTCACATTTAAACAAATCTCGTATATAATGAAGTAAAATGGTGTGATTTACCTCAAACTTATGGGTAAGCCCCAAGACTTTAAGAGTGTTTCTCACTTGAGCTGGGCAGCGCTGGGAGCTCCTTCCTGAAGCCCCTCTGGTTAGGGTGCTCGGCTGGGACCACAGTGAGGTCCGGCCCAGGGAACCAAGGAGCAGCTCTAGAAGAAAGGGTGCACCTGCTTGCTTCTGGAAGAAGTTGCCCTTAAATGAGCTTCTGAGGGAGGAGCAGGACTTTGTCCTGCAGATGCTGTAGGAAGAGGGGAGACAGCACCGGAACCTCGAGGCCTGGAAAGGTGCTGTGGGCTGAGGTTACCCCATCTTCCAAATTCTTCGAGAGGTGGATAGGCCATCGGAGGGGAGGGAGAAGAGGCCGAGAGGAAGGAATCCGGGAGACAACTAGATCCTACATTTTCTTGACCAGATTAAGTGTCTGAATTTGGTGCTGGGGCCACTAAGGAGACATGGAGGGGTTTTGAAGCAAGAGGTGACATGATCCGATTTCCATTTAGTAAAAGCCATTCTAGCAGTCTTGTAAGTCAACCGGAGCAATTATTTTTTATCGGTCATTTTTTTCTTTTTTAATGTTTATTTTTGAGAGAGAGAGAGAGAGAGCGCGCGCGCGTGAGCGGGGGAGGGGCAGAGAGACGGGGGACAAAGGATTGGAAGCGGGCTCCACGCTGACAGCTTCAAGCCCGATGCGGGTCGGGTCGGGCTCGTGAACCCTGAGATCATGACCTCAGCCAAAGTCAGAGGCTCAACCCACGGAGCCACCCAGGCGCCCCTCTTTTGTTGGTCTTGATCATAACCTGAAATAAAGGCAAAGTACAAACTGGGGTGGTGAAGGATATGAGCCACAAATATAATACAGGGTTGACAGCTTTAATTTATAAAAAATTCATACAGAAGAATAGGAAACAGCATCAGAATGTCTGGGGGGGGGCAATTTGCCTGGAAAAATCTCTTCCAGAGTATATTAAATAGTTAATACGAAAAGTGATCGGCCTCGCTGTCCTATAAATGTCTAGTAAAATAATAATTTGACCCATTTCACCCATCCCATTAGTGATGACTAGGGAATAATTGTTCTCAGTGTTGGCAGGAATTAGGTGAGAGGCTCATTCCCATTAACAGTGTGATGGGTTTAACTTTGGCAATATGCTCATAATTCAACTCCTAGACCCGATGACTATCTTTCTGGGAATTTATCAGAAAGTTTGTCAGGAAGTATTAAAGATGGGGACAAAGATTTATGTATTTATAAAGTGCACTAATTATAGTAGATTAAAAAAAAAAACCACTAAGATGTCCCACAATCTTGGGTATTACAGGAACCTACAATATGGTATTATGTAAGTATAAATAATGTTTCCGATTATGCAAAAGCTTCTTCAATTCTGCCAGAATGTGAACAGAGGCTGTCATTGGTTGGTGACATTATGAGTGATTTCTGCTTTGTAAAAGTGTTTTCCAGAGGTGCCTGCCTGCCTCAGTCAGTGGAGCAGGAGAGCCTTGATCTTGGGGTTGTAAGTTTGAGTCCCACACTGGGTGTAGAGATTACTTAAAAATAAAATCTTAAAAAAAATAACTAAAAAAATGTTTTCCCATGTTTTTAATTTTTTTTTTTCATGACAATAAGAGGTTTAACCCCAAAATAAGGAATTGCAGGCCGAATTGCTTGCAGGAAGGCAACTTTGAGGCAGTGAAAACTGAATCACACACGTGCATTCCCAGTCTACCCTTGAACTTTCAACCCACATAAACAACAGAGTAACAACTTCCCCTCTTCTCGATCCTTACCATCACTTGACAGGCTTAATCTCATTTAAGGCTCCCAGTGCCTCCCCAACTTCGGGATAAAAGAAGTGAGGCTTGAGGGGGAAAATTCACCAGCCCAACGCCTTCCGTTTCATTTTAGTGTTGTCTTGACCCTCCCTTTTTGCCCTATCCCCTTTTATTTAGTCCAGCCCATCCTTCTGGATCCTGGTCTTTGAGCTGAAGACTGCAAAGACAGGGACCCTTCATCTCTCTGGAAAACTTCCCCTCCCCACCCCACCCCCCAGAGCCAAGGCCTGGGAGCTGGGGGCAGGCTTTCCTGAGATCACTTCCCGCTTCCTTCTTCCCCGCCTTTAACTTTGGCTCCTGGGGCCACAGCCAGCTTGGTCACTTGCTAACCAGGCTCCTGGGTGCCTCTTCCTCCAAGATCAGAGGTCAGTGCCTGTGCCCGCTCTGGTTCCCCCCCCCCCCCCCCCAGAGAGCACTTTCTCTCCCTCGTCCTGGGCCCTCTACCCCCTGCCCTTTACTCTCCAGCTCCCCTCCCTTCCCCCGACTTTCGTCTTCTCTCCTCCGGTTCAGTCCCCTGGTTTCCATCTCTGCCTCCATCGCTTCATCTTTATTATCATTCCTGAAAGCAAATACCAAATTACTGTATTGGGGGGAGGGGAGGCTTTTTAGAGCAGGCGGTACATTGGTACGCAACCCATTAATGGGTACCATGCCTCCCAATTCCCTTCTCCTAGGATTCTTCTAGGGGTTTAGGGCCTATTCGGCTGTGCACCTGCTCGGCCACACGGGGCGGTGTGCGCTGGCACCGGGAGTCTGCGGTGGGAGGGGGCGAGCGGGCGGATCCGCGTGGAAAGAGCGGTGGGGAGGAGGCCGGAGAAGGGCGTCGAAAGAGCCATCTCCCGGCCTGCATCTCCCAGGCGCAAGTTCTGACGCCCGCAGGACACCCGGTGACCTGCTGCCCCAGGAAGGTTGGACATGGCAGTTTTTCCAAACTCCCGCCTCCCCGCGTGCCTGCTCGTACTCACTTTCTGCCAGCTGTCCAGGCCCGATTCGGGTAGGTCCCCCCGGGCTCCGTCTCTGGCCCCCTGGGGTCCCCCCCCCCGCCACGCCCCGACCTCGACCGGGATCCGGGTGGAGCAGACGGCCCTCCGTCCGTGTGAGTCCTCAGCTCCCCCCTGCACGCCCGGTTTGCGCAGCTCCCTTCGACGTGATCGGTCCCGCGGAGCCCGTCCTGGCCGCGCTGGGGGACGACGCCGAGCTGCCCTGCCGCCTGTCCCCGAACGTGAGCGCCGAGCGCATGGAGCTGCGGTGGTTCCGCGGGAAGGTGGCGGCCGC
This sequence comes from Leopardus geoffroyi, assembly GCF_018350155.1. Lineage (NCBI taxonomy): Eukaryota > Metazoa > Chordata > Mammalia > Carnivora > Felidae > Leopardus > Leopardus geoffroyi. The sequence continues at coordinate 3,600,078 of NC_059332.1, read as the reverse complement.
GGTGCTGGTGCGCCGGGACGGCCGTGAGCGGGAGGCCGAGCAGACGGCCGAGTACCGCGGCAGGGCCACGCTGCTGGACGGCGACCTCGCGGCCGGGCGCGTCGCCGTGCGCATACACCGGGTCCGGGCCTCGGACGACGGCGAGTACCGGTGCCTTTTCCGGCAGGACGGACGCTACGGGGAGGCCAGCGTGCACCTGAAGGTGGCCGGTGAGTGCGCGGGTTCGACCCTCTCCGGTGACTTCCGGGCGGCGTCCGTTTTCCCGCGGCTCCCTTGCTTTGGAAGCCACCGCGTTCGTCGTCCCGAGAAATCCCTTGTAGGGCGGAAAAGGCTGGCGGGCCGAGGGTGGGAGGTCAGCGGGAAGGCGTTGGAGAGATGGCCCCATGTTGTGATTGCGAGGCTACACAACATCCTCTCTAGTTAGCGCGCCAGAATATGCTCGATCCAGCCCCAGGCCCCAACATGAAGGTTGCGTCTGCTTGTCACCACTCCGGTGAGGGACGCTGTGCCGCGCTTTTCCGTTGCAACCTGAGGCTGCCGCGTGGATTCGTGCCTAGGGACGGGCTTCCCAGGATCCTAGAGGTGGCTGCTCGCTAACATTGTTGATCCACCTAGAAAAGTTTTTGGGTTTTGTTTCCCTTCTCTGCTTCAAGCCAAATTCCAAACTAAGGAGAATGGTAAGCATTCAGGAGGAAAGTATGCGTTGAGGTCTGACTTTCCCGCTTACTTGGAATGCCATCAAACTCATCTCTTTCTGAGCCTTATTTCCTGCTATAAAACTGGGCAATGCATCTGTCAAACAAGGTTTGGCAAGAATGAAATAAAGTGAGACAGCGTATACATGAAACTGTTATTGTTACTCTTTTAAAGTGATAGACATCTTTGAGAATCTCCTGAAAGTGGCAGGCAGCCCTTTTCATGAAAAGAATACGCATCTTCACATATACACACAAATTGAAAGGTGGATTTAAACTAAGAGCTGTGGACAGGTGTTTAAGGACTCTCCTCTGCAGCTTGGTGTTTTTCTATACTCTGTAGAATTGTAAGAATATAATTAGGCTGAAAACAGAAAGGGTAAGAACAGCTTTCTGTTGATATATGTTAGGACACTGGGGCAAGGAGGTTGAAACCATTTAACAAAATTCCTGAATCAGTATCACACGGAAGGGAAACTTAAATTGTCAGCTACAATCTTTTTTTAACGTTTTTATTTATTTTTGAGACAGAGAGAGACAGAGCATGAACGGGGGAGGGGCAGAGAGAGAGGGAGACACAGAACCGGAAGCAGGCTCCAGGCTCTGAGCCATCAGCCCAGAGCCCGACGCGGGGCTCGAACTCACGGACCGTGAGATCGTGACCTGAGCCGAAGTCAGACGCTCAACCGACCGAGCCACCCAGGCGCCCCTGTCAGCTACAATCTTAATGCAGGGAACCTCCAATCCCCCTTCTCCTCAGGGATACTTGTTCTCTGTTCACATCTTCTGTGTTAAATACCCACTCCTGGTTCTCCTCCTCGAAGTCTTTTCATAATACTTCCAACCACAAAGCCCTCTCCCATCTCTGGAGCTCCCTAACCTGCCTCTAAGCCATCGGTCTTGCTGTTCCCGCTGACTCTGTTCCTATGTCTGTCCCTCACACTCCTGCTTACATTTCAAACACTAAATCCCAAGATGGCATCCCTCTCTGATAACGTTCCTTTCACTGATGTCTGTTTCCTCGTGTCATGAAACAGAACATGAATCCCTCTCGTTCCTAGTCTCTGTGTGCCTTTCTCAGACTGTGTAACCCTATGGTTATAAGGTTCCCAGAAGGGTGTCCACTAAAGGAGTGAGGCCAGCTTCTCTCTCCGTAGCTCTGGGCTCTGCTCCTCAAATCCATATGGAAGTTCAAGAAAGCGGAGAGATCCGGCTGGAGTGTACCTCCGTGGGATGGTACCCAGAGCCCCAGGTGCAGTGGAGAACTTCCGAGGGAGAGTGGTTTCCATCCACATCAGAGTCTAGGAATCCTGATGAAGAAGGGCTGTTCACGGTGGCGGCTTCCGTGATCATCAGGGACACCTCCACGAGGAATATCTCCTGCCATTTCCAGAACCTCCTTCTGGGCCAGGAGAAGGAAGCAGAGATCTCCATACCAGGTCAGTGAAATCAGCGTTGGGTCCCTACGTGACAGTTTTAGGGCCACATCACCTAGGGCACCTGCCCAAGCCATGCCCTCATGACACAGCTCCTGATCCCCGACGTGAGGGAGCCCCACCAACGTCATCAGAAGAATAGGGATTCTGAACACATAAACCCTCCCTGGATCTCATCGAAATCCCAGATTTTCCATTTTAGGAGACATATCTTCGATACAGAAGCTCTGTCCTTGGGGGCCTTCCTAGTCCAGAGCGTTCTCTCCTTGAGTAACAGGAAAACCCATTTCCACCCTTGCCCCTTGGCCTCCCCCCTCCCATGCTAGAGCTCTGTCTAGGTTTCGAGGGCCCTCAGGAAAGCAGATCTTCTCATCACCCTCCCCCCCCCCCCAACCCCGACCATCTCTGGCTCAGGCAGGGACCTTTCCTTATTCTTTGGTCATTGAGTCCCTTTCTGTGGCACACAGAGGTGACATGTCCCTTTCCTTATTTACTTCCTGCATCCCCTTGGCTCCCATCCTGCTCCTTCCTCTCTTTCACTGCCCTCCCCTACCGGAGATCAAAATTTTTCTGAAAAGCTTAGAGCAGCACTGGAAGGACTCATTTTTGCCGTGGGAGGAACGGGGGAGGTCCAGGCCGTCCTCTCTTGCAGCCCCCTTTGCAATCGGGAGCAGAGGCAGACCTGCTCAGAGCCGCACGACAAATGTCCTTCTTGGGGATTTCATTTCAGCTCCCTTCTTCCCACGGCTGACTCCCTGGATGGTGGCAGTGGCTGTCATCTTGATGGTCCTGGGACTTCTTACAATTGGGTCCGTATTTGGCACTTGGAGACTATACAGGGAAAGAGCCCGACAGAGAAAGGATGAATTCAGCTCTAAAGGTGAGTCACAGGCCACTTGTCAGGAGTGCTTCCGACTGGGGGTGGACCCAAGTCCTTTCAGAAGATATTTGGGTCTAGAATTCTGGAAGTCAAGATGGGGGGTCGTTATAAGGCACCTGAAGCCGCTGATCCCCAATATGAAGGTCTGGGGTGCAGAAGCAGTCAAAACCAATGCAAACTGAGATATTAGACCTGATGTGCACTCACTACCCACCCTCAGACTCTCTCCTCACTTCTAACTCAGTTTCCCAGTAGAGATTAAAGATCTGATCCGCAGCCAGTAGGAACTTCCTGCACATTTCTTAGAAACATAAAATAAATAAACCGTAATCCTTGTTCCTCATTTATTGATAAAGCGTCAGTATTCAGGTAGAGATGAACCATTTATTCCTTTGTCATTAAGGTATTTCTGTTTGTTTTCCAGAGAAACTCCTGGAAGAGCTCAGTAAGTTCTCTCTTCTTGTCGTTAGTTCACCAACAAGGTGTCCCCTCTCTTACTAGAAACCTGTCAATGGCCATCTCGTTCTCTTTCATTGCAGAACAGAAAAAGGCCACCCTGCATGCAGGTGAGTGACTGAGCTTCTCAAGGGCTCTGAGGCTCTATCACCCAGGGATTCAAATAATACTTGGACATAAAACACCCAAGTCCAATACTTGGACACCCAGGGATTCTATAATACTTGGACATGAAAACACTAACACGGTTTCGTGGTGAAGATAGATAGGGGAAAGATGGTGTAAACGGGCCTCACATTTTCCTCGAGGTACAGAGAGGGCCCTTGGAACATGTTTCGAAGACAAGCCCCTGAAACAGGCACCCCTGAGGCCCTGGGGAGAGTCAACTCACACATCACCTTGTGGCTTTTGACGGAAGAGGAAAATAGAGACAGCAGAACAGGCCAAGCACGTCCCCTCCTGAGGAGACCTACCAAAGTCTAGAACAGTCTAGATAGATAGATAGATAGATAGATGTTTTTAATTTTTTTATTGTTTATTATTTTTGAAAGAGAGAGAGAGAGACAGAGAGCAAGCCGGGAAGGGGCAGAGAGAGAGGGAGACACAGAATCGGAAACAGGCTCCGGGCTCTGAGCCCTCAGGACAGAGCCCGACGTGAGGCTCGAACCCACAGACTGTGAGATCATGACCTGAGCTGTAGTCAGCCGCCCAACCAACTGAGCCACCCAGGCGCCCCTATATATATATAATTTTTTTTTTGAGAAGAAAGACTATGCTTGTCGCCTCTAATGCTCACTGATGCTCAGACCAGCTCTCTCTCCGTCCCTAGTTGACGTGACTCTGGATCCAGACACCGCCCATCCCCACCTCTTTTTGTACGAGGATTCAAAATCTGTCCGGCTAGAAGATTCACGCCAGAAACTGCCCGAGAAACCAGAGAGATTTGACTCCTGGCCTTGTGTGTTGGGTCGTGAGACCTTCACGTCAGGGCGACATTTCTGGGAGGTGGAGGTGGGAGACAGGGCCGACTGGGCGGTCGGGGTGTGTAGGGAGAACGTGGGGAAGAAAGGGTTTGACCCCATGACTCCTCAGAACGGGTTCTGGGCTGTGGAGTTGTATGGGAACGGGTACTGGGCCCTCACCCCACAGCGGACCCCTCTCCCATTGGCAGGGCCCCCCCGCCGGGTTGGGATTTTCCTGGACTATGACTCAGGAGACGTCTCCTTCTACAACATGGCCAACGGAGCCCATATCTACGCTTTCTCCAATGCCTCCTTCTCTGGTCCCCTTCGGCCTTTCTTCTGCCTGTGGTCTTGTGGTAAAAAGCCCTTGACCATCTGCCCACCCACTGATGGGCCTGAGAGAGTCACAGTAGTTGTCGATGCCAAGGACTTTGCCAAGGAGATCCCGCTGTCCCCTGTGGGGGAGGACTCTGCCTCTGGGGATACGGATACCCTCCACTCTAAGCTAATCCCTCCCCAGCCCAGCCAAGGGGCACCTTAAGGAATCTCCCAGCTAAACCGTTCTCCTTGATGCTAAGCCCTCCCCTCAGTCCTCTCTGAGTCGCCAGCCCCCGACCTCACCCAGCCCCTGTTTCTTCCTGTTGGGTAGGGATCAGTTGGTCTTGGGAAGGTTATGTTGCTGCTGTTAGAGAGCGTGGGGTGTAGGGCCTTCCTAATCTGTTTCTGTACTGGTACTCGGGGGGCAGGCGCGTGACTCTGAAGCTGTTTCTAGTGTCCTCCTACCCCCCCCCCCCAGGCCACATCTATAGGGAGGGACAGCTCGGCTATCGAGATGGGGTTAGGTTGGCATGTGGTTACGACAGAAACATCTCGGTGTCCAGAAGAGGGATGAGTAGAGGAACAGGTTTTACACAAGCGGGAAACCCAAAAGGTTCTGGGAAGGGAAAATTCGAGGCTGAAGTCCCATAAAGGAACCTGGGGGGACATCGCCGTGGAGGAAAGGGAGGGGAACCTAGGCCAATGACGAATACCTGGCCTGCTCCTAGAGTTTTAGGGCCTGTCTCTCGGATTTTCTAAGACATGTCCTACAGAGTAAAGGGAACTGGCCCTGCTTCTGTGGGATCTGAAAAAAATGGTGTGGGGGCGTGGAGAAGGGATGAAGGGAGCAGGGCTGGGGGCCGGACAGAAGATCTGATCCCGGGAGAAAACGGGAGACAAAACCCAAGCTGTGTGCGTCGCCACGACGCGGATCCTGCCTTCCTCTCTGCGGCCTCCTGTCTCCCCCTCACCTGGAGTCATTCCAGCCTCACTTGCTGGGCCCCACAACTTTCCAGCTCTCTTCCTCCTTTTGACTTAGAATCTCTCCATCTCAGAGCCTTTCTAGAAACCCTGGTCAGTGATGTCCCCTCTCTAGCAGCCGGTGTCGGCCTCAGGGCCCCTCAGCCCTCATCCCAACGTCTGGTTTGGCCCCCTCAAACCCCCCTTCCATCCGCTCCCCACACAGCTCATGCCCACGCCCCGCCACCGGTCACTCTCCCCGCCCAGCTTTCCTGCGTGCCGTTCTCCCCGGGGTCCCCGGAGGCTGTGTCATTGCGCTCGACACAGCTAGACTGACCGCACCTGCTTGTGTTTGCGCTTTCCCGTATACTTGGGGCTTGTCACGCCAACGGACCGCAGGTGTATCTGGGCTCACCCCTTCTACTTCCGTGGTGTTCTTCCAGTTTCCAGCATGGGTGTCGCCCGTGGTCTTGACCTAATAAATAAGTCTGTTGATTGCTGAAAGCGGCATCTGCAACCTTCCTTTCTTTATCCCAACAAGTGGAACCGAGACAGGAACAGGAAAGAAACCGCCGGGGAGTGCAGCTGCCCGGCCGCGGCAGCGTGGTTCTAGGTAGCCAAGACTCACCCGCAGGCCTGACGGCAGTGGGCTCACCGAGGGCAGGCCGGAGCAAGGGCTATCGTCCCAGGAGGGTCTAGCTGCTTACAGAAAGGCCAGGGTGCCAGTCGCTGCCTCCCCTCAGCCTCTGTGTGGGTGGTGACCCCATATCGACTGCTGAAGAGGTAACTGACTACGGGTGTCGGTGAGTGAAGCCACCTCTTGAAATTTTAACAGTACTTTTCCAGGAGGAGGAAATATTGGGGAAATTGTGAATTGTAGGGCCTAGTAATTGGAAAAATAAAAATAAAAACCTTGGGTGATCTTTAGACACCCCTCTTTCAGAGGTGCCTGGGTGGCTCAATCGGTTAAGCGTCCAAATCTTGGTTTGGGCCCAGGCAGGTCACGCTTTCCCGGTTCGTGAGTTCGAGCCCCACATCGGGCTCTGGGATGGCGGTGTGGAGCCTGCTTGGGATTTCTCTCTCTCTCTCTCTCTCTCTCCGCCCCTTCCCTGCTTGTTCTCTGTCTCTCAAAAATAAATACACATTGAAAAAAGAAAAGAAAAAAACCACTCCCCCAGAGGGGAAGCCCTGTGGATTCCCACTTGAGGAGGACCTGAGGACATCTGTAGTTCAGTGAGCTGAACGCTTTCCCCTGTGTTGCCCCAAGCAAGCAAGGATCGGGAGCGGTCTCCTTCGCACATGGTCCGACCTTAATGCAATTCAACCAGCTCTGAACGTGAGTCTCCAAAGATTCACCAAATGGTGGGCATATCACCTCATATGCGTGGCTTCTGCTAAGGAGTCATCAAAGTCAGATCCGTTACGGGTCAAGCAAGAAATCCAGATCCCGATTACATCCACACTAACATATTATTTCCATTATTGCCCCGCATATATTTCTCATGATTAAGATAAAATCCAACTTTTCTAAATTTTCAGTCCGCTGACTACCCTCACAGAGGATTGTGGCAAATTTAAAACCCAGCATTCTCTCTTAGGGGAAAATTCTGAACACCAGACAGGTCTGTTACCATCACATTCACTGTGTATTGTGACAGGTGATATTGTCAACAACTCTCACTCACCTTTGTGATTGTCACCTCCCAGGCCCCATTTCCATTTAGGTTTTGATTATGGTTTTGGTTTCAGTGTCTTCCTACGGACTTGGGGTTCAAGACCTACATAACAATATCTAGATAATGACATTTCCACATATGCATTATTGTAAAGTCATTCCGCATAAAGGCTTGTAAATCAGGCGACCACACAGGTGGTATTTGGGAAAGGGATCAAGAAGAAACTCTAATGCATGAGAAGTGACTGTCAACACTTAACTCCATCTGCCTCCTTTCAGAGATGAGAGTCTGAAGCCAAGAGACATAAAGTGATTTCTTTCTTTTTTTTTTTTTTTTTTAATGTTTATTTATTTATGAGACAGAGAGAGACCCAGCGTGAATGGGGGAGGGTCAGAGAGAGACACACAGAATCTGAACCAGACTCCAGGCTCCGAGCTGTCAGCACAGAGCCCGACGTGGGGCTCGAAACTCACAGAGTGTGTGAGATCATGACCTGAGCCAAAGTCAGAAGCTCAACGACTGAGCCACCCGGGCGCCCCTGACATAACGTGATTCATTAAAACATATAGTCTGTACCTAAGCCAGAACCCGAAAGCGGGTGTCCTTGCTATCTGTCCAGGACATCTTATACTGAACAAACTATAGTTGAGTAGGAGGACTAAAGACTCCGAGATATTATCAAGGTGGGACCCGTTGGCTCAGGAGCTTCTTAGGCATGAAGAGGGTCAGGAGAAGAAAAGAGTAAGTGTGCCACCTTGTACTTGGACCAAGGGCGGGCACTTGGAGAGCCAGACAGAAAGGGCCCCTTCCATCATTTCGTGGATTCCCCCAACACCCAGTGCCCTCCTTTCCACACCCCTTCCTCAAACACTTCTCACCCCACACTGTCCTCCCCAGGCCGGCCACCCTACACGGCACCCCTGGGAGAAAAACATCATATAGCGCGACTCGAGTGTTCATGTTTGTTCAAATTATACTTTCAGAAAGTCGAAGAAAAAGTCTCAGGTCTTTCAAAAATACTTGGGAGCCTCAGGCAGTTGCTTTGCTGGTGTAACGTATAATGTGCGTCCGGAGACGTATTTGTGAAACCTCACCGAGAACAGACGGCGCTGCCACAAGAACCCGTCTCTGAGAATAGAAGGACAGACAGCCATAGATTTTAATCAGCTCTCTGACTCTCCTCCCCTCCCCCCAGGACTCTTGACCTCCCCAGGATCCATGATTTCCCTGACCATTCAAGGAAAACGGTCACGAGGCACAGTGCGAACCAGACCGCAGATTCCTGGGAAACGTCTGTGTCCTTCCTCCTTCCCCCTCACCCCCCCACCCCCAGCTCTAGCCTCTTTGCATGAAGCACACCCTCGAGGAAGAACTTATCTGATGAGCCTTGAGGCTCTTTTTCCAGCTGGCACCCGGCTACCGGGGCCTGGAGGAAACGGTGAGTCTCCGGATGTTCTGGCTTTATTCCTGAATCTCCTAAAAGAGACGAGCCTGGGTGTTGCTGGGCTTCTGGAACCCGGAAAGCGTATCTGCATCCCGGACAGATCTATTCGTCTTCACAAAATGCTCACGTGCAACCACGCCGACCATTGGATTGGAATGTGCTCTCTCGATCGTTTCCATCTTCTCTCTGGGAAAGGCTGGGCCCTGGCATTTCAGGTGCCGGGGAAAACCCTCCTTTGCTGATGATCATCTCTGGCCATCTCCCACGATCCACCTTCAGACATCCCACGCAGGTGGACACGCACACACACGGAGCCTATGAACAGCCCCCGTGAGTTGTGCTTTGGCCGGCGGCACTCCACGTTTTACAAATATTTGGGGCCAGAGCCCTGTGCCACGGAGGCCTGAACACGTTTTCTGAATGCGGCCCCTCCACCTCACCCTTAAGGGATTCAGCCCTTTTCTGAAGCTAAATCCTAAAGTAATGATCTCGAACTTGGGTGCACACTAGAATCACCCGGGGGTGAAGGGGGCACCGTAAGGAATACAGTCCCCAGGTGGAACTCTCAGGCACCCCAATTCGATGAGGCGGGGAGGATGTTGGCAGTATGAGCGCGCTTTCACATGGCACCTGCTCACGCCAGAGCAGTTTCTCTGATAAGAATTGCGGGGTTACTGTGCCTCCAGCCAGTGACTCTCAAACCTGGGCACATCTCAGAATCCCCTGGAGTGCTGGTTACACACAGATTCCTGGACTCTACCCCCCAAATGTCTGACTCGGTAGGTCTGGGTGAGACTGAGAATTACTTGCGTCTAACTGGTTCTCTCGGGACGGGGATTTGATGCTTCATTTAAGCGCTCAAGCTTTGTATTTCTTCAAATAAATTTAGATGAAACTGTTAGGAAAGCCGTTTCTCAGGCCAACACGGGCCAAACGACTTGTCCGCAAGCCTCCAGCCAGTTGACTCACTAGTCCTTTGTTTGAAACTCACGGTCAGGTTCCCCGACTCCCCGTCGGCGATGTCCTGACCACAGCATCCCGACGCTAACACTGGGCAAGAAGCCCCGAGGTAGGTCCCACCAGACGTGAAGTGTGCTTAGAGAAGCTGCTGCAGTAGAGGCCTGGCATCGAGGGCCCCTGTGCCAGGTTTCCTAGATGCAGAAACTTCTTCTGTGCCCCGCAGTAGAACATCCACACAGTAATGCCGGCAAATCCTCAGTGTAGAGAGTTCAACGAATTCAGAACGGGAAGCTCCACTCGCCCGCCTGCTAACGCCGCTTCCCGGGGCGGCGCCCGCTGGGAGGAGGGGGAGGGTTAGCGAGCGCCTGCGGGCAGGGCTGCAGCCTGCGCGCACCTGCCGCGGCCCAAAACCTCCCGGGAGAAAGCGCGTATTCCAGCGACACGGTGCCACGAGTTCAGCAGGGTTCTGCCCCCTGTGGGGGGAGGGCGCCCTTCTCCCCGGGCATCCCGCCCCGCCCCTCCCGGGGGCCTGGAATCGAATCCGCGGTCGCACGGCAGGTGCCACTCGGCCGCGCCCCGAGCCGGGTGGTATTTATTGCGCGCGGGACGCCGGGGTCGGCGTCCCGCGCGCGGCTCACGAAGGAGCGCTCGTTTCACTCCTGCCCGGAAGGGTTCCGCATCCGGACCTGCTTGGTGTGTGGGTAGAGACACAAATAAATTCGGAGCAAGCCCGCTCTCCAGCGAGTCAGGATGGCCGAGCGGTCTAAGGCGCTGCGTTCAGGTCGCAGTCTCCCCTGGAGGCGTGGGTTCGAATCCCACTCCTGACAGAACGGTCGTTTTTTTTTCGAATCCTTACTATGGAAGGTGGCCCGCTACTTTTTCCAATATTCCAACAGCGGAATGATCAACTGAAAAAAAAAAAAAAAAAAAAAATTCTTGTCTATGCTCTCGAATGTAAGCACTCGGTACGTACAAGATGATGTAAGGCCTGGTAGTTTTCATTTCCTTTCTCTGCAATTGTCTCTCCTCTCACATTCGAGGAATTGAATGAATGCTACCCCTAAATTACAAGCGCCGATGTCGGCAGGGCCCTCTTTTGTTTGCTTATAGATTTCTTTTTAATAATACCCTTTTCTCAAGTTCATGTCCCATCCTCCACCCCCATAAGAAATTTCTGGAGAGAGGGTATCTTTTTCCTTCTCAATGTTTTTGTGGAACATATATTTTTGGTTTCAGTGCTTTCGTTTTTAATCCACATAAATGACACTGTTTCATATATCCTATTCCATTTTATTTTATTTTATTTTATTTTACATCCAAGTTAGCTAGCATATAGTGCAACAGTGATTTCACCAGTATATTTAATGCCCCTTCCCCATTTAGCCCCTCCCCCCTCCCACAACCCCTCCAGTAACCCTCTGTTTGTTCCCCATATATGAGTCTCTTATGTTTTGTCTCCCTCCCTATTTTTTTTTTTTTAATTTAATGTTTACTTATTTTTAAGAGAGAAAGAGACAGAGCATGAGTGGAGAAGGGGCAGAGAGAGAGAGGGAGGCACAGAATCTGAAGCAGGCTCCAGGCTCTGAGCTGTCAGCATAGGGCCAGACCCGGGCTCCAACTCACAAATTGTGAGATCATGACCTGAGCCAAAGTAGGAAGCTCAACCAACTGAGCCACCCGGGTGCCTCCCCTCCCAGTTTTTATATTATTTTTGCTTCCCTTCTCTTATGTTCATCTGTTTTGTCTCTTAAAGCCCTCATATGAGTGAAGTCATGTGATATTTGTCTTTCTCTGACTAATTTCGCTTAGCATCATACCCTCCAGTTCCATCCACGTAGCTGCAAATGTCAAGATTTCATTCTTTTTGATTGCCGAGTAAGACTCCATTGTATAGATATACCACATCTTCTTTATCCATTCATCCATCGTATCCCATTCAATGTTTACCTCATTTCCATCCTACCACAGTTTTGAGGTTTACCTATGTTGCCGTATGCACATCTAGACCATTGCTTTTAATTGCTGCACAGAGATCTGCAAGCGTGGGTTTGCCTACTCACCCAGGGATGACTCCCAGACTGGGTTCAACGCCTGGCCACCACAAAAAAAAAAAAAAAAAAAATGCCATCAATGAATGTCTTCCTATGTTTTCCATTATGAATCTTTCCTTGACATAGAGCAGGAGCAAATGACAGGTGATGAGGGTCTGACAGTTAAAAAGGTTAGACTTCAGAACTGGATCTAGGACCCAGGGAATGTGATTTAGACACATAGAAATGCACGTTTAGTGACATCTTCAGAAATATCCCTCAAATTCAAGTTTCCTGATGTTCAGACTGCTTATCTTAAGCATCAATAGTTACAGCTACAAATATTAACAGTGCTTCTATTTTGAACTCAAAACTTAGACAGTGAATATTATTCTAACATAATTTCTTGCAAAGCCCCAAGTAATCAAAAAGCACAGGCCACTGGAATTTTCTCCTCACCATTCCATTTTTAAAAGAAATCCGATCCAATCCCAGGTTACAAGGACAGAAAACAGAGGGAGTCTGTTTTATGATCACTGATAATCATTCTGCCCTCTCCCAAATTCCTCAAAATTCACAGAAACCTTCATACACACACTGAAAGAAAAGCGAGTTGGTATTGCTTAGAAAGACTGTCCTCAGTAAGGTTAGAAAAGAACAAGCAAACGAGGGTTCTCCTTATCGCCCAGGTGGCCACACACCCAGTCCATTTCTGCCCATTTAGTGTCCTCCCTGGGGCCCTGGCAACATATGAGAAAAGAGGAAATGGCCAACAGGTGCAAAGAGAAGCATTTAGAGACACTTGGAGGGCGAACGGGTTCAATGGTCTTCAGGCTACAGGGGCCCCTGACTCTGCCACTGATGAGCTATGTGACCTTCCAGGCAAGTGACTTTGTAAGCCCGTGCCTTGGTGCCCTCCTCTGTAAAGGGAAGGAAATAACTGAACATAACTTCATAAGTAGGCTGTGAGGATTGCGTGACTTAGTAGATAAAAAGTGCTTGGCAAAGAACACTTTATTTGCCTGGAAAATCAGGAACACCTGATAAATGATATTTTTTGTTACAATAGAGCACCTGCTCTCTGCTGGGGCCTGTGCTGAACTCTGGAGATTGGAGATCGCCCTTATTTGAGAGAAAGAGAGAGGGCTTGAGCAGGGGACTGGCAGAGAGAGAGGGAGAGAGAAACGCAAGCAGGCTCCGCACTGTCGGAGCAGAGCCCGCCGGGGGCCTGAACCCATGACCATGAGATCATGGCCTGAGTAGAAACCAAGAGGCAGATTCTTAACCGGCTGAGCCACCAAGGTGCCCCAGTAGCACGTGGTCTTTCAAAACAAAACAAAACATGAAGCAAGCAAGCAAGCAAGCAAACAAATTTATCCCATGAAGCATTTGATGACTTACGGTCAGGTCAAGTCCATCTGTGGTCTTTATGAGAGTTTCAGGATCTGCACACACAACCACGCAGTCCACCCCTCTCCTCCCACCCGCCATTGCTTCCTCGGATCTTCACCTGTAGCCACCCACGGTCCCCTTTGCCAGGAGCATCTTTTCCACGCCTTCTGTCCAGCCCCCTCTCTACATCTCCTCCATGCGCAGTATGGGCGTCACTTCTTCGTGAAGTCTTCCCCCACCTCTTTCCTCCACCAGTCTGGGCTAGTGAACTGCGGCCCCCAGGGCCCCCACTCCCAGTGTTATCACCCGCCACTACCCTGCAACTGCCATTGAACTGTCTGCCGCACCCCGCACCCTCCCCCCCAGGCTTTTTACAGCACCATTCATGACCCACGTGCGATTGGCATGGCGCTTGCCATAGAACTGGCTCTGGACAAGTAGGCACCGGGGGGCTAAACAAACATTGGATTGTAAATCATTTCCACTTGTACACATAAATCACTTTCATGGTCCATATATGGAGAGGTAGAAAGGCTTTCAAGCTTTTGGGGAGAGATGGTTAGAGTCCTCACCTGGAATATTCTAGAGCTCCAAAAGCCAGCACCATTACCTCAGTGGTACAGATCATGCACTCTGTCAAGGGCCTCTGGGCTGGAAGCATCCCGGTAAAGGTGTTCCTGGACCCTGATGGAGCAGGGGGTGAAGGTCAAGTGAAATTCAGGAGCAGGGTGAAGTAGTGTTCTAGTGCTGACGTCTACACCATGACTCAGCCTGAGAGTCTGCGCCTTGGCTCTTCCTGGACGGCTTGGAGTCAGCCTGGGGCTGCCATTTTCAAGTCCGCCTGTCCCAGCGGGCTATCCATCCACTCTGTGACGTACAGACAGTTGCTTCTTCCTGACGCCTTCTTTTCTGAAATCACCGGTGACAAATAGTTTGAGTTTGATGCTCCTTTCCGAAAAAGTCAGAGCACAACACCACCCGTTAGATCAGTTATTTGCGGCTTGCGTGATGTGGTTGGATTTTAGCGGCTGCTGTGAATTGAGATGCTGCACATGTAGCAATCATTCCGGAGGCTGCGCTTTCTGCAAATATTGCCCGCTGATTGTAAGAGTGCATTGGTTTGGAATTCCCCCAGGAAAGAGGATCGGGTGACCAGAGACTATGATGTTGCTTGTAGTTTCAACTTGGTGATTTTGCCTTCTGCTTTCCTTAGTTTCCTCTAGTATTGGCTGCAAAAAAAAAAAAAAAAAAAAAAAAAAAGTGTAAAATAAGTGTTGACACAAAGGAAGATGGAAATTCTTTCTCCTGAAAGAAACGCAAACTCTTTTCTCTCTATGCAGAGTGGCCACCCTGAGACCCACATAAAACACTTTGACGAAATTCCATAGGGGAATTCACCCCTGATGTTATACTTTGATCGCGCATTCTCTTTGCTGGGAGCGGGAAAACCACAAAAGGCCCCGCTGGGATTCGAACCCAGGATCTCCTGTTTACTAGACAGGCGCTTTAACCAGCTAAGCCACGGAGCCGGCATGCCTGCCTGCTTCCAAATCGACATAGAAAAGGAATGATGTTTGCTTTCCTTGTGTGTATGTGTGCATTTTCCCACCACTGAGGGTCAGGAGCAGCCTAGAGGCTTCTCTAGGCCCAAAAGATGAATCAGTCCCCGCTTCGCCCCCAGAAGACCTAAGAAACTGCGCGGCTGCAGGAAAACTGACGCCCTTTCCCGCAGGCGCCGGAAGGCATCTTGTCCCAGAAACTGCGGGGAGGGCGGTTCTCACGCCTCCGCGGGGAGTGTGACCCGGGGCCCCAGGGAGGGGACGCCCGGCTTTTCCACCACAACTCCTCCAGCACCGAGAACCGTTCCCTCGGGAAGCGAGCTCTGTGTTCTGAGTGTCACGGTCTTTAATGAAAACTCCAGTCATTCCTTACCCCATGGCTTTCCCTAAAATTGGGTTCCACCTGCCTGCTTCTGCTTATAAGGCTAACTAATGGAATCCCACAGCCGCACCTTTAGAAATAGGAGACTTCATAATTAACATCTAGTTTTAGCAAGAGATAGAGAAGCAGCCCCCTCTCCTCCACAGCTACAGAGGGAGAGAAGCTTTCTTGTCCTAAAACTGGTGCAAAGGATTTGTTTTGATTAAGATGTCAAATTGAGAGCATTCACAAGAACTTCTATATTGTCATGGGGACTTGTGTGTTTGTCACTCTTCCCCAATTTATTCTATTCTCTGTAAAATCAATCTGTCCTTGGGAATAAGATTTGAACAAAGGGCGTTAGTGCAACTCCCAAGAGTTTACAAATTATTGCCATAACTCGAGAATGTAACTTCCCAGATGAAACCTCTAATTACGATTGGCTGTGTTGCCCGAAATCTGTTCTCCTGGGGATAATGCTGAAATCAGCCTTTCGGTATTTCTAAATTGTATCCACATTTGAAGGATTTCGCTGTCACACTCTAAAAGGCAGCCCTTGGCACTTAACCACCGCCTCCACACAGTGGAGGGCTGGGGTATAAAAGCCCATGACTCTGCTAGATTTCTCATTGTAGTAAAAACCCTGAAAGTCTATGAAACATGAAATCGGTTTGAGCCTCCATGAAATAAGCACCTAGTTCTTTAATATGATAAGATTAGCCATTATATTATTAGTGTGCTGGGAGCCAACATAAAGAGCACAGCCACACCTACTATGGCTTTGACCAAACTGTGGCAGATTATCAGAGAGACAGCAGAGCGGTGAGTATTTGGTCGGGGTTTTTCCTTTGGTTGGTCACCAGCGGTCAAAATCTGCAGTGAAATGCTGCTAAGTCAAAGCGGCTGTTTAACAAGCCGCAGACAAATCGTGGGGGGAAAACTGAGACTTAGAACAATTGCTTCCAGAACTCTGGGTGCGAATTCTCTCCTCTACGCAATCCCCAGTGTGGCCGGCAGAGCCCGTGGAAGGGCCTCTCACACTTGGCTCTGTTCCTCGCATCTGAAACTGGAGAAGGTGGGGATCTCTGTGTCACAGACTGCTGACAATAATGTAAAGAAACACGGGAGGGGCAGAGAGTGCCATGGTCCACATGCTTGAGAGAGAAACCGGAAGAACAGTGCATTGCGATGGTTAGCTTGATGTGGGAACTTGGCTAGGCTGTACAGTACCCAGTTATTCAACTGAACACTAATCTGGATGTTGCTGTAAAGATACTTTGTAAATATCTTCGTGGGTTAACGTGGTTACAATGAGTTGACTGTAAGATCCTCAGTAATACGGGTGAGCCAGCCAGCCGAACCAATGATTATTTCCCATGAATTATTATTTCCAACCAGGTGAAAGGCTTTATTTAAAAGCAAAATGGAGGCTTCCCGGAGGAAGAAGAAATTCTGTCTTAAGACTGTAGCATCAGCTCCTGCCTGAGATTTTCTAAACTACAGGCCTGCTCGGCAGATTTCAGACTTGCCAGGCTTTGAAATAGTCATTCATTCATTCGTTCGTTCATTCATTCATTCATTCATATTCTCTTACTAGTTCTGTTGGTTTTTTTTTTTTTTTTTTTTTCTGGACTCTGTTTCTCTGACTGATACAACCACTGAAGAAAAGACTGAATGCTAGAAACTGGAACTCTCAGAAAAGGTGACCCCTAGAAAGCTCTCCAAAAACAAAGTGAAAGCATGCCTCGGCTCATGTCAGGTTGTGAGCATCGCGGAGAACTTGGAGGCCGCTGAAGCTTTCAAAACCTGCCCAACGAAGGGAGGTCTCTGCAGACACCGAGGAGAGAACATGTGGACGGGGCCTCCAGCTAGCTGAGTTGAAGCCCATTTTAGAGGTGCAAGACGCGACCCGCGGCTCCAGGGACCCCTTGGGGTCTGGCCTGCCTGCCCATCCTGGGTATGCGATGAGGGTAAACTAGAACCGAGAAGTACCCCAGTGTGCTTCATTTCTCAAAATTCAAGCGTGAGTGCTCATGTTTCCAAACTGCTCTTGAGAACAGAAATCTCCTTTTGCTTCTTATAGGGAGGCGACAGTCTGTGAACTCGGATGGGAAAATAAATATTTATCTTGACGAACTTGATACTGAAACTTTGTGTTTTATTCCATCTTGAGTGTTGGCAACAAAGTACTGTTGTATCTCAGCCCTTTTTATGTTGTCATTTTTGGAGATCACAAGTATTTCACATCAAACTACAGTTGTTACAAATTTCTTTAAATATCCTGGATGCTCATTAGTGCTTTGAAATTACGGTATTGATTAGACCTGCTGTACATTGTTAGTGCATTAATAGAGGAGCAAAAATATTGCCACAGCATACGTTTTTAATATTTTGGTAACCTATTTCAATGTAATTGATTTCCCTTTGAAATCGTACGTACTTATCTTTTTTTCTTTCTAGCCGAAACGATTATTCTGTGAGGCAGTCCATAACCAGCAAAGTGCCCTAGGCACACAAGTAGAAAACCTGGCCAGAGGTCTCCTGTTCCATTGTCCAGGGGGAGATTCCTAACTCGGTCTACTATAAGGTTATGCAGAAAGAGCAGGGACACCTGTATTATTCTTAAGGGCCGATGCAACCTTATGAACTGAAAACGACTATTTTCTACACTCAGTGGATATGTTCTCAATGTCAGGCAGTTTCACTCGGTTAACAGCCGTCAACCTCTCCGCGATGCTCACCCAGGCATGGGGACGACGATTACTTCTCAAGAATTCTGGAGACTGAAACGCACACCTGGGAGATGCTTACTCGCTTCCTGAGAAAGCAAACACCGCGCAGTCACGCGTGCGAGCTGACGACGCCCCTTTCAAAGGTGTCAAATTGGGAGTCGCAGGCCCAGCGGGAGGCGCGCAGGCAAGCAGGTGCTTAGCACAGAGCCTTGCTTGGTAAGTACTGAAACACATTTTTTAACGACCGAAGGAGAGACAAGAGAGCACGCCAGATCACGCCACCCCACCACGACCTCCAAGTCCCAACAGATCACATCCACGGTCCCCGCAAGCGGGGGGTCTGTGCGCGCTCTCGCCCCTCCAGGCTCTTTTCCCTGATACCCGCGTTTCTCTCTCGTTAATCACCGTCTCCGCCGGGCCTTCCTGGTCTTCCCGGTCTTGTTGTTTTCCTCCAAACGCTCATCATGATTATTCTCCTTATGTAGTGCTTCCCTGTCATCTTGTCGATGGACAAGGGACCACATCGCTTTTCTTCAGGGCTCCACTTCCAGCGCCTCCGACGGTAACCCTGGTTGCGGGGCGAACGCGTGGATGGCGAGGTGTCGCGGGCGGAGAAGACGCCGCGGAGGGGAGCACGGACGCCACGGAGCGAGCAGCCGGCTGCAGGTGACCGGCCGGGAGCCCAGCGGGGCGGCGGGGAGCGCGGCCCGGGCGCGAGCGCGCCTCGCCTGGACCCGCCGGCGCCTGCGTCCTCACGAAAGTATCCGCGGCGGCAAACGCCTCCGTGCGGGCCAGTGGCGCAATGGATAACGCGTCTGACTACGGATCAGAAGATTCCAGGTTCGACTCCTGGCTGGCTCGAGGCGGGTCGTGCTATTTTGCCTCTCCCTGGCAGAGCACCGCGGCACGCCGTGGAGCCCGAAAACTCGGGCACGGCGACATCTGCCTTGCAGGTTCTCCGGGGCCAAAGAGCGCCCCATTTACCCCAGCTGGGGGGGGGGTCCTCACGCCCCTGCACAGCAAGTTCCGCGTCTCGGCCACGGGGTGGCGCTGAGCAGCCCGAGGCCTGTGCACGGTCCCGGGGCGCGCCTATTCCGATTGAGAAGCAACCGAGAAAGGTCACTCGTGAGCACTGAAGCCTCTCTCTTGTTTTCTCCCAACCTGGGCATTTCCAGAATAAACTGTTAGGGATTTGTTTTCAAGTCTGTACACTGGGAGGCTTTGGCCTGCGCTCTTCACGGTCTCGTGTGGTGCGAACAAGACGGGGGCACGGACGCATGCGCACACAAACGACGCTCGTTTGCAGGAATCGGGCAGGCCGGGCGGCGTGTTCTGCAGGGAGAACTGCTCTCTCAGGGAGCCTCCCGCCGTCGTGTTTCCGTAGTGTAGTGGTTATCACGTTCGCCTCACACGCGAAAGGTCCCCGGTTCGAAACCGGGCGGAAACAAGCCTTCCTTTTCTTCTCTCCGTTTTGTAGCTGATTCCTTAACATTTTGTTTCCTTTATTTTCTAAAACTCTCAGGTCTTCTTTCATACGTTCCCGCCTTCTGTCGTCTTGTCGCCGGGCCGTGGTGCGGAGGCGGCCCCGCCCGAGCTGGGCCGGGGTCCCGCGGACCCGGGCGGCGGCCTGACGTCTCGCGAGCGGAGACGCGGCTCTCCCCGGCTCGCACGCGGCCGCGCGGCCGCCCGCAGCCCCGGAAGCGGTTCGTCGCCGCCCGCCGCCTTCCTGTTCCCGGCGGGGCCCGCTCGGCGCGTCCGCCCCCGGCCCCGCGGCCCGCGCCGGCCCCGCCCCAGCCGAGGGCACCGGCGCCCGGGCCGCGGCTGGGAGCCCCGCGCCTGTCGGACGGCCGCGGGACTCGGGTGCGCCGCCGAGGCGGTCGTGTACCGGGGACCCTCCGGCCGCCGCGCCTCCGGAATCACGGTGTGTCCGCCGGCCCGGGCGTGAGTCTCTGGGAAGGGGCGGAATTCCGGCGGCGCGTCGCCCGGACGCTGGGGCGGACACCTGGGGGGGGGCGGCCGGGGGGCCGAAGGGACTGCGCCGGCCGGGCCGTGGCGGGTGGGTTGGCCTGGCCCACCCCCCTCGGCGTCCGTCTCCCCCACTCCCGGGGGCCTCACCTGCGGGAAGTCCCCCTCCCCGCCGCCCCGGGGACCCCGGAGGCCCGGGTCTGCCTGCGCTTTGGCCTTCTGCCCTCCCCGCCCGAAGAAAGTTAAGAAACGGACCCGCGGTGGGTTCTGCGTGTCGCCTCGAAGCTTGGGGTCACGGGCCGCACCTGCTCGGAATCGGGTCTTGAGCCCCGGTGTTTGGCCTCTGACCTCGGAGCCCTGGTCTGCTTGCGTGTTAATTGGATCCATCAAAGGCTTTTCTGGCACAGAAGCCTTGGTATCCCACCCGACAGCCTCAGGATTTCCTTCGTAGGTGATTATTACTACCACGACCACCACTGCTTTTATTATTTCTATTACGGCTGCTTTTAAGGGTCGGCCAAGCCTAGTCTCCCAGTCCGCGGGGCTCTGGGTTCCCTGAAATGACTGATGCCAATGTGATGTGTTTATGGGCATAAGAAAGGGCAGTCTGTACCTAATGAGCTTTCCTTCTCTTTCTCCCTCCTCCATTTTCATCCTGTCTCTGCCAAAAAAAAAAAAGACATGATTTTATCATCTTGTTAATTCCCTTGTTAGCAAGATAATAAGGTTCGGCAGGTGGCCGATAGAAATTTATCTAAGACATTTTCATTTACAGTCTCTTCCCTGCCACTCAGAAATAGGAGGGAGTTAATGTGCCCAGAAAGCAGGCCGGGGTCTCAGGGGCCTGGGAGATGTCGGAGATTTGTCCTCGGATGCCAGTGGGCGGGTGCCCCAAGCCAACCAGTTGCAAATGGGTGACAGTTTCGTTTAGAAACCCGTGGCTCTCTGCTTCTCTTCAGACCAGGAGAACCCTGGCAAGATGCAGCTGCCCCACCCTTTTAGCCACTCTGCCCTTTCTCACCTTTCCCTCCCCCAGTGCCCCTCACTTAACCCCAGATGGAAGCCCGGGCTGCAGGCCCTGACTGATCACATGGTCTGGCAGGTGGAGAACAGATAGGCCCTAGATGGCGGCTGACGCCGGGTGGGCTCTTGTCCTGCGGCTCACCTTGCACACCATCTTTTCTTCGGTCATGTCCTTTATTCTCCCTTCCCCAAACTTGGTGTTAGCAGCCTTCTTCCAGGCCTCCCGTCCAACCCCAAAGCACTATCTTGCCCTGAGTAAGAGGCAGAGAGAAGGTGGCCTTGCGACTTTGGGGGTGGGATTGAGACCAGAACCCAAGTTAGAACTGGCTCCCAGAAATCCAGATCAGTAAATGCTGGTAAGATGCGCCCTGTTCGAGTCTGCTGGGAATGGGGTGGGGCATGTATTGGCTGGGGCGGGATTTGCTCCGTGGATACTGGAGACAGGCTTGCGAGGAAAGAGAAAAAACCATATGGGGGGAGGATTTTGAGAGCTGTGCCAAACCTCACAGGGCATCTCACCCGGGATGTGCTCTAGGTCAGTAGGGTGTTTGCACTCGCTCCTCCTGCGTTAATGTGCCGGAGCTGTGTGACAAAATGCCACAGGCTGCGTGTCGGAAACAACAGAAATGTATTTTCTCCCAGTTCTAAAGGCTGGAAGTCCGGCATCAGGATGTTGACAGGTTTGGTTTCTTCCCAAGCCTCTCTCCTTAGCTTGGATGGTCACCCCTCTGTGTTGTCTGTGTCCCGATGCCCTCTTATAAGGACAGGAATGCTGTCGGATTGGGGCCCACCCTTACGTCCTCATTTTACCTTAACTGCCTTTTTAAAGGCCCTGCCTCCAACTGCAGTCACAGTGTGAGGTCCTGGGGGTCAGGACTTCTACCTATGAATTGGGGGAGGGGGGGTGCAAATTCAGCTCACTTCTGGAGGCTGAGATGGATGTATCACGTATCCTGTTGACACAGTTTGGAGAATCCCCAGCAGTGCGTCTCCCAGAGGATCATAGCACAGCTGCCTCGAAGTCGGCGTTAGCAGGTTTCTCCTGCACATGAAAGCTAGGATTTACTCTTCATTTGACTATTAGGTGTTTTAGGCTATTTCTGCCAGTTAATTTCAACTTCCTAGGTCTCTTGCTAATGGACAAATGCACATCTTCGTAGCTAACAGAAGCATTTTAAGGAAAGGATGTTGCCTCTCCCCCGGGGGCTGCTGAGGGAGAGAGAGCCTGATCGTTGCGGAACAAGCATTCTGGTTAAACGAAGAGTTCTCCGTGAGGTGTGCAACGTGGGAGACAGTGATTGAGAGTCTCACTGGGTTCCTGTTCTGTTCTCTGTTGCAATAGCACTTCCAAGGACAAAGCTGTATTCCCAAAGGGGGACTGTTAAATTCCTAAAACTTGAAACATTGTTGCGGTGTCTTGATCATTTCTTGCCCTGGAGATAGCCATGGAAAGTCCTATTTCTGGATTCCCGCAGTTACAACATTAGGTAGATTTATCTGCCAGCCCGTAATAGTTCTTCCCTCTGACGTACACGATGGAATGTTTGTCGCCCTGTGAATTCTATATTTTATTGTCTGACACGTATCCACCATTACGGTAACATACAGAATGGTTTCACTGCCCTCAAAAGCCCCCCGTACCCGGGGAGCCTGGGTGGCTCGGTCGGTTAAGCGTCCGACTTCGGCTCAGGTCATGAGTTCGAGCCCCGCATTGGGCTCTGCGCTGACAGCTCAGAGCCTGGAGCCTGCTTCGGATTCTGTCTCCCTCTGTCTGCGCCTCCCCTGTTCATGCTCTGTCTCTCTCTGTCTCAGAGATGAATAAACATTAAGAAAAAACTTTTTTAAAAATAATTATACCAGGACAACAGGGATAAACCCAGTCACCCTAGCACCAGACCAAATGATTTTCATGCCGTAAAAGATCTCTCAACGTTGGTTCCTTCATCTTAAGAGCAGCTGCCTCCCTGCCTGTCCCTCTTCCAGGCACACCGTCACCACACGCAGCGTTAGCCTGTGGGATCTCTAGCCTCCTCAATTATTTTCTTTAAAAATCACTTTCCGTATTGCGCCAGAATTTGGGTTAAAACGCACACACACATCCCTTTTGTCCTCTAAGAATTGTTCAAGCATTTCTTTAGTGGTGCCTTTGGGAGAGGAAATAAAAAGAGGATAAATTAGGCTGAAGTTCACGGAATGTCTGGGGACGCGTGTCCTCGGACGAGGGCGGGCGAGTCCCCCGGACCAGCAGACCCATGCTGGGCTTCTGTGGCAGCAGGGGCTTCGTGACCCTCAGGAATTTAGAATATTTAGAGGCGGGCGAAGGGCTGCAAGGGGAGAGAAGGGTCCTGCTGATTTCACATTAGCTTTTCGCTGCATTGCTGTTCAGCGTGAGAATACAACTGTCCCTCCTGTTCATATCCTTCCCTGTTCCCAAAGTCCCTTACCAGGTGCCAAGGGCAATACTGACTGATTCAGGCACTTTGGCTCTTTCTTCTTCATGCGAATATATTTCTCCCTCTATTGCACAAGGAGGAAGGGAGAAACAAAATTTTCAGCGGCTCTAGTCATGGTGAAAAAGTGGGGAGAAAACTGGCTAATTTGATACTTTAGCACGATTTACAGGTGGGTCCTTTTGTTAGCCAAGGAACATAAAATCAAAACCAGGTTTGCTCAAGGATCAGGTTTGCCCACAAAGGTATCTAGATAGTGAGGTCCAGCAAAAACAACACAACAGAACTTTGGAGCAGTTTAGGGACAAGGTAATTTTTTTTTTTTTTCCTCAAAACGTTGTGGAGTGGGGCAGGGCAGAGGTTACAGAATTCCCCAGGAAATGGTTCAAGGGTGGGGGGTGGGCAGAGGTCTGAGCCGCTGGACTTGGCCTAAAGCTTTAAAAGAGTTCCCATGCCACTTGGGAATGGCATCCACAGCCCCGGGTCCTAATTACCCGACCCCAAATAAATCACCTTCTGTTCTGTGTGCTTCTGTGCGCTCCTGTCCCACCCCCAGCCCAAGGAAGAGAGTGCTACCTCACCCCTTCCCCTGGACCCCCACCCCGTCTCCAGCCACCGGCTCTTTCTCGACGCCCTTCCATGTGGCCCTTGTCCCGATTTTTACCTTTATCCCTTCTTTTGTTGTCGTTGTTGTTTTCTGTTTTGGTTTTACTACACGCTTGCGATGTAGACATGTCGCTTGGCTGTATGCTTGTCAGTGGATCTATACTGTACATATTTGGCAATCTATTGTTTTTGCTCAACATTACGTGCCTGAGATTCATCCTAATCTCTTCGTTTGTGCTGCTGACTCGCGTTCCTTTGCAGTGATGCTAATAATGGATTGATCTCTTCTGCTACCGAAAGGCCAGTGGGTGGTGTAGACGTTCGTAAACACTCTCATAGGGATTTCCTGTGTTCATCTCCAAGAATTCCTCTAGGTAAACACCCAGAAGTGAAATTGCTTTTCAGGATATTTTCAAATTTAATACACTAATTTACACACAAATAAACAGTACAGCCCAGCAGTGCATGATGCTTTAATTGTTCCGCATCTGCTGGGCGCTTGATTTTGTCAGGCCATTTAGTTTCCACCAATTTGATGGCCGTGAAATGTCAGTGTGACTTTCTCTGTGTTACTAGTGAGGTTGGGCATACTCGTACGTGCTTATTCACCATTCGTGCTGCTTCTAAGAAGTTCTTGCTAACACTTTTGCTCATTGTTGTAAAATTTTCATTTTGCCCTTCTCTCATGGATCTGTAGCCATTCTTTTTTTTTTTTTTTTTTTAATTTCTTAATGTTTATTTTTGAGAGACAGAGCACAACTTGGGGAGGGGCAGAGAGAGGGGGGGACACAGAATCCCAAGCAGGCTCCAGGCTCCGAGCTGTCGGCACAGAGACCCACACGGGGCTCGAACTCGTGAACTCTAAGATCATGACCTGAGCCCAAGTTGGAGGTTCAACTGACTGAACCCAGGCGCCCCAGGAATTCTTTGTATATTCTGGATTCGGATCCCTTGTCAGTTCTGTGTGTTAGGAATATCTTTGCCCAGCTTGGAACCTATCCTTTTACTTTTTTTTTTTTTTTTTTTTTTAATTTTTTTTTTTTCAACGTTTATTTATTTTTGGGACAGAGAGAGACAGAGCATGAACGGGGGAGGGGCAGAGAGAGAGGGAGACACAGAATCAGAAACAGGCTCCAGGCTCTGAGCCGTCAGCCCAGAGCCCGACGCGGGGCTCGAACTCCCGGACCGCGAGATCGTGACCTGGCTGAAGTCGGACGCTTAACCGACTGCGCCACCCAGGCGCCCCTCCTTTTACTTTTTTATACTATCTTCGATTTGTACAAGTTCTTCATTCTAATACAGTCAACCTTGAATGTTAAAGTAGTTCCGTCTGTCCGTCCATCCCGTAATGGCTTACACGCTTTGTGTTTGTTACAGAAATCTTCCCGGAAGCAGTGTGAGGAAGGCAGAAGCCGCCGCCCTCCCTGGCCTGGCGAAGCCACCCGCCACCATGCCCAAGAGAAAGGCAAAAGGCGATGCTAAAGGTGACAAAGCCAAGGTGAAGGGTGAGCCGCAGAGGAGATCTGCGCGGCTGTCTGCCAAACCCGCTCCCCCAAAACCGGAAGCCAGGCCTCCAAAGGCCGCTGCCAGGAAGGCCGAGAAGCGGCCCAAGGGGAGAAAGGGGAAAGCAGAGGGTGACAGAGTTGGGGACAAGGCCGGGGACAAGGCCGGGAAGAACCCGGACGCTTCCACGGCCCCGTCACAGAAAGCAGAAGGCAGCGGGGACGCCAAATGAAATGTACTTTTTTCATAACTCAACTTCTAGCGACTCTGCTGTTCGAGATACTGTCTGTCTTCAATCAACTTTTATAAAAGTGTAGAACTTGGGCTCTTATTTCCAACTTCCGCCGTTGGCATACAAGACACGTTGTTGTTGTCCCCTGTGGCAAGTGCAAGTCCCGCTGACAGAATGTCTCCGGGGCCCGATTGAAATGGGGGGAGATGGCGCCTCGTGTCCTCACTGTTGAAGATTATTCTTGGTTCCCGGGAGGGGTCTCCTGTCAGCCCCCCCGGGGCTCAGAAGCCTTCCGGCATGGAGAAGCAAAACCTCATGGCTTCTCTCCTGAGGCGAGCAGCATACACTGGCCTTCCTGGAATAGTCATGACGCGGCCTTGGCACCCCCAGCCTCCTGTCGGGTGATCACACTCAGGCCTTCTGGCTGGAACGTCAAGATGGCGTTGCCCCAAAGAGCCAGGATTCCTGTGTGTAGTTGGCGGGCGATCCCAGTGGCCATCCTGGACTTTTTAGCTCCTCTCCCCCACGTCAGAGTTGACCCGTGAAAAGATCTCGCGTAGCTCATGCGAAATATCCACGCCTCCCGAGAACGTCACCTTTTCAGAAGAGCAACAGGAGACTGTTGACTTGGGGGGGGCGGGGGGGGTAGTTTGAATGTTGTCGGGTGTTGTGTGGATTGATTGTCACCCGTGTCCTCCTGGAAGTGGCTGGTCCTGAAAAGTATCTTATAAAAGCTGAATATGTATTAGCTTGGTGGGAGGGGGATCATTTCCTACCCACAGCCCTAGAGATGTTCTTTACTGCACCTTAAACATAGTTTGACGTTTCACACTTGTCCGCAGTCTTCTCTGCACTGATCGGCGTGCAAAGTATGAGATAGAAGTTCAATATAATATTTTGTCCAGGTGGATAAGCAGTGGTCGTCGCTGCACCATTTTCTGAAGAGTTCATTCCTGCCCATGGATCTGGAACACCAGCTCTTTCGAAAACGGAGTCTCTTGGGGGTGGGTGGGTGCGGGGCAGGGCGGGCGTGGATTCTCTTCTGACTCACTGGTCAGTTTGCCCAACCCCACGGCAGTGCAGTATAGTCCTGAGCACTACAGCTTTTAGAAAGAGGTCTTGGTATCTCAGGACAAATCTCACCCCCACCTCCAAAATAAAATCTCCACCAAACTTGTCTTCTTCGGGAGCATCGTGGCCATCCTCAGCCGTTTGCTAACGGCTTTTAGAATTCGATTTGCTACAACTTTTAGAATTAGATTGATCAGTCCTTTTATTTAAAAATTTTTTTTAATGTCTATTCATTTTTGAGAGACAGAGAGAGACAGAGTGTGCGTAGGGGAGGGGCAGAGAGAGAGGGAGACACAGAATCCCAAGCAGGCTCCAGGCTCTGAGCTGCCAGCACGGAGCCTGATGTGTGGCTCGAACTCACGAATCGCGAGATCATGACCTGAGCCGACATCGGACGCTTAGCCGACTGAGCCACCCCGGCGCCCCTAGATTGACCAGTTCTAAAACAAAACAAAAATGCTGGAATTTTTATTGGACTTCTATTGAATTCATAGACTAATTACAATGTTGAGTCTTCCCTTGAACATGATGTAGCTCTTCATTTATTTAACCTTTTTAAGTGTCTTTCAATAAAGTTTTATAATTTTCTCCATAAATGTCTATTGTTAATATTTCCTAGGGACTTTATACTTTTTGATGCTATTTTTGTGGTATGTTTTTAGTTCCTGCATTTTCTAGCTAGTTGATTTTCGTATCCAGCATCTTTGCTAAACTCTCATTCGTGTAATATGTGTGTGTATTCTTTTGGGCTTTCTACATAAGTAAACCATATGTTGTGTATATGCAAACAGTTTTGCTTCTACACAATGTTATTCCCTTTTTTACTCTTTCTAACGCTGGGCATCGTCCAAGTTGCTAGGGGCACAACAACAAACAAAACAAAGGCGGCTTTCGCCAAGCTTCTATTCTGGTGGGGGGAGGGGTAGAAAATACCCAAACTTATGTGACGAGGGGCCTTAAAAGTGGGTGCTAAGTAGATAGGGTGGTTAGGGAAGTCCTCCCTGATGAGGATGACACCTGGGCGGAACCCTTAATGAAATAAAGGAACAAGAGAGGTCCACAGGAGGGAAAAGCGTTCCAGCAGAGGGAACGGCAAATGCAGGCAGGAGGTGAAAATGTGTTTGGCTGTTTGGCTCGCTGAGGGAGAACAAGGAAGCAGAAGAGGAATTGGAAAGAGGGTGGACAAGAGTATCTCTGAACATTATGGGGTACTGTTAGAGTTTCAGACAGAGAGTAACAATCTGAGTTGTGGAGGGGGGTGTGGGGGCACCGATGTGTGGGCAGGCGATAGGCTGTAAGGGACGGACAAAAGTTGGAGGAAGATCCGCTAAATGGCTGTCACTGAGTAGCATGAAACTATTTTATCAAGCTGTCTTACTGTCCCCCTGCTCAACTGTCCCCACCTCATTTTGCTTGGTAACCAGCAAACATGTATCTGTGACTTCTCTTTGCCAAGCAACAGATCGGGGTCAAAGAAAAACATGCCCTGTCCTCAGAGTCCAAAGGCAAATGCAGTAAAGTCACCACACGGTACTGTGCCTGGTGTGGGGCTAATGCCGCAGAAGATCCTGACCGTGATGCCAGAGCAGGAAGGGGTCCTGGGTTGTTTTGACACTTAAGCAGCAAAATGAAAACAGGAGTTAGTCTAGCAAGAAGTCCTTTAAGCAAGAAGGAGTGGGGGAAAGAAAGCCTTCTAGAAAGAGCAATGACATTTGCAAAGAGGTTAAGAGAACACGGTGCATAGTAGGTGGTCAATAAATTGTTGAATCCAAAGAATGATTTAAATGCATCACCAAGTAAATTCTAGCAGGTTTTTTTTGTTTTGTTTTTTGTTTTTTTTTACAGTAAGGAAGTTCTCAAGTGCTCACTGTGTGTCAAACACTGTGTCCAGTGATTTCCATGCGTAAGTTTATTTCCATGACCCTATGAGCTGAATATTATTATCCCCGTTTTACTTTACACTTAGCGAGTGACACTTGAGACAAACAGATTAAATAATTTGCCTTGAGGTCAGGCAGTGAGTGGTAAAATCCTTATTAAGACCCAGGTCTACCACTCGGGGGGTTAGAAAGCCCCTCATTGTTGGAAAGATCAGTGGTATAAATTTCAAATGTAATCCATCCAGTTTCTGAGTAAATTAAGGAAGTTGCCCAAGATAACCACTAGGAAACAATCAAATGCAAGCTATCCACATGCTAAACAGTTGTGATTTCCAGCGAAGACAGGTAGTAATGAAAGGACACTAAAGTCCAGGGGGATGTACTGCGTTTTTAAAAATCCAGGATCATGTTCTGATGGAGCCGAAGGATGGAACCCACGAACAAGGTTAAGAGCGGCACAGGCACCAAATTTATTAGGGCGAGAATGAAACAAGACTCCCGCTACCCACTACCCGGGGGGGGGGGGCTCCTTACAGAGGAGGCCTGTTTAGACAGTCCTCAGTGTATCAGGAGGGAGTTTATCAGCCTGGTTAGTGGCCAAACACATTTTACAAGAGGCCTTAAAATCCGGGGCATGATTTAGGGCCATTCACAGCTGGACATAGGGTATCTCAGTCTATTTGTTTGGTTTCCTGCAGGAATGATAATTTCAGTAGTCAGTAGGGGCCCTGATGAAAAATAGTAAAGACAGAAACCCATCAGGGTCTAAGAGACGTTCCAACACATGTCGTCCTTACAGCCGACTTCCCTAGGAAACAGTCCCCAGTTGGGATCTAATTTAATCATGCACGGACTGGTTTCGGCCGGCTCTGAGTGGCGTTCTCTGGGCCACAGGCGGCTAGACCAGGGATCTGGAGGGGCCCACATTAGACCAATGAGGAGGAAACCTCACAAGGGAGTCTTAAGAGTGGCAGCCGTCCTGGTGACTTAGGTGGCTGTCCCACGCCCAAGACGGACAACTTGGTATAAGGACAGGAATAAAGAGAGGGCATCAAGTTTCTGGTCTTAACATTCCTGCCAGGGTACTAACTTCCAGCCAAAAGGCAGCCTTTCTCCTCCCTGCAGAGGAGCCAGGGCACCAGAGGCCTGCAGCCTGAGCAACTGACATGAAACTGTTCCTCCAAAAGCCCCTGAAATAAAAGGAAAGAGGAGAGGAACTACCAAGTTAGCGCTGGGGCTCAGAGTCCAGATGAAAAAACTCACAGCCCCACCTAAGGGAGCCACAGTGATAAAATTATAAAGTGAGGTTCATGAGCAAATGGCTGAGAAAGAATTCTTGAGGTGTTTTCTGGTGGAAAAAGGTGATTTTACTGCAGCAAAGGGACAGGACCCAGGGGGCAGAGAGGGCTGCCCCGGGGGGGGGGTTGTGAGGAGTGACTGGCTACATACTTTCAAGTCAGTGGGCGTGAGGATAAGTCAGTCTCGGAGGAATTTGGAAGCAAGGTTTCAGGACGTTGAGGGGCAGCTGCTGTTAAGATAAGGTTGCTTTTAGTCTTTAATGAAACAAAAACATTAAGGCAGCAGGGCGGCCATGAGGTCCTCAAGGTCACGGTCTGCACATCTAGCAGTCGGCTGCAAGAGGCAAGGAGATTTAAACGGCATTTCTCTTGCCTTCGTTTCCCTCATCAAGTGGTCATATGGAATTTAGAATTTCAGCGTATCTCTAGCACCACAAAGCTAGAAAAGGGTTATTTATTATTATTTTTTTTCTGTACAGAGAGGCTAGGGTCTTAGCCAAATATTTCTAAGCGGGGAGAGCAAATTAGGAAATAATATATCGGTCCTGAAACCTCTCTGCCCACTTTTCCTGTCTGCAAATTCCTCAGTTAACACCCTGGTCCGTGAATATTTTAAGCACGTGGGTGTCTGACACCAAATAGACGGAGCGATACAGAGTTTTCCAGAATGACAGTTCTGACCCTCGAAAGTGAGTCAATGGTCCTGGCAGAGCCAGAAAGCCGAAGGACGGAGACGTATTTTCTGGATCCACCCCTGTCCCTCCCGGTTCTGTTACGGGGTGAACTGGGAAGACCCCGGGGCCTGGGGACTCCACCCACCCCTGGGGTGACCTGGGAAGACCCACCCAAGGAGTCCCCGAAGGGTATTGGTCTTGTCACAAGAAATTCAAGAACAGGCGTGCAGCACAACCAGCCACACAAGCGGGAAAGTTTATTAAAGGGAAAAGTACGGGGGCGCCTGGGTGGCGCAGTCGGTTGAGCGTCCGACTTCAGCCAGGTCACGATCTCGCGGTCCGTGAGTTCGAGCCCCGCGTCGGGCTCTGGGCTGATGGCTCCGAGCCTGGAGCCTGTTTCCGATTCTGTGTCTCCCTCTCTCTCTGCCCCTCCCCCGTTCATGCTCTGTCTCTCTCTGTCCCAAAAATAAATAAACGTTGAAAAAAAAAAAAAGGGAAAAGTACGATCTCGAGACACCAGAGCAGGCGGCTCGAGAGAGACAGAGACAGAGAGGACAGCCGCCATCCCCTAGGGGTTGGGTTCCCCTCCCCCAAGTTTCACCGCCGGTTGGGAACCGGGGGACAGAATGTTCAGGACTCCGGGCTGGTCTCCCACGTTTTCTCCTCTCTTGCTCAGAGCCTCCCGTGCTGGCGCCGCCCCCCGGGGCCCGTCCCGGTCCCGTCCGTGAGACTTGGAGATAGTGAGGCCTGCAGTGTAGATGGGTTTGGCGGGGGGGGGGGGGGGGCGGTTTGGGGGTCGTGAGCCAGCGGCCAAGAAACAAGTCTGGAGACGTCTTGGGTGCCAAAAGGTGATTGTATATAACCGCCCGGGGACAGGACCCGTGGGCAGGGAGAGCTGCCCTGGGGTTTGCGAGGAGTGCCGGGTTCTCTGTTTTTGGGTTTGTGGAGGGCGGGAAGGTAGAGATAACCTGAGTCTCTAAGGAAATTTCTGTCCGCTGAACGCAGCGCCTGCAGGGCCTTGGGGGCCTGGCTGTGGTTAAGGCTGCTTTTTTTTTTTTTTTTAATTTTTTTTTTTTTTAATGTTTATTTATTTTTGAGACACAGAGAGACAGAGCATGAACAGGGGAGGGTCAGAGAGAGAGGGAGAGACAGAATCCGAAGCAGGTTCCAGGCTCTGAGCTGTCAGCACAGAGCCCGACGTGGGGCTCGAGCTCACAGACCGTGAGATCATGACCTGAGCTGAAGTCAGATGCTTAACCGACTGAGCCACCCAGGCGCCCCTGCTTTTTGTTTTTAATACAACAGCGACAGCAAGGCAGCGGTGAGTTCCTTTCCGGGGGCCTCAGGCGTTTAGCAGTGGATGCAGGTCGTGAGAAGGTGTAATTGAAGCCACATTTCTCCTGCCTTTGTTCTCCTCAGTGGGAAAATGTCTGTGACTTCTGCTGGTGACGGAACCACAGACACTCCTGACGGTGGTTGGCTCCCTACGTTCCTAGGTTAAGGGTACAGCCAGATTTCAGCTCCAGCTCGGAGATCTGAAAGGTGCAAATGTTCACCAGTCCCCAAGGTAAGAAACCCTGCAAAAGCGCTTAACGCGGTGTCTGGCCCGTTGAGGGACCCCCAGAGAAGTGGATAGTGGCAATTTATTACTTTGCTTGTGCCCGTTCAGGTTTCTTTCGGGGAACCGGGGTAACGCCGATCACATGAAGTGTTGGAGGGACCCCAAAATGAATCAGAATGGAGCCCATGGCTTCAGGCGTTTTTTAATTCACTTTTTGACCGAGGTACAGTTGACGAATACTGTGTTAGTTTCAGCCGCCCCACGTAGGGACTCGGTGTCTGTGCACCTTGTGAAATGATCGCTGCCATTGTGTGGCCAACGTCTGTCATTTTACACAGTGACAAAAAACCTTCTGGGTGATGAGCATGTTCCAGATTTACTCTCTTAGCAAAACTGGCAGCTGTGTAATAGAGTATTATTGACTGCATGAACTTTGGTTACTTGTGCATCGACCTCAATGTGTAATCCGCTATGTAAATAACATATCTGCATCTACTTGTGTGTACGAATGCCTTTAGATGTGAGTGCTAAGGAGTGCTGTCCGCACCCTCCAGCTGCGGGATAAGGGAAGGGAAAGTTTGGTGGGTGTAGGGAGTCGGGGGTTGCAAAGTGAGGAGAAAGGGGGGACTCAGGCATGATGACATAATTTTAGGGGGCAATCCCTTGATTTATTCAGCAGTTAGAGAGCTTCGATCGTGGCCACGGCTACAGCTCAGGCACAAGGGCCTTGTCCTCAACAGAGAGTGAGAAGGCCTTTCTCCAGAGGTGGAGAAAAAGCTCTCCCATCTGAGGAAAAGTAGGAAAAAAAAAAAAAAAAAAAAAAAAAAACACAAGTGAAAGGCTCCGAGGTTTGGCTCCACAGTTTCTAAATCATACATCCCTGCGAAGAAAGACTTAAAGGAGCCTTTGCACAAAGGACTTAGCTCTAAGCACCACCTTTGATTCCACTGCCCCGGCAGCGACCGGTTAAGCTGTGGTTAGATAACGCACAAGCGCAAAGAGGCATGGGATGGGGGAGAATACATTAGACACAAAGCAATTCACAAAGGGCCTTTCTCCTGCGAAGGATTTCAGATTTTATCCCGTCTGTCTTAAAAGCTTCAGCCCTGGGGGAAAGCCTGTCCAGACTTGCAGTTCACAAAAACCTCTGTGTCACTTGGGCTTTGGATGGTGGAATTAGAGGGAGGATGTTGGAAGGAGAGGTTTCCTGACTGGAAAATAGACTGCTTTATTCAGCCCTAGAGATGAGGAAGTAGCAAATCAGCTGTCCCCTTTGCTGAAAAAGATAGCTAGACAATGATTGTCATACTCCCCACAGAGGTGGCGGGAGCCTGAATTTGGGTGATAGGATGGGAGCAGGAAAGGAACTTTTCACAAAATTCTCTGCCCCCACTTCCTCTTGAGTATTTAAAGGGTAGACTTGGTGATGGGTTGGATACGGAGGAGTGGGGCGAGGAAAGGAAAGGAGTCTGAGAGGGCATCTAACTTCCAGCTTTGGATTCATGTGGGTGGTTGTGTAACTAACCAAGGTAAGGAATATGCAGAAGGAAGGAGGGAGCGTGGGGTTGATGAGCACCAAGAAATGTGAAGGGTCCAAAGTTTTACCCAACGTGCCAGCTAAACCTGCCGCATGCAGTTTCACGGACGCTGGTGTAATTCACGAGACTCCTGGGTCCGAGACAATGGAAAGTCTATTATTCTAGTATAGCAATCACTGGATTATCAGCATTTTTTCCTCTGGTTCCCTGGCTCTAGTTTGCAGAGGGCAAAACCATGGCATCTGTACACGTGTGGGTTCTGTTACAAGAGAGAAACCCTAAACCCATGGATGTAAGCAAGCCTGTCCATTGCTCTGGAGAGACATTGTCTGTCTTCCAAGAGTGTTTGCTGTGCAAGCATCCTTGGAAAGAAAATCCAGAACAAAGGGGGCATTCATTGCCTTGCTAGCAATACATGAAGAAATGTGAGAGATTCATGAAGGATTACGTCCCAACACCGAGTTGCTTCACCAGTTGAGTTTTTTCTTTTTCTTCCTTCCTCCCTCCCTTCCTTCCTTCCTTTCCTTCCTTTCCTTCCTCCCTCCCTCCCTCTCTGTCTTTCTCTTTCTTTCTTTCTTTTTCTTTCCTTCCTTCCTCCCTCCCTTTCTTTCTTTCTTTCTTTCTTTCCTCCTTCCTTCCTCCCTCCCTCTCTTTCTTTTCTTTCTTTCTCTCTTTCTTTCTTTCTTTCTTCTCTTTCTTTCCTTCCTCCCTTTCTTTCTTTCTTTCTTTCTTTCTTTCTTTCTTTCTTTCCTCCTTCCTTCCTCCCTCCCTCTCTTTCTTTTCTTTCTTTCTCTCTTTCTTTCTTTCTTTCTTTCTTTCTTTCTTTCTTTCCTCCTTCCTTCCTCCCTCCCTCTCTTTCTTTCTTTCTTTCTTTCCTCCTTCCTTCCTCCCTCCCTCTCTTTCTTTTCTTTCTTTCTCTCTTTCTTTCTTTCTTTCTTTCTTTCTTTCTTTCTCTCCTCCCTCTCTTTCTTTCTTTCTTTCTTTCTTTCACAAAGTCTTCAGAGACTGGATGAGTTGGTGGAGGGTATGTTCTCCTCAATACAATAGACCAGAAGCATCAAAGAACATCCACAGATCTATTGAGATGTACATTTGTTATTTGTACACTCTTGCTGTGTGTTTTACATTTCAATAAACAATAGAAAGAAAACTTGGCTTGGGGAGTTTAAATCTGATGGTTCGCCTCAACTCACCTGCCCAACAGAAGGGTAAATGACCCATGGGCATTTCTAGTAGCTGTTTTCCTCTGGGCACCAACCTCAGGGTAGCTGGGTCTCTTGAGCGGAGGGTGCCAGCCACACATGTGGTTTTGTCTGGTAAAGCAAATGATGAGGACTAGTTGAGTATTCGGTGTTTGAAAACCGATGGAAACCCGTTAAGAGATCGGGACAATAGTGTCGAATGGAAATACAGTTCGTCTGTTAGCTTAATCCGGTGCCATTTTATAATTTTATATGAGTCGCTTGCCTACTGGAACTGGAACAACATTCTTGGCAAGTCGGTCAATCAAGCGATTGCAGAAGGTGGATTCCTGTTGTTGGAGCCCAGGTGACACCCACCCTGTGGCTGCTCTCTCAGCCCACTAAAGATCCAGGGTGCAAGATGTGCAAGTTCAAGGGGTTGCCTTTTCTTTCCGTCCCAAGCTTCCCCCAAAGACTGAGAAAAGAAAGGAAGTCTTTTGACTCTCGTCTAACTACACGCACTGCTGTCTGGTAAGTCCTTCGTCTTCCTGAACAGTGTAGCCACTCAACATTTATTATTTTTACCGCCTGGTGCCCTGAGACCACGTTGCAATCCTTTTGGATTTAATATTCGATTTTGTGACTTCCTCCCGCTGCTTATTTTTAAAAGGTTGTGAGAGACGCTTGCCCTGTTGTGTTTAGGTCACGTTAATGGAGGTGTTTTTTCCTTTTGAAAAGCTCTGAGTGTTATAAAGAAACGTTGTGGGGTCACAACCCAAGTGGGTTTCCTTATAGGCAGGAAACAATTTCATGAAGCGACAGGCGCTTAGAGAAGATATTTCTTGTGTGACTCTAATGGCAATAAGAGTGACGATCGTGTTGGATTACTTCTGCAGTTTTGTGTTTTGTTTGTTTTTGCAGAGTGCTATACTTTTTCTGAGGATTGAGCCCGAGGCCCTCATATGATGAAGCTGACATTCTGCCTACGGTGTCCCCAAGGCACCGGACAAGAAGTGTTCTGTTAGGGTTTTCCAGAGGTTTCGTAGCAACTTTGGTGATTTTTTTTCATAGCATTGTAAAATCCCCTTTCTCTGACATCCTCTGGATCACTTAGGATGAAATTTCTTCTTTGGGCGATTCCCAAATGGAGTCTCCTTCAGGGGCTTTCAAGTTCTGTTCCTTCCGTGGTTCCTAGCAGGGCAGAGATGGTGTTGATGGCAGTGAGCTCGGGTGACTTGAGGTTTGGGGTCACTCTAGGAGAGGGGACTTGGATTTAGGGCAAGGGACAGGTTATGCAGCACAGGACCCGTCACCTTGTGCTATATGTCACATTTCATCTTTGTGATTTCTCCAAGCCCCGTGTTTCCCAACGAGGGGGGAGCAAAATCAGTTTAATGGTGTGTGTTTAATTGGAAAGAAGAGGATAGAGTCTGAAATATCAGAAGGCAATGAATGCGTAAGAGTAAGTGGTAATTCAGGCCATTTTCTTCCTCCTGTCTTTGTACGTCTGGGTCCAGATGTAAACTAAAGCTCAAACGAGTCATGGCCAAAAAAGTGTGGAAGCCGAGGCCACCAGCCCCTGAGTTCTAAGTGCTGACCCCGTAGCCCAGTAGTTTACCTGGGCTTCCCCGGAGCCGAGCAGAGCCGCGGCAGAGAGGAGCCCTCCGGCGTGGGACGGAGGGAACAGTTCTGTGCTTTTGTTGCTTTTCAAATAAGAGTTTGACTTTTGATAACTTGTGACCATTGTCAATGAGACTTTCCCTTATGCTCTGGAGGAAATGTTTTGTGGGTGTGCCTTCCAGACACCTGTCTGAAAGGCCCTTCTTGTTTTCTGAACAGGTCCTAGGTTATTCTGTGCTGTGCTCAGAATCCCCTCTCATTTTTTAGTGACATCAGAGCCTGTGATTTGAGATTATCTTCCTTCCTGTTACTATTTACTGGGATTAAAATGCAGGAATGGAGACGGGAAAAAACAAAACGAAACAAACACAACATAAAAGTGCTGACGCCCGAACAGGGACTTGAACCCTGGACCCTCAGATTAAAAGTCTGATGCTCTACCGACTGAGCTATCCGGGCTCACATGCTGAAGCCTTAACACATCAACTATAGTCAATTTATCTGCAAACTTGAAGGAGAAAACTCTTCTGGAAGTTTCACCGGTGATTCCGGTTTAGAGGTATTCATTCACAAGATGCTTGTTAATACCCTAATTAGCATAGAAACTCAGTCACAATGAAAGTCTTCTTTAATACCCTGATCTAACTATATTATATGAATTATAATGTTGCCCCTTATTATAATGTTTTCTTTCTCTCTATATACATGGATCAATACTAGATATTATACTGTATAGAATTCTGTGCAACTGGTCCTCAGTTTCTAGGCTTCCCAGAAAAATATCTCAAATATTCTACATTTGGGCCCAAATAGAGCACTTTCCAAAGGAAGCCAACATGACACCAGCGCTTTAAGGGGCAATTAAATCACCTTTTAGGCGGCACTTTGGATATCTGAATATGGGTCGAGAGCCAGAGGAAGCGGTTTGATTTTGTGCTGGGTCTCCGCTGTCTTTATTTATTTATTAACTTTTTAAATTTAAATAAACTTTTAATTTTTGAATAGTTTTAGATGTGCCAAAAGGTTGCAAAAACATACAGAGTGCCCACATACCCAGCGTCCTCTGTTGCTCACACCTTACACGTGTATGCACTTTAAAGGGCACCAGTTAGAATACCGCGCACGTCCGCGTGTGCATTTCTCAGCTTAGACAGTAATGACCCACATTCGTGTGTCCCTCCAGGGTCGTTTATCTCTTCATCTCTCCCGGATACACACTGTCTTGAACTTGGGGTTTATGCTCCCTCTCCCGTTCTTTATAATTTGGCATCTATTAAGGTGTTTCAAAGTTCCTGAACAATATACCCTGGAAACTTCCGTCATAGAATTGAAACTTCAGGACTTAAAAAACAAACAAACCAGTCGCAGCTTTACTTAGGTATCTCTGTTTACTTAATCATCTTCTCAGTGGGTGTCCTTCCGGACCAGCACAGTTTGGGCAAGAGATTCTAGTGATCACTGAAAACGGGCCCTGCAGACTCTAGGGCACCCTAACATTTCCAGGGGCTGGGAACAAGGGTCCAAGAGAAAGCAGGAGGCCTTCTGCTGCCCCACTCCTCCCTCGTCTTCTCAGCCTCCGGCGCCAGGCGCGAGGAGAGGAGGTCCATCCTTCTGGAAGCCCGCTTAGGGCTTTGGGCTGGAAACTCTGGATTGTGGGAGTGGCCGAGAGGGGAGTGGGGTGACTAAAGCTTCTCAATTTTAGCCCTGGACGCCCTGAGTCCCAAGGCAAACTGTGACCCTAGAAGACCTTCTGCTCTGTGCGGTCTCGAGCCCCCTGTATTACTAGTATCCTTTTATCTAGGCGGAAGGCTTTCCTCGGGTAGTTAATTCTAGAGCCAGTTTATTATCTTCAAGGAAACATATATCCCTTGTTCTGGGGCTCATTCGTTTCTTCCACTTCTCTCTCAGTTCAGCTGCAAATTTGCAGTGATCTTATCAGCCCATAGTCAGCCTAACGTGGCTGCAGTGCCCCTCAGCCGTCCTTAAGGAAAGGAAAAAAGGAAAGGAAGAAACTTTGAAACTAGAGGTCCTCTCTCCTTTTTCTCAGATTTTTCAGTCGTTGGTTCCCTCCTTCGATCTCTAGGTTAAGTGCTTGACAAGGGTCCGATGGCCGGAAAGCTTCTTCCGCTCGGAATACTGATGTTGTCCCTTTAACCATTTCATGATTTTGCTGAAGCAATAAAGGAAAATTTAACTTTAGTATTGAAGAAAATCTTAATTGCTGGGGGAAAAAAAAAATAAGGTTGAAAGAATTGGGAAGAGTTATAAAGAGATGCTCTGTATCGTTGGGGATGTAGCTCAGTGGTAGAGCGCATGCTTCGCATGTATGAGGCCCCGGGTTCGATCCCCGGCATCTCCAAACTGTTTTCCCTGCCCCATCGGAAGCTATGGCTATGATTTTACAATGTGTTATCATTAGACTTCGTATCCTCCTCTTCGTTAACTTTCTAAGGCGTTCTTATAGCCACTGCATACAGAATCATGTATGTAGAGAGGGAAACAGGACAACTCTAAGGTATTTTGGGAAATCTTTATCTGAAACCAATAAAACTGGCAACTTAGAGAAAAAAACACCCAAGGGAAGAGATGGCCTAAGCGGAGCAACCTGCCAATCAGCCCAGGACCTATCAATAAAAGGCTATTTGTAGTATCTGGCTGGCCTTTAAAGGCAGAGATAATCTTGGCCTGAAAATACAGAGGGGTGGGCGGGAGGATAAGGGGGTATTGCTAGCCACCTCGTTGCTGCGTCACCGCAGGAAGAAAGTAGGATGAGTCTTGGGAGAATGACGAAGTCTAGGTCGGTGGGGCCAAATTCAACGTCTTGGATACACCACATCACTTACAGTATAAAAAAATAAACAATAACCAGAGTACATTCTTGTAAGGACTTTGGAAAGGCGGTTGCCGCAGTTGGCCGGTTAGCTCAGTTGGTTAGAGCGTGGTGCTAATAACGCCAAGGTCGCGGGTTCGATCCCCGTACGGGCCAGCGGTTCGTTTTCCATTCGGTGTCTACTCGCCCTGAATGCTGACCTCCCCTTGTGTCCCCCGGAGAGGCGGCGGCGGCGGCGGGGGACCACGGTCCGGGGGAGGACAGCGGCTTTTTGCTTCAAGTGCAGACCACCCCAGGGGAGCCCCGGGCGCGCATCTCGGCAAGCGGGCACGCTCGGAGAGTTTGCCCCGAGAAGCAGAAGGGCACCGGGACGCTGTAGGGGTGATTCAATTCATTAGGCGGAAAACGGCGTCGCCGAACGCTGCCCCCGAAAAGAGCAAACAAGTGTCTTCAGTCACCGCGGCGCGGGCTCGCGTCCGTGCGGACTGAAGG
Organism: Leopardus geoffroyi; assembly: GCF_018350155.1. Classification (NCBI taxonomy): domain Eukaryota; kingdom Metazoa; phylum Chordata; class Mammalia; order Carnivora; family Felidae; genus Leopardus; species Leopardus geoffroyi. The sequence goes on along the minus strand of NC_059332.1, from coordinate 3,560,293 downwards.
CAGCGCTGGTCACGCAGGCGGGGGAGGAACCCGAGTGCAGAGAAGCCTGTTGTCGTCATTGAATGGATGTCCCCGTGAGGAAGGACCAAGCCGCTGGGCACAACCCACCCTGCTTCCGTCCGCGTCCTGGGGGCCGGCTTGCCGACGCCCGCGGCCCCTGCGTTCTGGCCATTTCTGGACGGGACGCCCCTGTGTCCGCCTCATTTTCCGCCACGGCCGGCTTTCGGCTCCTTAACTGTGTCCCCCGCTTCCCACACAGCTCATCTCCTCTGAATTCTCGACCCCGCGTCCCCACGGCCCCCCGAGCCACGCCCGCGCTCGGCTACTTGCGGGGGACCCCGGGAGCAGGGGGCCGGCCGGGGGTCGTCCCACAGACCGGCTCCGCGAGGTGACAAGCAGCACCGGCTTCTGCTGCCCTCTCAGCGGCCACGGCCTTTTCTTACAGTGGATGGGCCGGCGGCCCTTGAGAAACAAGGCTCCGTTCACTCCTTACAGGGATTATTGGGTCGCGAGATGAGCCGGCGAAGTTCTGGGAGCCACAGAGCGGGAGGGTCAGAGTAAGGGTCGGTCGTAGTTATATTTACCCGAATATGAATGAAATGCAAAAGATAAAATAAAGAAATTCACTAAATATTTAATATATTCAGAAGAGCCAGAAAGCGTGCGGCTCGTTGGTCTAGGGGTATGATTCTCGCTTAGGGTGCGAGAGGTCCTGGGTTCAAATCCCGGACGAGCCCTGTTTTGTTTTGTTTTACAGAAAAACGGGTGCAGCTACGGTTCAATGAAACCACTCGACCTTCACGTGAAAACGCGTTCGCTGCATACGCTCTCGATCCCAATAAGTGACTTTTACTAAAAAGAAACAAACACTGTTTAATTTTGGCTTTTACTCCGTGTTCCATCGGCTCTAAAGTGACTCTCGCAGAGGCAGATGTTTCTGGTTCTCCAAGTTAGTTCCAACTCCACGGTTGTGATCCGATCAAAGTGCAGGAAGACGATAGTCACATCTCCATTCAGTGTCGTCCATCGTTCATTCATCACTTTTTTATGGAAAAATAAGACAATGAGCTCTAGAGTTGGGGTTCTGGCAACCTTCGTCCAGGATATTTCGGCTTTCCTCGTTCGCACAGGGGTGACTATCTCCCCCCCCCTCCCCAGTCTTTCAGGAGACTGAGGTTCTGCCTCCTCGTTGGGAGGGGACGCTTTCTCGCTTCCTGGGGGGTGCTCTTGGTACATTCACTAAGCAGGTATTTGTTTACCATCTATTATGTTCAGTGAACTTTTGAGGTCAGTGGTAAACAAAACACACATTAAAATGAAATTGCACCCCCTTTCCCTTCTCTGCGTGTGTGAGCCTGGATGGTGGGGAAGTACAAAATATGAACAAGCGGTGGGAGGAGAAGCCCGCAGAGACTGCCTGCGGGGCCACATCCACAGCCAGAGGTGCCTCGTTGGGCCACAAAGAGGGCGCAGGGGCGCCTGGGCTTGGAAGAGCGATGGGGGTGCATTCGCGCAGCACCCAGAGATGCCGGCCCTCGGATCCGGGAAACTTTCTGTGCCGTATTCACAGCAGGTCGGTGAGAAGGGGGGGGGGGGGGGGGGAGGGTGGCGAGGTAGGGAAAGTGAGCCGGTTTGCACAGCAAGAATAGCAGATAATGCTTATATACTTTGACGTTCACGTCGTCTTCTTTGGAAGACAAAAACAATCAGACAAGACCTAGAACCCTACAGTCGCAACAGGGCCAAGAATTCGTATGTGCTCATAATAGATTGGGGAAGACCTGTGACCAACTGCCCGGCTAGCTCAGTCGGTAGAGCATGAGACTCTTAATCTCAGGGTCGTGGGTTCGAGCCCCACGTTGGGCGGCTACTTTTTCCTTTCACTGTGTATTCTCAACTCCTTTCCCGTCCACTCACCTCCGAAGCAAGGTCCCCCCAGTGTCAAGCAAGAGGAGTTTGGGAGGTCAACGCTTTTAAATGTGTGGAATTATGGAATCACCGGCAGCGGCCGCGGTTCACGGCTCTGCTCAGCTACGCCTAACCTGCTCTCTTACTCTTGCAGAGGGGGCCTCATCTCCCCCTAGCGGGGAATGCATTTTTCTGGCCCCTTAGAGATTTGCCTTGACATTGCAAGTCTGTGGTAGGGCATGAGCTTTGTATTTTTAAGCTCCTGGGATGATTCTGAAGCACGAAAAAAGGCTTAGGATGGCGGGAGAAGGACGCAGAGATGTTGGCAAAGCTAAAGTCTGAAGGTGGAGAAAAAAACGATCCAAACACAGGGAACAGTCTGATGGGCAGAGGTCAGAGGTGACAATGTCCAAGCAGACTTTTGAGATACGCAACTCCACTTTCTGGCCCAAGCGTCATTCCGGAATAACGGGAGGCGAATTTGCTATTTCCACTGCCTTACACATTGGTTCGGTTTCTGATCACCTGCACCCAGACAGCACAATACACCTAATTGTGGAAGGTACCAAACAGTCCATAATAGACTGCAACTGCTTACAAAATAACATCTAACTATTTTGGCTTGTTTTTCAAAAGCCAAACTGCATTTCTACCCCCAACTCCTCTGAGCTCTCCACCCTCTAGAATAAACCTGCCCAGTCCAGCCACCGAGGTTCGCTCACTGTGTCCTCTTTTTCCTCCTACAAATCCATGTTGGTTGGGACTAGGTCGAGTCAGCTCTGTGCATGGACGATATTACCCCAGACAGGAGTGGATTTTGCCACCACTGACTGACTTGAAAACCATTCCCGTGGTCAAATTGACCAAGACTTTTCCAAATGTCCCTTTAGGAAAATTCCATCACGCCTGTCTTACTTTATCATTCCTCTGAAGCGTTCGTGGATTCACTGGCAGTGACTGATGAAACAGCCATGACCGTGATGGAGAAACCACACACATACACAGCTCTTCATTGATTCTCACAGCACAATGAACCACATACGTTCCTCTCACTTCCCTAACCTTGACCCGATGTTCTCCTCAGGCCTCAGGACAACTCATGAAAATGCTCTCACTTGAGTATCCACATCTGGCTGGACATGTGAGTCACCTGGCGAGCTTTGCAAATTTGAGTCCTGAGCCCCAGCTCGGCCCTAGTGAAGCTGAATCTCTGATGCTTTAGGAACCAGGGCTTCCGAGGGGGTTTGTTTCGTTTTAACACGACGGATTCGGTGGCCTGGCCCGGCTGGAGTACCACGAGGGGTCAGCATCTTACTGGAAGCCCTGTTTCTCGGTGTCTCGGGTTCAGAAACTTGACGTCGCCGGCCTTTTCTGCCATTCTCCCTTCCTCTTCCCAGGCATGGAGACTCCGCAGGGATGGGGTCCCGATTCCCCCAAATGAAACACACCCGTCCCTTTGTTCGTTCTGCACGCTCACTGAGCGCCACTCTGTGTCAGGCGGTGCGCTGGGGGTTGGGATTTATCAGTGGACAAAGCAACGACCCCTGCCCCTTACATTCCGCGTAGTAAATACACAACTAAACGAAAAGCGGCGTTAGAGGGTGGTCAGGGTGCTGGGATCAGGTCGGGGGCACGCTGCCGCAGGAAACGGGGTTGTCAGGTGAGGCTTCCCGAAGGGGACTTTTGAGCAAACAGGAGCCACGGTGTCATTTTCGAGGAGAGTTTCTAAATAGAGGACTCAGGCCGAAGGCAAAGGCATGTTTGTGGCCGTGTGGTCTCAAAAAATGTGAGACCTTGCAGGCTGTCAGGACTTCGAGTGAGTGAGGCAGGAATACATCTCAGAAGTTTCTGTACAGAAGAGTGACAGGGTCTAACCCACCTCTGAAAAGGATAACTGGCTGTCGTGTCGGGAACAGATCTCAAGGGGACAATAGCGGTCACAAGGAGACCACGTCAGGAGGCTCTTGGTGACCAAAGGTGTCAAGTCAGCCCGGAGGGGTCACAGGGCAGGAGCGGAGAAGTGGCCTGATTTCTGGGACTTCCTGGGGGTGCGAACGACAGTCAAGAAAAACTTTTAAAGTCAGAGGGCGACTTGGTAGATTTACACCAAGAAACAAACTGTTAGGGGGCCCTGTGTGTGTGTGTGTGTGTGTGTGTGTGTGTGTGTGAAGGCCAAATTCATATGAAAGGTCGGCTAGGGTATAATCAGAGCAAAAAGAGACGGTAACATTGCTGGTGTCGCTGTAAAGACGCCGGTGCTGCTGGCTGGCTGTGCCCCACTGAGCTGGCGCCAGCCCCGCGGAATCACGGTGTGGAAAGACTGTCCACTTCTGGGCGCCGTGGAGTCACCGCAAATTACCGCTCTCCACGCGCCCCCTTCCAAAGCTTCCTTGTCTCTTTATCCAGGCGCCTGGATGACTATCCCTGATCCATCACTCGCTCCCCGTGATGTTGCACTCAGTCCCCAAACTATTCAGCATTTCACCTGCTCCGCTCAACTGCATCTGTCGTCGGGCACGGGAGTCACATGTTTTACGCCACGTGGATTCCCCAGAGTTTGGAGATCCCGCCGTCATGTACCCAATGACACCGAGAATCAAGAGTCGACATGACATGGATGAACAAGAAGGAACTTTCCTAGAGGGGTACACTGACCTTGACTGTCTTCCAGACCAACGGATGAACACCCTTCTCGTGCTGGACGCTCAGGATGAAAACACACGCAGCGTGGTCCGGGCCTTCAAGAAGCCTGTCATCTCCCCGCTGGGAGAATGTAACTGATTCAGTGGCAGTGAAACCCCCAGCTGTGTTTGAGCTGGCGCTAGGAAATGAAGGGGCTTGGCGTGGCGGGTTTAAAGAAGTAGGTGACGGTGACGGGACCGGGTAGTTACGAAATCACCCGGGTTTACCAAGCAAAATCCGAGGAACAAAGACCTCGTATCTGGTTCGGATGTTCTACCTGCGAGAGTCTACAATCACCGAGGATTTCCGGACCACGTGTTGTGGGCAGACGAACCCCAAGTCTTAGTGGAAAGCCTGAACCGCCTTTCCTCACCCTGCAACCCCTGCTGAATGTTTTGGCTTCTGGGGTGCCACGAGGACTATACTGGGTTATCACGGATAAAACAAATAGTGCTAATATTAATAAACACACCCGATTGTCAATGAACTTATTGCATTTCTGGCTTATAAACAACCTTTGAGTTGCTTGGAACGGACTGCTTTTTCCTATTCTTACTAGTCCTTGGCTATATTGTTAAAACTGAATTGACATACTTGAAAATTGAATATCTGAATCTAAGACCTGTGGCATCACCTCCAAGGCCAAGGCTGTCCCTGAGCAGCTAACCTAACTGCTTCGATAAAACACTTGAACTGCAAAGGGTGTTTGGCGGGGGAGTGGGGGGTCTTGTTATGCCAATCTGCCAAAACAAAACACCACTGGGCGCTTCAACAACAGAGATTTATTTCCTCAGTTCTGGAGGTTGAGAAGTCCAAGGTCGAGGGGCCAGCTGATTCAGTTTGTGGTAAGAGCTCTCTTCTTGGTTTGTGGACGTCGCCTTCTCATCGTGTCCCTGCGCAGAAGGGCGAGGGGGGTGAGCTCCCTTCCGGTGAGGACACTAATCCCACTGCATCAGGGCCCCATCCCCGTGACCTCATTCAACCCGATTGACTTCCTTACTCCAAATACAGCCACGCTGAAGGTTCGGTGTAAACTTCAGTAAAGCTTTCACATGAATTTTGGGGAGACCCCCCCCCCAAAAAAAAACCCCACCCAAAACACACTGTGGCATTTGGAATTCGGAAGCTTCTCTGGCATATGGCAGGTAGTCAAACGGTTGTTGAAGGAATGATTTAGCTGCACTGTCTGTACAAAACCCAACCCCACCTTCTATACATCTAACAGTGTATGATAAACACGACTAAATTAGCTGAAAAACCGCCTTACGGTGGCTTTTCCTCAGGACAGACACTCAGGAAGCGGAACGCAAGACTGTTCATTACTAGAGCTGGAATGGTGCTGGATGGAGCCAGATAGGAAAGAGACAAAAGAAAATACAAATCAGCCCGTAATTTGAGGGCACCGACTACAAGGCTGTGTAAGCCCAGAGACAGATCCGAACTCGGGAGGTCAGTCTCTGAGAAAAAGCAAAGGGGGACAAAACCACACTGTTGTCAACAGGAGGTTCTAGTTCAGCCTGTTCCGGAAGCTCCGACAGCAATCTGTCAGGCGTGCTTCTGGAAGCCTCGCTAGGTGAGGAGAGGAAAGGAAGAAAGGAGGAAATGTGTCAGAGGCCACAGGTCCAGGAGAAAGGAAGAACCCTCTAGGCACGCGTGCTCATCTATGCAAGCAGCCCGGGGACAACCGCCTAGGCATTCCAGAAACAAAGAACAGTATCATTCTCTGAACAGGAAATAAGGAAAATGTAAGGAAGGACTGCAGCAATTCTCAGAGATTATGGCTCAAGAGATCTGTCCACGTGACTGGACTGGAGGGCGTGGCCTCTGGGAAAGAGGCCTAAACCATGGCGCCAAAGAACAATGAAACCAACCCTGGAACGTTGCCTCCTTCTTTCAGGCCTGTCACACAGGGGTCTCATGAAGGATAAAGCATTGCCCCCACTGCTGAACCTATTGCTACCTTTTTGTTTCATGTGGTATGTTCTTGAACCTTCCACTCTGACTTACCCAAAGGTGTGGCCCAGATGAAAACCTTTCAAAGCGCCCTGTGAGGGCTCCCCTGCTTGAGCAGGTGGGGGGACTGAGCAGTTCACCCCATACACTCTGCTTTACGAATGCTATTTCATAGGATATTCACGACAATACCTCTTAGGACCTGTATTATCTTTATTATCATCACCCCCATTCTGGACAGGGCACTGGGAAGTTAGAGAGGTCACATAGGGGGGAAGAGACAGGATTCAAAAGTGGCCTGAGTGGTCTGAACACTAATGAGGTAGCAGAAAGAGAAATTATGAAGATAATTCCATTTACAATGGCACCAAAAAGAATTACAAACCTAGGAATAAATTTAGGGAGTTTCACCAAGGAAGTGAGAGACCCATACTCCGAAAACTGTTTAAACACCGATGAAAGAAACCGAAGGCAAGACAGACAAATGGAGAGATGTTCCGCACTCGCGGACTGGAAGAATCAATCTTGTTAAAATCTCCATACGACCCAAAGTAATCTACAGATTGAATGCGAGCCTTATCAAAACACAGCTGCGTTTTCCATGGAATATGCAAAAAAATGGGTATGGAACCACAAGAGACCCCCCCCCCCCACCGGGAGTCAAAGCGATCTAGAGAGAGAAGAACAAAGCTGGAGGTATCATAAACCCATAAAATTCATATTTCAAGATATATATATATGTATATATACATATATAACATGCATATCATATACCATGTACATTATATAACATATACACACTTCAAGATACACTACGAAGCTGTACTAATCACAACAGAATAGTACTGGCACTAAAACAGACACATCGGCCAATGGAATAGAGAACCCAGAAATAAACCCACACGTATATGGCCCACTAGGACAAAAGAGGCAAGAATATCCAATGGGAAAAAGGCAGCCTGTCGACAAACGGTGCCCGGAGAGCCGGACAGCAACATGCAGAAGGACGAAACTAGACCACTTTCTTACACCATTCACAAAAACAAACTCAAAATGGATGGAAGACCTAAATGTGAGACCTAAAACTATAAAACTCCTAGGAGAAAACAGAGGTAATAATTTCTCTGACATCAGACCGCACAACATTTTTCTAGACCTGTCTCCTCAGGCAAGGGAAACAAAAGCAAAAGTAAGCTGGGACTACACCAAACCGAAAAGCATTTGCACAGTGACAGAAACCATCAACAAAATGAAAAGGCAATCTACCGAACGGGAGAAAATATTTGCAAGTGATATGTCCAATAAAGGGCCAATATCCAAAATATATAAAGGACTTGCACGACTCAACACCAAAAAACCCTAAACAATATGATTAAAAATGGGCAGAGGACCCAGACATGTTTCCAAAGAAGACATCCAGATGGCCAACAGACACATGAAAAGGTGCTCAGCATCACTCATCATCAGGGAAATACAAAGCAAAACCACACTGAGATATCACCTCACACCTGTCAGAACAGCGAGAGTCAAAAAGGCAAGGAAACAGCGAGTGTTGGCGAGGATGTGGAGAAAAAGGAACCCTTGTACACTGTTGGTGGGAATGTAAATTGGCGCAGCCGCTGTGGAAAAACAGTAGAGGTTCTTCAAAAAGTTAAAAATAGAAGTACCCTATGACGCAGTAATTTCACTACTGGCTAATAACCCAAAGAAAATGAAAACACTAATCTGAAAAGGTATATCCGCGCCTATGTTTATGGCAGCATTATTCACAGTAGCCCATATATGGAAGCAACCCAGGCGTCCATCGATAGATGAACAAATAAAGAAGATGTACTATGTATATACAATGGATTATTACTCAGCCACGAAAAAAATGAGAACTTGCCATTTGTGACAACGTGGATGGACCTAGAGGACATAATTCAAAGACAAATACCATATGCTTTCACTTATGTGTGGAATCTAAAAACAAAACAAAGAAACAACAAAAAAGCAAACTTTTAAATACGCCAAGTTGCAAAGAACAAACTTGTGGTTGCCAGGGGGAGGTGGGCAGGAGAATAAGTGAAATAGATAAAGGGGTACAAATTTCCAGGTAGAAGATTACATCAGGGAGGTGAAAAGTACAGCGTTGAGAATATGGCCAATACGATTACGATAATATTGTCCGGTGACAGATCGTGACGACACTCATCATAGTGACCACAGGAATGCATAGAATTTTTGAATCATTACACTGTATCCCTGAAACTAACATACCACTGTTTATACTTCAATTAAAAAAAAAAAACCCAAGTGGCCTAAGTGGCCCCAAAGCCTTTGTTCTTTCCATTATACCATACACGCTACTAAATAATGTCTGTTGCCCTAATTTCTACCACAAAAATTCGTTATTTACTTTTATATTGTGTTAAACAGAGCCTACCTACAGGAGGGTTCAATGCCCATACTTGCAGTCTTACAACGCAGTGACCTTTAAAGCACATTTCACAGAAGCGGCTCTGCACTCCCCCCGGGGCACGCGCAGTCTGCACCTGGGGCGAGCCGGTCTCTGCCCCCGGGCCAGGGTCACTACGGCACGCCCCCCACCTCCCTCTCCCCGGGATGTGGGGCGGGGTCACAGCTCGCTCAGCCCGCGGGGGCCCCCGGCCAGCGCGCGCGCGGGAAACCTTACTGCAGGGACAAAGGAAAGAGCGACCTGTCGCTAGGCAGCGTGGGCCCCACCTGACACGAAAGGACCTTTATCTGACGGAAAATTACGCAGTGCACAGCGCGAACTACAGAACCTTCAGGACGGCTCCGCGGCCCCGGTCGCCCCCGCCGCACGTCGCGCCACGCCCTCCCGCCACGTGACCGCCGCTCGCCACGTGACCCCCGGCCACCCGTCCGCCGTGCGGCCCGGCGGTCCGCTGCCCCGGCCCCGGCTCCCGACCTGGAGGAAGGGAGCACGGCGTCCGGAGGGGGCGGGTGAAGAAGCCAGAAAAGTGGGCGGCCGAGCGAGTGCCCCCGGGCGGGCGCCCAAAACGGCCGTCGGGGCGCGGCCGTGTGGAGCCCCTTCGGCCGAGGGGGGCCCTGGCGCGCTCTCTTTTCCTGGGTGGGCCTACCTGCCCCCCGACAGGTCCCCCGAACTCCTGCCGCTTTCCGACCGTCGCGTCCGGGAGTTCGGCGCGCGCACGCTCACCTGCGTCTGAGAACACTCCCGAAGGACGTAAAGGGACCCCAAAACTTTCCTGCTTCTAACCGGTTTCACCCCGGGTTGCATTTTATTTTCCAGATCTATAGAAAGGAATGTTATAGATTCACATACATGAATCAGGCAAGATTCTTCACCTACAAAAATACACATCTCAGCGTCCCTCGCATCTACTGCCTGTACCGCCACCTGCCCCCCTCTCTCAAGGCTCCCTTCAGGCCCGTCTTTTTCATCTCCGAATCTTTTCTCACGTGGAGCGGGACAAAATGAAAGGCAGCTTTTTATTACATTTCGATGCATTTAACTTTTTGACAGGTGTGCGTTGACAAAATGGATACTATGAAATACACCTATAAAATAACATTTAGTCAATTGGGCTTAGGGTGGAGATAAAATTTTATATGTAATTCATTCGGACTGTCCTCTCTTCAAGTAGATGGTTCGTGAAGACTTGAAGAGGTTAATGGCCAAATTAAGTGATTAACTTGCTTTTCATTCTTACTCAGAAAAAAAAAAAAAATTTTTTTTTTCTTTGTCCCACAGGTGGTCTCAAGGATCTACTTGCCCAAGGGGGGTCATTTGCCCCATCTGTGTGGCTCCATCGGGTGACAGTGTAATGACATTTAATGGAATGTGAAGAAGGACAAAACATTCCTGATGTCGGAGGCCACCGCAGGTCGATTTCAGTAACAAGAGAGTAACCGACCGTTTTGACCTTCAGACAGTCACAGAAAACTTGGTCAGAACCTCACACTTTGCAAAATTAACTAGTATTTGAAAGACATTAGTTTCTACCTTGCGTGAAGATAGAGAAGAATTTAAAAACGTGGTTTTGGCCCCCTATCGATGTTTTTGCCGAGTTCAGAATTCGTGTGATAAACCATTTTGTCTACAAAGACAAATGTCAATGAAAGGACATTTAGCGTTTCGGAGAGCTTAACCCTCTACTTCTTTTCTTCCTCCTCCCCCTCCTTCTGTTAGTGACCCTGTTAGAATTTAAGTCACTTCAAATCCTATTTCTAAGTTGAGTCAAAATCTGTTACTGACATTCATTCCTCATCATAGAAAACGCTCATCGCTAAGTCCTTAGCCGTTTCTGTGCCTCCTTATTTTATTTTGCTTTTTGCAAACCAGTGGAGGCTCCCGTTTCCTTCTTCGTCCAGGGCAGTGGACCTTGGAGCGTCCGTCGCGAAGGGGCGCGGGATTAAGAACAGAAGAGCGGACGCGGCCAGGGCGGACCCGTAAACCACGCGGCCGAGCGAAGGGACCAGCGCCTACGGGCTCCCAAGCGCGCGCAGAGAAGGCATCCTCGGCGGGAACGCTCAGCAGTGTGATTCCTTCGATAGCTCAGTTGGTAGAGCGGAGGACTGTAGTGGCGAATGCTCCTCGGGCATCCTTAGGTCGCTGGTTCGAATCCGGCTCGAAGGAATTCGTGTTTTGCGTCCTTTTTTTTTTTTTTTTGAATCCTCACCCTCAAAAAGGTGCATTTAAGCTACATATATCCCCGTGTGCGTCTCCTAAGACTATTCCCGTTGTACAACGAATCTAATTTTTAAAATTACTGGTTTCTGTAACGACGACTAATACGCGCGATCAGACAGGCTTCAGCCGCACACTTCACATACAGCGGGAGCCGCAGAGAAGTCCTGGGCCCTGCCGAGGCGGAGCAGAGGCGGCCCTACGGGGCTGGGGGTCCGCTGACGCGTCCGCGCTCTCCCACCGGGGGGACCCGGGACCCGGGAAGGAAGGACGGTACCTGCGTAGGAAGGACGCGACCTGCGGGTAATCGGTGGGGCACGCGCGCCCCCTGGTGGAATTTGAGTCGCGAGTCTCCCGGACGGTGTTTTTCCTGCTCGACTGCAGGCAGCCGCCCACAATGTCAGGGCCGGATGAAATTCGGGGATTCAGGGGTACTACTCCCCCTTCTCGGTTTAATTGTGTAACAGCGGTTTTGAACCCTGCCTGAGGAAAGTCGGTGGACACAGAATCACTTGGGCAGGTTTTACAACGCGCCTCTGCCTGGGCCATTTTGAAGGTGCGACCTAGGCATTGGTAGTTTTAAAAATTCCCAGGTGGCATTCATGTGCCGCAGGGGTGGAGAACCACGGATAGAAGAGAAACAAAAATCCTAGAATTAAAAATAACAGACAAGGTGGGAGAAATGGGTAGGACTTTCTACCCATTTTGGGAATCAGCTCAAAAGATAGAGATTCCGCTTATCAACAGAAAGCATTTGCTAATTTTGCGCCAATGTCATTAAAATATATTAATCCCACTTGCGCCCTGTCTCAAAAATGGGATACCGAGCACTTCCCGAGTGGGAGAGTCCTCAACTACAAAGATACTAATTAGATCAAGTAAAGAAGAGTTGTGTGCGAATTTTGTCCTTGGTAATTTTTTGTATTTTTTGAATTTTTTGCATTCCTTCCTGTGCTCCAGAACTTTTAGTCTTAAATGATTCTCAAGCTTTGGTGTATACCAGAACACAGAAGCCCAGGCTTCTTGCATTGGGGTAGTGTGAGAACCACTGCCTAAACCATATTGGAAACTATCCCTATTAAGGGCTGAAGATTGGTGTTAACCGATAGCTCCTGATGAAATTTGTTTTTTGAAAGCGAACTGGGGCAAAAGAGTAAAGAAGAAAACTGGTCCGATTTTCTTTTCAAAGATAACTTTTGGGCTCTGGATGCAAAGTGTATTAGAGAGTCCTGGCCTGAGCTTCTGAAGGCACCACCGAGGTTCTCCACCCTCTTGTGACTGGGCCATTTTCTGCCACAGCCCGGTATCAGTATCCACATCATCACCACCACCTCCAAAGATATAGCCGCCCAACTCCAGAGGAGGAAAACTGCATACATAAAAAAACAAGTCTAAAATATACTTGATTATGTGGCTCTTCACCATCTCACTAAGAAATGGGAATCCTTCCTTCCAGTTTTAAGAACTTGAGGTGGCCCTACATAGGTCAGATGTGTGGGAAATAGATTGAGAATAAAAATACAATATTAATGCATAAATAATTGAAGTGTCGATTCGTAAGTCCACGTGGCAGGGACCAATATTCAAATCTGCAAAACGTCTGCCAAATCCTAAAGACCTCAGCCTTCCTATCCTGGCACTGTCTGAAGGCCTTCCCTGTTATGACCTGGGCCCTGCTCCCAGCTGGTGATGTCTCCATCATCTCCGTCTGTTTAGAGGAGCAGGAAAGCAAAAGCCAGCGGGGAAGAGAACGCAAAACTGGAGAATGCGGGCATCGATCCCGCTACCTCTCGCATGCTAAGCGAGCGCTCTACCATTTGAGCTAATTCCCCGTCCGGACACGCCGCCACGCCTCTCTTCCCCACTTTGAAATCTGGAGGCCATTCAGAACGTGTCGCGCCACCTGTTTGTAGTCGGTCTTAGCCAATTGTTTGGGGTGCGGGGCCGCAGATCAATGGCGATTCTGTCCCTCGGCGCCACCTACAACCTGTCCTACGCTTCTGGACCCTGTCGGTAAAAGAGCTCAGATTGCAGCTGGAATCCAGGCCGTGGAGTCCTCAGAAACACTTGTCTTAGAAATTGGGCAAGAGTTTAACCCTGGACGTCCATCTGTGGAAACAGGGAATGGAAGGAAATTGCAGGTGCATCCAGGAGGGGAAACTAAGTTTCTCGAGCAAAGAGGCTCGGCTTTGGCCTTCGCAATAGGCCCTGACAATCCCTGCACCCCTACATTTTCCACCAGTTGACTCTGCTGGCTTCAGAAACAGACTCTCCGGAGTCCCCACAGATATCCCTTAAAAAAAAAAAAAAAAAAAAAAAATACCCCTTAAAAAAACTGGCTTAAAAAAAAAAGAAAATCCCCGCCTGTGGATACATGGCCACGAGGGGGCGCGCGTCCCAGTTTATTTCTCCTTTCATTCTGGCTTCTATATTTCTGATTTTGATTAAAGGGTGTAAAAGTTATTTTGCATTTTTCCAAGGTAAACATTAATCGGATGCTAAGATAATTCTGCCTGCAGGCTGAGACCTAGAGTCTTTGCAAAAAGACAAAGGCAGTAGTCACCTCTTTTTCTTCAGGACTTATTGGGTACTAAGTACCAGGTACTGTACTAGGTGCTGCTTACTGTACAGAGCTAGCTCCGAAGAGCAGGATTCGCTGGGCATTGCCAGGAGCCCATCACGTGCAGGAAAGCCATATGAAGGCTTTCAGCCCCATCTACACCTTCGACTTCTTTGCCTAATATTCCATCATTAGAGACTTCCTCTATTTGGTTTAGTGTTATTTTTTAGTCTCAGTGAAATTGAAGCAAGCGATCAAAATTCAAACGGAGGAGAAACATCTCAATTAAGAAAGTGACTCTCCGTCCCTATGCAGAACAGCCCTTTCCAAGATCCTTAAAATGCCCTTCACGTCTGCTCTCCTTTTTTGCTTTTTCTTTGCAATCAGGGCTGATAAAAACGCGGATGAATAGCCCTCTGACTGACGAAAACTTCCACCTTCTTGCCTCCCCACAACTTAGGAAAGAGAGTTCACAACTCGGGTTTTCCGAGTGTGTGTAGAAACCCACCGTTCAGTTCAAAACTTAGCTCCAGGCCAGCCCCACCCTGACTGTCCCCAGCATCTGGATGTGTCTCCCCTATTCTTTCCTGGACAGAATTCACCCTGCTGCAGAAGTCCATTTGGCCTCCGCTCACTTTTTCCTCCCTATTTATTTTCCCTATGATTCTACGAAGGGTGTAGGTGTGGAATTTTAGCGACAGAAAGTAGGCCTGCTCCACAGCTCAGGTCCATGGACGGAACACTGGCATGACTGACCGCACCGGCAGCGACTGGTTTGTCTGGGGGCCTGCAGCCATGAGCTGGGAGTTAGTTTCCAGTCCCACTGTGTTGGGTGTTACATTTCCCAACACTCGGCTTCCACAGAGACCAAATGAAAATCAAGAATATTACTTTAAAACTCACATGGACGTTTTACCAGTTGTTACCAGACTCCACTCTAAACTCTGTTCTGGACTGAATTGCGTTCCCCCCAAATTCACATGTTGAAGCTCTAACCCCCAGGGTGATTGTATTTGGAATAAGGAAGTAACTAAGGTTTCCCAGGTTGTAAGGGCGGGGCCCTGATCCCCTGGGATTGGTGGCTTACAGGGGAGCCCCCAAAGAGCCCATTCTTTCTCTGCCCTGTGAAGGTACAGCCAGGAGACGGGCCATCTGCAAGCCAAGAAGAGAGCTGTCACAGGAACTGAACGGCCTTGGTCATGGGCTTCCAGCCTCCAGAACTGTGAGAAAAAAATAATTTTTGTTGTTTAAGCCACCCCAGGCTGTGGCATTTTGTCACAGCAGCCTGAGCAGACTAAGACAAAAACCCCTTTTTAATCTGCCTTGTGATAAAGGAGATGGGAGTCTGTGAACCACATTGCTGATTTACTGCCAAAAGGGAAGCTAGGAGGAGAATGAAAGGCTGGAGAAGGAGGAAAGGTGGGCTTACTCCTTCCTGTGTCCTTTCCGGGAACTTCCTGTTCCTCTAAGTGTGGCCCCAGCGATGAATCCATCACCATCCTGAAATTTCAGCACTTGTTGGCAACGTTTTCTACTTGGTATTCAAAGCACAGAAAGGACACCTGATAATGTTAAGAGAAACCGTCCACTTCTTAGGACCCTTTTTCTCTAGCTGCTAATCCTCTATTAGGTTAGGAACATTGAAAGGAACGTTACTAGGTTCCGTTTCATTAGCGTCTCATGGAAAGGGACTTAATTACTGAGCTCCCTACCAACTATGAGCTCTCAATGTTTCTAATAGGAGGCACTGGCAATTGCCATTTGAAGAAAAATTTGGATTTTTTTTTTCCAATAATATGGTTTCGTAGAACTTTTATTATAAGAAGCACAGCTATTTTATAGAGAAACCCACTTAATCTTTTCCTTAAATATATTACAAAGGAAAGCCTTTTTGCTCCAGGTAGTTTAGCAAATTCTCTACTTGTGTCTGTTTCTGTAGCAGGTGCAAGGAAACTGATCAATTTCTGTTGAACCTCAATGTTGTCTGATTTTCTTTGGGTAAGGAATATTTATATTTCCACTTAAGAATTTTAAGAATTTTTGTTTCATTTTAATTGCTCTACTATAATTATGCAGTGGGATGTGAACCACCCAGATCATATTTATCCAACTAAGAACATTTACACACACACACACACACACAACACTCCACATTTTTCATCATTAGAGTTAAGAATAGACACGATTTCCCATTGGACTTTCACTGTGGAGTACTGCAATGTACCAAAATGCATGGGACCTTGCTCTGTTCACAACCCAGGGATCTTCTCCAACCTAGTTGTCTGTATTTAGGGCAACCATAACATTTATTGAGCAAACTTTGACACTTTGGAGAGAAGGAGTAGGTAACCAGAGAGGAAGGAAGGAAATCGGTCCATAATAAGAGGGCACTACCTTCAGCTATATTGTTCCTGGGGGAGGAGGACAGGGGACAGCCTTAGGGGTTTTGCTTGAGAGCTACGTAAGTGATATCCTAATGTCTTATATGTATAACCCAATGAATTTCATGTCTTTATAAACCCATGGAACCAGCTGTCCATCCAGATCACACATTCGGGGTCTAGGAAGTCAGCTTAAGGCTGCACTGTGAAAAGTGCACGTGAACATTACCAACACAGAGACCGTCTGGACCGACGTTATTTTAGGAATCCTGAAAGGGTGCCTCCCAGGAGTCCTTCGATAGCTCAGTTGGTAGAGCGGAGGACTGTAGGTGCGATAGTTGGACATCCTTAGGTCGCTGGTTCGAGTCCGGCTCGAAGGACGACAATTTTGGAAATCGTAGACCACTCCAGCGACGCCACAGCAACATTTAGACCCTTACTGAACGCAGGGAATAGTCCCTTTCCGCGCTGTGCAGTTTCAGGTTTTAATTGAGATTCAAACCTGAACGCGCTCTCTTATTTACAAGCACAAAGCGCGTTGGAACAGACTGCCAACGCGGTGGCTCTAGGGAAGGGGGGAAGGGGCTGGGGAAGCCCTTCCCACGAGTCTCCGTTCACCTTTTCGCCTGTGAAACTCACACGCTCGCGAGGGCCGCCCGGCTCCGCGCGCGCGGCCTCGACCCTGGGCTCCCTGCGCGCGGCCGTCCCGGGTTCCAGGTTCAGCGTTTCCCCGCGCGCGGCCCCGGCGCCGGCTCCGCGCCGCGCAACCGCGAGGGCGCGCGAGTGTCTCCGACGTTGGGGTGCGCGCCCGCCGCTGGGGGCCCTGTTAGCCCGGTGATGTCTGAAGAAGCCTTCTGTCGGAGAAATTTCAGACACACCCAGGACACAGCATAACGAACTCCCATCGTACCCACCGCCCAGATACGGCCACCACCGTGGCACCGTCTAACCCCAGAGCCACACCCTGCCCGCAACCTGTGACCTTTGGGCACAAACCCGAGATGTGTTCTCCTTTCTCCCGCTCCTGTGTCTCGCAGAGATCGGTGTGAAGGACGGAAGAGCGGACAGGACCAGCCCAAGCCTCCTGTCCCTTCTGCAAACACACCAGGAGTGGAGGACAATCACCTTTCAGATGAACCGAGTGCGCGGGTGGGAGGCCGCCTGCACCTTGGGGATGTCCCCGCGCTGGGACGCGTGCAGACAAACGAGGAGGTCGAACTTGTACACGCGGGTTCGCTCGTGACCCAAGACACCTGCTCTGCTCCCAGCCGATCGCGGATACTGCTTAATTCGAAGGAGCTGGGCCTGCGGAAGCCCTGTCTGCTGCGCGCCGTCAGGGGGACGAGACCACCCACAGCTTTCCTCTAGCTTTCGGCCGTGAACTTAGACATGGCATGCATGTTTGAGACAGTTGTGTAGCTTCTCGTAGAATATCATGCTCAGCCTGTTTGCTAATAGTTTGGTGTAAAACCCAACATTTCAAAATGATCTCGAATGGTAATTTTCAGGAACAGCAAGGAATTAGGAGGGTTTGAAGATTCCTGCTGTCCTTTTCAGTCTGTCTTTGGGGAAGCCTGTTCCCAGCAACCAAACGGCCGGTAGAAGCTACCAAGTTTTAAGCAGGCTGAATTCTGGAATGTTGTTGCAAGAGAGGAAAGGAGAACAGGGCAGTCCTGTGGCCCACGCGACGCAGGACAGAGCAGGGGAAACGCCTCGTGTCTAACGACTTACATCCTTTTTGCCGGAGTCCCAACTACTGCAGTTTTCAGTCTTGAAAAATTGCCACAGCCTTTTCAAATCCCATCCAAGATCTGGATTCACTCTGATAAATTTGCTCCACTTTTAGCTCAACACATTTAGAAATTCCACAAAGAGCCTGAGCCTACGACGAGCAGCTTTTCCCGAATACTTTCCTGGAATCCGTTTCTTGGAGTGACTGGAAGAAAAACTCACCTCTCTTAAAGTAATACAAAATGACACTAGGCTGGCAGGCAGACTCTCGGCCAACGTCACTGAACTTTTCTTTCACTCAGCGATAGAACACGGACAATTGGAAACCAACCAACCAACGAATCTTTGAACCCTCTTACCATACATATCTCTTGGTGCAGAAGCTCACACATTTCTGTTGGGTGTTTTCCTAGGAGGAGAATGAGCCTTCTGCGTGGATTCAGACTTGCACATTTCCTGTATGTGTCCGCCTGAGTAGGGTAGGTTACACTGCCGTCACAAGCATTCCCCCTCTGCAAATCATGATGGCTCGTAACCGGAAACTCTTCGGCGTCATATAAATCAGTCATGGTTTGCCTAGTGGGCTCCTTGTGGATCCCCAACAACTCAGATCATATTTTGTCAGGGGAAGGGTCAAGAGGGGTGTGGTGGATGGCTCACTGGCTCTCCAACTTCCAGGAGGGACATCTCATTTGTCAAAACAGTTGTGTCACACGGCCACATCTATTTCTAAAGGAGTAAAGAACTCTAATCTTAGATATGGTACAACACAATGTCAGGAGATTTTTGAAAACCAATAGTGTCCATTACAGCTCACCACGCAGCCACCAACGATTCTGCCCACCCTCCTTCCTAAAAGCCAAACACGCTTGGCTTCCCCTGGGGGGAGACAACATAAAAGTCCATGAGAACGTCAGTTTGCTGAAAGTCTAGCATCTCTGAGTGACGCACGCTGGTTCCTTCGCTGGTGAAGGATTTGCATCTGTTTCTACGCGGCTTTTCATAAATGCAACTAGGTCTGTCCAAATGTGACATTTAGGACGACTAAAACTCTTGTATGTGATACAAAACATCAGCTTGAACGCACTGGAGATTTAAAAATAGGATAAACACAAATTTGTGTAATTGCATAATGCGCTGCAAATAGTAAGTACTATGGGTAAAAGAACAAGTAAACAGAGTAAGTTGGGAATCGGTGCTAAGGAGGCCGTGGGCAGCAAGAAACAGACTGCTTAGCAATGGCATCGAGTTGGTGTTGAAGTTTCCGTATGGATGACCAGTTTTCTTTTGTTTTTAATTACTTCTATTGAAATGTAATTTAAACACAGTAAAAGTCAGGGGCTCCTGGGGGGCTCGGTTGGTTAAGCATTTGACTCTTGATTTTGGCTCAGGTCAGGATCTCGTGGTGTGTGAGATCGAGCCGAGCCCTGGTGTCGGAACCTGCTGAAGATTCTCTCTCCCCCCTGCCCCTCTCCCCTGCTTGTGCACTCTCTCTCTCTCTAAAACAAAACAAAACAAAAAAACCCCCACACACATAGTAAAATCCATTCCTTTTAAGTCTTTTTAAGTGTATAGTTCGGTGAGTCTTGAAAATTATATTCAGTCATAGAACTACCACAACCATCATGACATAGAACCTTTTCATCCCTCCAAAAAGTTTCCTTCCGCCTTCAGAAGCACTGATCTGCTTTCCGTCGCAGTACTTTTTGCAAAAGTCTCGAGAGAGACTCGCGTAGTGTGCGGCTGGGAGCCTGGCTTCCTTTACCTAGCAGTGCTGTTGGGATTCACCGGGTGTATATCCATGGTTCATTCCCTCTTACTGGTCAGTAGCCCATGGTAGGGATGTACTACGATTTGTTTCTTCACTCACCAGCTAATGAAAGTTGTTATTGGTTTTCTTGTTAATAACAAAACTGCTTGTTATGGACCGAATAACCACCCCCCCGCCCCGCTCCTATGTTGAAGCCCTGATTTCCAGTACATCAGAATGAGACCGTACTTGGAGACGGACCCTGAAAGACGTTACTGCATTCATTGTGTGCCTTGACCCGATCTGGCTGGCATCTTTATAAGAGGAGGTGATGAGGACACAGAGAGAGTCGCTAGGAGCATGTGAGTACAAAGTAACTACCGTGGAAGGAAGAAACAAGAAGATACCCTTCTGAGGCCAAACAGAGGCCGCAGAAGAAATCAACCCTGCTGACACCTTGATCTTGGGCCTCAGCTTCCAGAGCTGTGAGGAAATAAATTTCTGTTGCTTGAGTCACCCAGCCTGTGGCGCGTTGTCATGGCGGTCCTCACCGACTATTACGTGGCTATAAATATTTCGGATGTAAGTCTTTGTGTGGACGTGCGTTTTCATTTGTTTTCGGTAAATAACATAGGCATGGGACTGCTGGCTCCTATGGGAAGTGTGTATTTAACTTTCAAAGAAACTACCAGCTGTTATCCAAGGGGGCCATACCGTTTTACATTCTCATTGCAGTTCGTTTCTCCACATCTTAGCACAGTCTTTTAAATATTGGCCATTCAGAATCATAACGAACACTGTAACACATTCACATGTCCCACCCACATTTATGGGGAGGGGATTATTCAGATATTCTAAGAGGTGGGTGAAAATCTTGGGGTCGTCTTAGATTTCGGCCTCCTTTGATGAATGTGTGGAGGCATCTCCTGGGGCTTAATCTGCATTTCCCTCCTGGCTAATGACGTGTACCTTTTCAGGTAGTTATAGGTCATCTGCACATCTCCGGTGAAATGTCTGTTGAGATCCTTCCCTTTTTTTAAAAAAATTGAATTGTTTGCCTCCTGATTGAGTTGTGAGAATGCTTTATACTGGATAAAAGTCTTGTATATCAGATGTTTGTTCTGCAAATACTGTCTCCCAGTCTGTGGTTTGACTTTTCATTTTCTCAGTGGTATCTTTTGAAAACAGCTCTCTCTGCCCCTCCCCCACGTTTTCTCTCTGTCTCTTAAAAATAAATACATAAACTTAAAAAAAAAAAGGAGAGAAATGTACTAGACCATATATTCTTAGTTTCTCATGAGAGGGAACAGAATAACTACATTTAATATGAATTATGTGTTGGCAGATTTCTCATAGAAGTCACCGGGTAGGATCTTCTGAAGAAAAATGTATTTTTTCAAGGCTACAGTTACGAAGTGTTTTTAAATAAGAAATACTCTTTTATAGATAAACTTACCAGAAATCTTTTCTAAGGATACATCATCGAGAAATGTCTGTCCAGATGGCTTCCTGTTTTCTCCAACCGTGTTCAACCAGGAAGCCAAATACCATTACAGGTGTTCATTAGCAATGCATGATAGCATCTCCCCCCCCCCCCCCCAATAAATGTCTACATTGCTCTTCTCAAAATTGGGGAGGGGCGTATTTCATTTATTTGGTCCACTCTAATATGAGGCACTCAGTTCCTAGACATACACTCGCATACACGATGCCCCTCGTGGTTTGGGTCTAGCACATTTCCGTCTGTACACTTTCCTTGTCTTTCAACAAGGAGAAATGCAATGTTTCCAAAATGAACTTGGCAGTGTCTCTGCTTTAAGACAGTAGAGCCTTCTTCAACCCAGTTATCTATATTTAGGATAAGTTATCATTTATTGGCCACTATAACAGGCGTTAAGTGGCCGGGACAGCAGGGCTGCAGTAGGGATAAGGGTGATGGGCCTCAGGGAGCAGGATATAGAACATGGATGGTGGTGTTTCCTTTTTTAAAGACCTGAAACAAGCAGTAAAAAGCACAAAACTTAAGTTTTTATGAATATTGATTTTTTAATATACCTCTATGATCGCGACCCCTATCAGTTTTAGAACATTTCCAGCACCCTAGAAAAAAATCCCCACTAGATTTTAAAAATAGAATCCAAACAAAACCATTGGGAGAAACATTAAGGTATTCTAACAAGTCTTACCACCAAGCCTTCAATAGCTCAGTTGGTAGAGCGGAGGACTGTAGGCGTGTGGTTGTGGTCATCCTTAGGTCGCTGGTTCGAATCCGGCTCGAAGGACTTGGCCTTTTTGAAAGGTTTTCGGTGACACTGCACACCTGGTCCCTTAGCGGGTGTAGGAAAACTTGAACAACTACAGTTGGGCGGACAGATGAACTCGTAGGACTGAAAAATGATAAAAACAATAGTAAACGACCCCCACATACGTACACAAAAAGCTGCTTATGTAAGTCGGGGTCTCCAGGAAGGCTGACTTTTCATGGAGTTTGGGAAAGGGTCATGGGGAGGGCGGACAACCGGAAGGACGTCTTGACCCAAAGTTTACAATTCATTTTGGAGGCCCGGTGGTCTTTCTGAACTCTCTGTTATGCTGATATTTAAGCGCATAAACATTTAATTAATGGCAACTTGAAACACACACAAGGTCGAGAAAACAGCATACGTTACCATCGCAGCCATCACATGGGTACAACAGGAAGCATCTATTTCCGCAGATGCCCCCCTTCCCACCCCGGCCTCTTGAAGCAGTGCCGAGATGTGCTCTCACTTCATCCGTAGTTGCTCGGTGCTTCGAGGACGGAAGAATGGCATACGGGACCGAGTCTGTGCCTCTTACCGCCCTCTCCCGCCTCGAAAAAAGGAGCGGCGGGCAAATGATAAAGTTTGCTTTCGTAACATTAATGAAACCGGCGTGTAGGAACTCGAGTTTATTAGATCTTTCGCCCACTCCAGGAAGAGCGTGGCGCTGCGTTCCTGCAGGAATATACTGGGAGGCTCTCTGGCAGGAGCTGTCACCTAGGAAGGTAGCTTGTGGACGGACACCTGCGCCCCCTGCTGCAGTCCTCTGGGTTCCTCGGCGCCCTCGCCTGTTCCAGCGGGATGGGAATTTCCGTCCGGCTGCAGCGAGGGCGGGTCTAAGTTACGCTTAAACTCGCCCCGGGCCCCTTCCGGAAAGCGGGCTGGAGGGTTTGTCCGCATTCCAGGCCGCGCCCCTTTCCGCCCCACTGCAGGTGCGCGTGGAAGGAACAGCGGCTCCAAGAGCACGGCGACGGCGCCCCCTGCTGGGCGCGTCCGCGTGCGACGGGACAGGGCGGAGCCAGGCACCTGCGGGAGAGAGGTCTCAGCAGGAGTGCCAAGACCGCCCGCGGGGCCGTCCGCACAGACAGGTCTCGCGAGACCAGGGTTAAGCGCGCCGCCCGGGGGGCCCCCAGACTCCGGGCCGCGTGTATAGGTGCCAACAGGTGTTTATAATATAAACACGCATCACGTATCAGTACAAATGTATGATAGGCGCCAAGCACGTATTTAACGTTAGGGCAGTAACTGTTACACATGAACATTTGGGGGACATCTTTACGAAATCAAATCTAAAATGAATACTTTAAAGCAAACAAAATACTTGTAAACTACTTGAGGTCACAACTGAAATTTTCCAAATGCAAATCTCACTTCCAAAACCTGTATTTGCGAAGCTACATTTCCAAAACTTAGAAACATTCAACACTCGCAGCTAAATTTGGAAAAATAATTCAAATTTCAAAACTCAAGACAATTTTAAAAACTGCAGTAAACTGTAAAAGGTGGAACAGCCCCCAACCGGAGGCACAGCCGGGTCCCTTGGGTAAAATGCTGTTTTGATCGCTGACACACAGAAACCTCTCCCAACTTCCCAGTTTTCCAGCATTTCCAAGAAGAGCCTGCTTCCCGCCTTTCTACACCTCACCAAGGCGTTCTCTAGGGCGCGTTAACACTTGGGAACCCACCCGCTCGGCTCCTGCCTCTGGGCCTGCTCGACTCCCGGCTCCCACCCGCCAGCTTCGGATCTCGCGGCCGCTTCGGCCCCCACTTCCGCTCTCTCCACCCAATCTGGTTCTTCCATTTATCTTCGCCCGCGTCGGTCCCGCCCCCTCGCCGCCGGCCGGCGTACTCGGTGCGCGGCAGCCGGCGCGGCGCGGCGCTTTACGGCTGTCGTGCTTCTGGTCCCCGCCAGCATGGAGGCCGAGGAGTTGGAGAAGGAGGCTGCGGAGCAGGAGCCCCCGGAAGCGAGAGACCAGGAACCAGAAGCGGAGGAGGAGCAGGAGGAATCCGAAGAGGCGGCTTGCGGCGGCAAGAAGCGGGTAGTGCCGGGTATTGTGTACTTGGGCCACCTTCCGCCCCGCTTTCGGCCTCTGCACGTACGGAACCTCCTCAGCGCCTATGGCGAGGTCGGGCGCGTTTTTTTCCAGCCCGAGGGTAAGAGCGTAGGCCCTGGCTGTGCGGGCAGCAGGGTGGACTCGCCCGCGCGTCGCGTGGCCCGGGCTGTGCGCGTCCGAGGCGCTGTGGGGCACGGGACTCGAGGCCGTCGCCCGGGGAGACGAGTGGTGCGCAAGCCTTTAAGGAGACGGGATTAGGTGTGGGTAGCGCCTTGAGCACAGATGGGTAGTTCTCGGGTGGTGAACTCTGGCTTCTGATGTCGACCCCGCGCAGCCCTCTTTCCTGAACCAGCTTTACCAGTTTACTGAGTGAGTACATCCTGAATAAAAGTCTCAGAGGCTTTTTCACACACTGAACCCATCCCCTTTGTCATCGCGGCCCGGGTCTAGACACTGTGTGGTCAGCTGACCCCAGCTCCCGCGCGGACACTAATCGAATCGGGATTGGGGGCGTGTGAGAGTTGTAAGTAGAATGTTCGGAGCGGATCTGATGCAGGAGTTGACGTTTGAGGAAAGGAGTTAGACGTGGGGAAAGGGTGCACGGGGAATGGATGGAACTTGGAGTCCTTTTCCCGGGCAAAGGCCTGGAGGTGGGATCCTGGCCCGCGGGCGAGTGGGGGGTGAAGTTCCTTGGGAGCCACGTGGGCCCCTTAAACCTCTGCTGTGTCCTCGGCGCGCAGACGGGTTCGTGAGGCGCAAGAAGAAGGCGGCGGCAGCCTCGGCCACGGGAGGGAAAAAGCGGCCCAAGTACAGCAAGGACTACACCGAGGGCTGGGTGGAGTTTCGGGACAAGCGAGTGGCCAAGCGCGTGGCGGCCAGTCTGCACAACACGCCCATGGGAGCCCGACGGCGCAGCCCCTTCCGTTACGACCTGTGGAACCTCAAGGTAAGGGGCGGACTTGTCTGCCTTCCCAGCCCTAGCCGGGGCTGCTCCCTTACCTCCCGTTGGCCCCACTCGCTCTCCTCTCCTCTGCCTTCCTGCCACGCCCTACCCACGTCCTTTCTCGTTTTTGTTGTTGTTGTTGCTGTTCACAGTACCTGCACCGTTTCACGTGGTCCCACCTCAGCGAACATCTTGCCTTTGAGCGCCAGGTACGCAGGCAGCGCCTGAGGGCCGAGGTTGCCCAGGCCAAGCGTGAGACTGACTTCTACCTTCGAAGCGTGGAACGGGGACAGCGCTTCCTTGCTGCTGATGGGGACTCCGCCCGCCCGAATGGCACCTGGGCCTTTGCCCAGCGTCCTACTGAGCAGGAGCTGAGAGCCCGGAAGGCAGCTCGGCCCGGGGGACGTGAACGGGCTCGCCTGGCTAACGTCCAGGACCAGGCTCGCTCCAACCGAGGGCTGCTTGCCAAGATCTTCGGAGCTCCACCACCTTCAGAGAGCGTGGAAGAACCCTCACTAGCCAGGGACTCATGAAGGGCAGAGAGACCCCTTCTATCTCGTAGCCCTGATAATGTCTATTCAGGCAGACATTTTATTATCTTTCTCAGACCAGGAGTCTCTGATGAGTGCTCAGACAGACCTTTTGTGGGCCTCTCCTCCCCGCTCCCACTCCTGTTGCCTGGCAAAGGCCCCTAATTCATACTAGCATGAGTATGACTACTGCACATGCCTGTTTCATTTGATTCTTGGCCGTCTGCCTCCTGCCCAGTGGGAGCCTCTAAAAATCCCACTTTCTGGCCTCAGGAAGAGCCTTTACCTCAAGCTAGAGTGGGAATGTGTAGTCCAGGCAACTTTTTTACCAACTGTAAGTGAAGGGTAGCGGCCACATCCTTTTTATTTAGAAAAGATTAACAGGGATGGGTTAATGGGGTGGGACTGGGTGGGAGCCACCTTCCAAATGTATTTATAGAAAAGAAAAAATATATATATTTGTATACTTTTGTAGTTTATTGGTGCGGGGTGGGGGGGTGCATTTTATAAGTTCTAACTTCTGTCTCCTCATGTCCCATTAATGTCATCTCCTGGTCTCAGAGCCACCTCCCCCTCCCTCTCCACCTTCAGTCTGAACTCTTTTCTGTCTATCAGATTAATTTCTTAGCCCACTTTATCAATGATCTAATTCCACATTTACCAAGTCACTACATGAGGACATAGTGATAGTAGGTAATAACACACGGCCCTTGGCATTAAGAGTTGTAGGCCACTAGAAAGGGACATATTCAAGAAATAATGTCCAGAGGTACTACAGGCATCGTGTAGAAATATATAAGGGCTGGAGGAGGAGCCATGGGAGGGCTTGGTTTATCTGGGAAGGTAAGTAGTGCTTACTATGAAGCTGATCCCTCATCACACTCTTCAGAGAGGGGTCAGTTTTCACCAAGTTTTCCATATCGCTCCTGGAAAGTGAACAGAAATCTGAATGAGCCTGATGTACTCCTGTTGTTGGAAACAAAGCTCCATGGATGGAGCGTTGGGTTCAAACCACTGTAAAGGGAGACAAAGCCTAGGAGCTAGGCACGGTGCCCTTCGGGTGGTCTTCTACGAATCAGGGCTTAGACAAGGGGGAGGGCTCACAAACAACACCAAAGCAGCTTTAGAAGCTGCACAGAATCCATGGCAGCCACTAAGAGAAACGGAAGACTGAAGTGTTCGGAAACCTGGACGCAGCCTCCTGGAAATCGAAACCGGTCCGGGGCGCCTGGCTGCCTTGGTCCATGGAGTGAGCGACTCCCGATCTTGAGTTGCGTGTAGAGATCACTGAAAAAGTCTTAAAAAGCACTAGTCGCCATCCAGTCTGTTAAACTTACAGGAAATAGTAGAGTGACTATAATAATAATGGATTTTGCTTGTGCAATTTAATTCCCTGCCCCCCCCCCCCCCCCCCCACCGCCGCTCCTCAATATAATTACTCGTGTGTTTGGGTGAAGCAGATTCATCCACTTCTTTGGCTCTAAAATGATAAAATCTTAGTCCCGTTACGACTTTTATTCGATAGGTGCGCTTTATGTGGGAGAATAAAAATGACCTCACGGTTCAAAATGATGGCTGTCGGTTGTCACATTTCCCACGTCCCTAACCCTCTCATCCCCGTCTGATAAAAACATCTGTGTAACATTACACCCTCAGTCTTGGGAACTTGATACCCCTGTTTGTGTTCATTTCTCATGAGTTTGTTTCCTGTGGGTCGCTTCCTCAGGTCATGATGTCTTCCCAAGTGAGCGAGATAAATGCCGTGTCAGAATCTGACAAGCTGTCATATTCACTTATTCAGGATTCCCAGTGCCACTGTCACCTTTGGTAGATAAAGAGAATATCAAGAGTGAGAAATCTCTTCCCCTTAGGTTGCTAACAATTTAGGAAGTAAAACATGGGGCTTCGGAATTTTTTGAATGAGATAAACTTCTCAGGCTGGGTGGCGTCGGGTGTCAGTATATTCAAGGTCAGCATCCAAGGCTCCGGTTCAGTAGTTCGCACAAAGAGCTTACCCGCAGCCTGGAAAACTTCGTAAATCACAGGCTGAGCGAGAAATGAAGATAAGAATGGGTGGAAGACCATGAGTTTCTGGGGAACCGGCAGCTTGATTCCCTGCAGACCAAGCCCTTTGAGGGCAGGAAAATACCTTCTTTTACACTTAAAACTTTATTTTCTGAATGTTGCCACGAGTAACCCTGACATGGGTCAATTTTAGTTGTACAAATGCAGCAATTGGGTACGTTCCCAGAAGTGGATTTGCAGAGTAATTTTGGTAGATCTTGTCAAAATGCCTTTTATGGAAAGTGTCAGGGACCCTCTGGGGGATTATAAGCGAGGAAAGTCAGACGATTTCGATGGAAGCCTGCACTCTGCCTCCGCGGCCCATTCCCGACGTCCAGAGCCCGAGGACCTGACTCGGGGACAGCCTGGGCCAGCTGGGTGTGGACGGCCGGGGTTCACGCCGCCGGATGGACCAACGCAGCTGAGGGAGAAGGAATCTGGAAACAAATTCAGTAGAATTAGGGACAAAATGACGGGATCGCGCCCACGTCTGGCTGCATCCTGAAGGCTTTCAAGCAAATAATCCGGGAACACGGGAACACTCCCTCTGTCGCAAGACGCCCTGGGGAGCTACGTTAGCTCGGTTTTCATTTTATTTGTGAGAATGTTCACAAGCGGATTTTGTCCGACAAAATGTCCGAAAACCGGAGTCCTTAAAGGGAAAGGGCCGTCCCTGGGTGGGCTCGAACCACCAACCTTTCGGTTAACAGCCGAACGCGCTAACCGATTGCGCCACAGAGACGGGGACGCGAGGAGCTCGCTTGTCCAACGTGATCATGTCATTTCCCCAGTCCAGACCGTGGGATATACTCACGAAGCGAACCTTTTGCCGGGCATGTATATTGAAGAAATCTTCCCTCGTTTCCTGGTTTCTGTTGTTCCTATGTTTTGAAAACAAATTTTGACAATACAGATATTATTCTTAGAGAGGAACCTCAGAGTGTTGACTGGGTGGGGAGCTGGGCGCGGGACTGCTGCTTACCCCGAGAAAGTGTGATTATAATAAAATAATTAATAATAATAATAACAATAGTAGTGAAGGACATCTGGACCGAATTTCTTTTCAGGTCGATAAGAGAGCTTTTGCTAACACTCCGGTTGATAGGGAAGCCCCTGGAAGGGTTCTGTACAGGTGAAGATACCTTCAATGGGAAAGATTCCAGTAAGAGAAACGCAGAGAGGAAAACCATTTAGGGGACAGTCTGAAGGCGCATCAGTGGATCCTTCAATGATCAGGTAAAAGTGTACTTGCCCGGAAATAGGATATTCTCACGTACCAAAGCAGCAGCGCAGAGATCTCTTGCTAACTGCAAAGAGAAAAGTCTTTACAAAATGACCTCTGTCTCCACTTACACCAGGGATCAAATTGAGCATCAGTAACAATGGGGCGGATTAACACCGGCACTTCCTGGTGAGTCACACGGGCACGCCCACATGACATTCTGGCCAAAAAGGATTAACTTGGATGTCATTTGATAACTTCCGGCCTCCTTGCTCCATTTAGCTATTGCTGTGGGACAAGATGCTGAAAAACATGAGTGACTGTTTCAATCATGGCTCTTCCAGAGAAGCAGAACATATGTAATATCTCTTCTCTCTCTCATCTCTCTATCTCAGTTCCTTTCTCTAGAGATCTCCCCCTCTTCTAGATCCATCTACCAGTCCTCAGTCAATCCATCGTCTGTCTATCTCATCCCTTACCTATTGATGGGCTGATGTGTATAGAGCTGGCCGGCAAGCTGGGACTCAGGCAGGATTTCTGTGTCACAGTCTTGAGACAGAATTTCTTCAGGGAAAAAAAAAAAAAAAAAGGAACGAAACATGAAGAATTTAAAATGCCGGTTGAGTAAAATAAGATCTCGGAGATTCCAAAGTCAAAACATCCACTTAAGGGTCCTCAGCACAGACTTGAGTATTTTGGGATACAGCGTAGATGGAAAGGTCTGGAAGGCTGGAACGTAGTGCGAAATAGGCAGCAATGTGTCCGTGGAAAGAGCCCCAGCTGGGAAAACGCGATCAGAAAAATTAAGGTGTGATGTAATTTTCTTTGCTTGGAGAGTAATAATAAGTAGCCAAAGCGTGATACAAAGTGCGACAAACGGGAGGAATTGTGTGCAGAGGGGGATGGGGGATGTGAGAACTCTATTTCTTGTGGGTTTTTTCCCTGTTTTCTGATTATTCTTTTTTGATTAAACAAACTTTTTAAATGTTTATTTATTTTTGAGAGACAGAGACAGAAGAACATGAATGGGCAGGGGCAGAGAAAGGGAGGCACGGAGTCCGAAGCAGGCTCCAGGCGGTGAGAGCCTGACGCAGGCCTCGAACTCACAAACCTGTGAGATCATGACCTGAGCTGAAGTCAGACGCTTAACTGACTGAACCACCCAGGTGCCCCAGTGATGATTTTTTCTGCAAATCTAAAACTGCTTTAAATAATAGTCTATTAAGTTAAATCAGTCAATCAGTCAATCAATCATGTGAAAAAGGAGGGGTGTTACTGACCAGACTCAAAACACGATCAAAGGGAAGTTTCTCGAGCACTGTTACCTGTACCTGTATTCAAATTAGGATCCCGGAAATGGACCTTTGGTCTTACGGTGAGGACACAGTGATCACACCTGGAATTCTCCCAAAATGCCCTTTGCTCTGCAAAGTATAACTCAAGGTGACAGTAGCCTTAGTCTATCTTTTCATTCAGTGACGCATCTTTAATATCTCCCTCTTGCTTTATTGGGTCATAGCAATCAATCCGCTAAGTTCCATAGAGGGACGTAATAAGATAAAACAAATCATGTTTGCTGTTCTATTATTCCCCATAGAATTCACTTCGGAGTTAATACATTTCGTAGACTGTTCAGTTCGGGAGACTTGTTTCAGAATGTACCGGAATGTACCTCTCTGGAGAGGTAGGCAGAGGGGTGGAGGGGCGGAGGGGGTGCTGAGGCAATGCTGTAAACTTTGGTTAAATTAAAAGTGAAGAAATCACAGAGTGCTAAGGAGAATATATTTTGGGGACCAACTGATTGAATTCCACTCATCTTACTGAAGAAGAAGATGGGGACCCAACAGGCTACATGTGTTACCCACCGGCATGTGGCTTATAAGCAGAAGAGCAAAGGTTAACCACCCGACTTCCTGATTCTCTTTCAGGGTTCTTTTTACAACACACCAGGCTTCACAGACTTGTTCCCCGAAACCAGGCCGTGTGAACGTTGCGACCGTTTGTTATGGTGTTTACCCCACCCTCCTATCACAATGCAAACTTCACAAATGCACGTTCTCTTCACTGATATTTGCGCATTGTCTACAATCATGTCCAGCCTCAGCAACCATTTGTTACATAAAGAAAAAGTTCTTCCACGGTGGTCGGGCCGCATTCAACCTACTCACAGCCCCGCGCGTTCAGGCAAACCCCGAATAAGACGCCTTCTGGCCAAGCCACCGCCAGGTTGCGTCATTTCCGGTGGTTGTCCTACTCCCAGATTTGAATGTTCTTGGAAAGAAATGATCATACTTCATACACAGCAAGTGCTTAACAAATGTCACCTCCTTTCCACCTCTCTTCCCTCTAGGGAGGCTTCTTTCCCTGCGGGTGTTTCATTTCCTCCAGCTAATACTTGAAATCTTTCGAGTACCTACTAGGATAGTGGGTGTCCCGGTGGGGAAATTTCCACAGGAACACATCACAAACGATGTATACGAAAACTGCACACTTCCAGCAGAGAGGCTCTGGCCCTCAGGTGGGAAGTCCCATCAGAGATTCTGTCGCTGAGCGATGGGGCTTCCAGAACTGGTTTTCCTAACAAGGGGTCCGGCTGGGTGATGCCTCCCTCCTCTGAATTCCGCCTGGACAAAGTCTGTGTCACAATGAAGTTCTTGGCTGATCTCTTATTTTAAAAGCATTTTGCGTGTAAGTTTTATTTCCCCCGTAAAAGGAAACCGTATAAAATCTTGAACGTTGAGGATACCTAAGAGAGAAAAAGATGAGAAGAACTTGAGGGACACAGCACCAGAGAATCCTCTCCGGACGTTTACCGACATACGAGGCCATCTTTTTAAGAAAGGACGATTTAGGGGCGCCCGGCTGGCTCCACCGATAGAGCATGTGACTCCTGGGGTTGTGAGTTCGAGCCCCACGTGGGTGCAGAGATTACTTAAAAGTAAAATCTTTAAAAAGAAAAAAAAAAAAAAAAGGAGACCAGTTGGCAGCTAAATTTCGTAGGCGAAACATAAGAGCTTCACTGCATCAAGGCCCTCAAAGCTATACGAAGAACTATTTTGAAATACGTGGATTCAAGGGTGAAAACAACGCAACTTTCCATCAGCAGATGAGTGGATGAGCAAAATGTGGTGTACTCATACAACAGACGATTATTCATCCTTAAAAAAGAATGAAATTCTGATACATGCTGCACAGAGATGCACCGGGAAAACATTATGCTAAGTGAAATAAGCTAGACACAAAAGGACAAATATCGTATGATTCCACTCATAGGAGGTACCTAGACTAGGCAAACTCATGGGGGCGGAAAGTACGAGAGAGGTTACCAGGGGCTCGAGGAAGAGAGAATGAGAAGTTACTTTCTAATGGGAACAGAGTTTCTGTTTGGGAGGATGAAAAAGTTCTAGAAATTGACAGTGTGATGGCTACACAACATTGGGAATATACTTACCTTTTTTTACCTTTTTAATTTTGTTTTGATGTTTATTTATGTTTTGAGAGAGAGAGAGAGAGTGCATGTGGGATAGGGGCAGGATAGGGACAGAGGGAGAGGGAGACAGAATCCGAAACAGGCTCCAGGCTCCAAGTTGTCAGCACAGAGCCCGACGCGGGGCTAGAACTCACCAACTGCGAGATCATGACCTGAGCCAAAGTCAGACGCTCAACCGAGGGAGCCACCCAGGCACCCCATGGGAATGTACTTCATTTGTAAACGTACAAACGGTTAAAGTGGTCAATTTTATGTTATATTTTATGAAATTTCTTTAAAAAACATGGATTTTGCATTTTCAATTTCAAAAATATGTTCACTATTACATATTTGGGAAATAGACCTATAAACCAACAGAAATAATCACTGTAACCATTTTAATGAGCATATTCCCAATGTTTTTCCTACACATGTCTATATATATTAAAGTGGAGTCATTCAGTACATATCACTGTATAACCTGCCTTTTAGTTTTTGCAATGTATCATGCATATCCCTTAGTGTTAGACATATACATTTTACGACTCATTTTGACAAGCACCCTTGTATGTGTATTTTTTTTTTAATTTTTTAATGTTTTTATTTATTTTTGAGACAGAGAGAGACAGAGTATGAGCAGGGGAGGGGCAGAGAGAGAGGGAGACACAGAATCTGAAGCAAGCTCCAGGCTCTGAGCTGTCAGCACAGAGCCCCACGTGGGGCTCGAACTCACAGACTGTGAGATCATGACCTGAGCCGAAATCGGACACTTAACCGACTGAGCCACCCAGGTGCCCCCTTGTATGTGTATTTTGTCACACTTTTAATTGCTTCCTAATGGTATATTCCTTAAAATAACTTCAGATCAAATCCAAGAGGATTTGAGAGTGTTGAGAAAACTAAGGGAGAAATCCCTTGGAAAACAAAGGTAGGTATAACTCTAGAACAGACAGAAGAAAAAGATGAACGACTAAAAAAAGACATTGGGTTTTAAGTACCATGATCTACCATGTAAACAGTCCCAGTGGTTTATGGTACAGCTATGCTCTAAGAGTTGCCCAACTCCAGTTAAATAGTTGTATTCTTAATGTTCTGTTCAACCTGTTTTTTCCGAATTTTAACATTTAAATAATGAGATGATATATCATGCATAAAAATTAGGAGGTGAAAATGTCCTCTATTTTTAACATTCATAAAAATACTATTCTCAATATCCTCCTAGAATTTTTCTATGCATTTAGAAACATACCACTTTTTACAATAATGTACATCCTACTTTGATAGTCTTTACACAAATATATTTTGGGCATTTCATCAAATGGAGTCACCGCAGTTGATTTAAATAGTTTATTTAACTTAGCATTTAAATCGTTTCCAATTTTTTGCTATATCACAAGCTGGCTACAATAAATATCCATGTAGATATAGACACATAGATTTTTGTTATCAGTATATTTATAGAACATCCTTTAAGTGTAATTGCTGGGTTAAAGAATATATACATTAAATGTGAAAGCTACTATTCTCCTACTTTCAAACCATTTCAGGTGTAAAGTTTGTTTCTCCAATAAGACTGTATATACATATATAAACATAAACTATTTGTACTCATACTAGTAATGTACAAGAGTGGTTTAGTCTATTTATAGACTGGGCGGCTTCTAAACTGCAAAAATTTATTTGTTACAATCTGGAGTCTGGAAGTCCAGGACGGGGATGCCAAAATGGTAGAGTTCTGGTGAAGGCCTTCTTCCCGATTCTGTTCAAGATGGCGGTCTTCTTGCTGGGCGCTCACATGGCCGAAGGGGCAAGAAGGCTCTCTAGGGTCTCTTCCATAAGGGCACTGACGCTATTCATGATGGTTTCACCCTCATGACCTAATCACCTCCCAAAGGCCCCACTGCCAAACGCCATGAAGCCGTAAGAATTTGGGGGAGACACGAACATTCAATCTATAAAGGTTTCTGTTTTTCCAAACTGCCACCAATACGGCTATTACTGTTTTAATCTTTGCTAATACGAAACATTACCAAGAGTTGGAAAGTTCAAGAATAATCAAAGTCTTTTACATTACTTTGAATATTAAGTGACTCTTTTTTCTTTAATATGATTTATTGCCAAATTGGCTAACATACAGTGTGTAAAATGTGCTCTTGGTTTTGGGGGTAGATTCCTGTGGTTCATCGCTTCCATACAACACCCAGTGCTCCTTCCAATAAGTGCCCTCCTCAACGCCCATCACCCATTTCGCCCTCTCCCCCACCTCCCCATCCACCCTCAGTATGTTCTTTGTATTTAAGAGTCTCTTACAGTTTGCCTCCCTCTCTGTTTGAAACTATTTTTTCCCCTTCGCTTCCCTCATGGTCTTCTGTTAAGTTTCTCAAGTTCCACATGAGTGAAAATATATGGTATCTGTCTTTCTCTGATTTATTTCACTTATCATAATACCCTCCAGTTCCATCTGCGTTGCTGCAAATGGCATGATTTTATTCTTTCTTATTGCCAAGTAGTATTCCATTGTATATATAAACCACATCTTCTTTATCCATTCATCAGTTGATGGACATTTAGGCTCTTTCCATAATTTGGCTATTGTTGATAGTGCTGCTATAAATTGGGGTACATGTGCCCCTACGAGTCAGCACTCCTGTATCCTTTGGATAAATTCCTAGCAGGGCTATTGGTGAGTTGTAGGGTAGTTCTAGTTTTAATTTTTTGAGGAACCTCCACCCCGTTTTCCAGAGCGACTGCACCAGTTTGCATTCCCACCAACAGTGCAAGAGGGTTCCCGTTTCTCCACATCCTCACCAGCAGCTGCAGTTTCCTGAATTGTTCATTTTAGCCACTCTGACCGGTGTGAAGCGGTATCCAAATGTGGTTTTGCTTTGTATTTCCCTGATGATGAGTGACGTTGAGCATCTTTTCATGTGTCTGTTGGCCATCTGGATGTCATTGGAAAAGTGTCTACTCATGAATGTGACTCTCTTTTCAAGTGTATATTGACTTTATTCCCTCAGTAACTCCCTGTTCACATCTTTTCCTATTTTTAGTTATTGATTTGTAGAAGCTCTTTTATAGCATGAATAGGAACACTGGCCCGTGACATATGGTGAGTAGACTTCCTCATCTGGTCTATGGGGCAATTAAGTAACGTTAAGTTTTTAGTTTTTATACTGTCAAGTCTGATAACTCTTTCATAATTTCTGACACTGATATTATGTGAAGAAAGGCCTTCACAACAAAGGATTATTATTTTTTAAATTATCCTAAACTTTATTTTGGCACAACCATGATGTTATGTTTTACATTAAGAAAATAGTACATTTTTTCTAATGAAACCCCTCCAGACCGTTTTTTAGATTGGGTGTGGTGGGAATTTAATGCCTTTTCCCCAACCCTTAATGTGTTAAGCACATTTCAAATGAATGATCCTTTTCTCCATGACTTAAATACCAATTTAAAGATAAACTACTTCGGGGGCGCCTGGGTGGCCCAGTCGGTTAAGCTTCTGACTCTTGACCTCAGCTCAGGTCTTGATCTCAGGGTCGGGAATTCAAGCCCCAGTGGGGTCTGTGCTGGGCGAGGAGCCTACTTAAAAAAAAAAAAAAAAAAAAAAAAAAAAAAAAAATTCCTTGCTATATAAATCACTGATCAGTTGTTTGGAATTTTTATTCCACAGCCTTTGGAGGAAGAACCACCCTTGATCTCTTCTAAGTATGGCAGTGGAACCTTCCACGTAGAGAGAGCAGCGGGTTAGGAAACCTGTATGGAGCGGCCCTAGCTGCTGCTTTACTCACATAGGCCTCTTTCAAGATTCATTTTTGTTGCTCTGGGATTTTGCCTCTTTATGTCTTCTCTTTGGTTCCTACAGAAGCTGGACGTTCCTACCTGAAGAGGCCAGCTCCCTTCCGCTTGATTTTTAACTCTGAGGCTTACTGCACACCCCCCTCCCCCACGAGGGAGGCAAACAGCAGGTCAAAAGAAGGGACCCACACCAGCACCCCTCACACAACAGTCCTGCTGCGGCCAGCCTCTGACGACCACAGACATTCAAAGCAGCTCCAGTATGAGCATCGAGTTCCATACAAATGGATATAAAACGGAACGTGACAGAATCCAGCAGAGAAGGGACCTGGTCTAGTTCTGACTCCATCATACGGACCTTTAGTCCAGGCTTAGTTTCCTCACCATCTGCAGACTGGGGAAATCACTGCTATCCTCCGAGTTCCTGGGAACTCTGTATGAGACAATATATCAAAAAACAGCTCTAGAAGATGTAATTTACCATACAAATAGAAGGAATCACCGTAAAATACTAACAGTAGGCTTTCAAAGCTTGGGATGGCCTTAAATACTACACGGTGATACTGTTCAAAAGAAATATCATGTGAGCCTCATATGCAATTTAAAATTTTTTAGTAGCCATATGAAAGGAAAACGAAAAAAGAGACAAGTGTAATTTGAGTGATATACCTTATTTAACACAATATATCCAAAATACCATTTAACATGAAATTGATATGTTATTAAGGAGATAATTTACATTCTCTTTTTGGCACGAACCCTTCCAAATCTAGTGTGTATCATATAAGTGTAGCATATCTCAATTTAGACTAAAATTCTATGTGCTCAATAGCTACATGTGGCTAGCTACCTAAATAGTGCAAATATATGGTGTAAATATTTTAGAGAGTGGAAGACTCAGGTTCAGAGGTGTTAAGGGACTTTCTTCAAGGCCATCTGGTTTTATTATGGAAGAGTTTGGCTTAGAATTCCAATCTTTTAACCGACCTGTACTTTATTTTTGCACTCAGGGTGGTAGGGATCTGATTTTTTCTCCTAAGCTTTTATCTGACTAACACCATTTACTGAGTGACTCATCCTTTCTGCACTAATCCAAAATGACACTTTTTAAGTACAGTAAATTCCTATATAATGCAGATCTGTTTCTGCACTTTGCGTTTTGCTTTATCTACTGTCTTTGGAGAAAAAGGAACTCTTGATCTCTTCCGTGCGTGTAGTGAACACCTTCCAGTGGTTTTCCATTTAATTTACACTGTTAACACCGACAAAACAATGCACAAGATTTTAAACATATCATATATACACACAGAACTCAGCGGAAGCACACGACACATTTTATACATGTGGTTCTCATCGCAGAGCTGCGGCCAGGCCAGCCCGGGAGACCCTCCCCATTCACAGGGACACAGGTTCAGACACAAACACACACAGGAACTCAGGCACACATAACTCGGCCCCACACACAGACACAGGGAGTAGGCGTGGAGGGGCCGCAGTAAGGGGAGCGTGAAAGGAGGACGGAGAAATGCGAACCACAAGCCCTAGATGGCAGGGGCAACACGAAGCCTCCTCACCCGCCACAGAATCGCTGGGGGGCGGGGAGGAATCAGCTCATCCCCTCGTGGATGCTCGGTGGCAGGGGCGTGGCCAGAGGGCTGGGGGCGTGGCCAGAAGGCGTGGGGGGCGTGAGGGCGCGGGGAGAGGAAAACAGACGTCCGGAAGGAAGCCGGGGTGAGAATCCATGCCTTCCCCCGTTGCTAGAGACGAGAAAAGAGGCAGGCAGATGAATTGCAGTACTGGAGAGCACATCTTGCACTTCGGCTGAAAGATCGGCGATCTTTGGGAAAGCAGCTAAGTAGAAAATTGAGAGAAGGCAGATTGTAGCATGATAGGAAATGAACACTTGGAAATGGAAGCAGTATAGACTTTAAGCTGGTAAATTCTGGAAGGGGAAAAAGAAAGAAAAAAAAACACCAGCCGATTAAAGGCAACCCAAACCTTTTCTTCTTTTTTAAACCGGGTACAAAAGGGCATCTGCACATATTTGAACACATGAGGGAAAATCTCCATGAAGGAAATGAATTTTAAAAACCTACAGAAAAGACAAATGAAGTAGGTTCCAGAGGCGGTGGCAGCATGGGCTGGGCAGGTTAAAGGAGTCAGCACATTTATTCCTCTGGGAGAAGAAAGGCGGGACAGATAAAAAGATTTGGGTTGAAGCGGTCAGGAGGGCCCTGACTGCCAGATTTTGTTTTTCCGTGTAGGTGATCCGATGGGGGCGCCGAGGAGGGCAGAGGCCAGCGGCGACTGTTCCAAACTCCGTCAGTCCCCCGCTCGGCGAGAAACACAGGGTTTGAACCGCCCACTGGCGAACCCTCAGGCCTTGCCGCCCCCGAACCGACCACGAGCAGCTCCAACGTCCTCCGCCCGCACGTCGGGGCTCCCCGTTTAGAACAGGGGCTGGATTCAACCAGGAAGGTCCACTTAGGATTTCGTACAAAGGCTCCTCCTCGTTCTCAGATATGTTAAGGCAACCTTCTGAGCCAGGAGTTAAGGTACGCGAGGGCTGCGGAGATTTCTCAAAATGGGCACGGAACATAATAAACAGGAGCTACCCCACGGGTCCTCTCCTTTCCTCGCTAGACCTTAACCGCCAGTTACTTGACCTTAGCAGGTGCAGCCCCTCCGTGTCAAGGTTCCCCTGCCGGGCAGGACGGAAGGACGGCCCGGCAAGGGTCAACCGCTTTCAGCTTGCCCCACTGCTTCTAGAGTCCAACTGGGAGGCGAGGCCAAAGCTGTCGCCTGGGGCATGAAACGAGCAAGCTTCTACTGCGTGACAAGCTGTTTTTTCCCTCAAGGAGAAAGAACCATTTTCGACAAACACTTACGGCCTCTGTGGGCGCTGGGACGCACCTTCGCTCTTCCACTTCCAGAGACATCACTTCTGTCCCCGTCACTTGCAAGGGAAATGGCTGCTTCCCCAGGCTCGGCTCAGCACTGCCCACCTGAATGTCGGGCCGGGGACAGAGCAGCAGGAGGGCTGCAGGCCTCGTTGGGGCACACCTCTCTACCCGCAAGCCAGAAGGAAGACAAGCCGAAGCTGGGCCATTTTCCCTTCCCCTTTTCGTCCGCTGGCTGTCATACCTCCCTCTTCTTTCCTCACAATGAAAAAGCCACTTAAAACCCTGAAACCTATTCCATTAGGGGAGCAAACAGATACAAACGGAGGCACACGTGACAACGGGGGGAAACTCGGAGCCACCCCGCCGACACCACTCCGCCAAGGGGAGAGGTAGAACGGCGCCCCAGGGCGGATTCTAAATTCAAACTTCAAATTCAAAATTTGTCTTGATTTTGAGGTTGCAGGTTACTCACATAAACAGATGTTTTGCTGTTACTGAATTTTAGCCCCAAATATGGTCAGTTTCAGCGGTGACTCTCTCCTGTGTTATTTAGGTAATGCCCGGCAGAGGCTCCAGAAGGATCCAACATCCACAGCAGAGCAGAGACAATATTCCTTCCAGGTTTCCGTTCACTTCTCCGCTTTCGCCTCAAAAACTCCTGGAACTCTAGAGCTGTTCTAATGGCCCTGATCGCCTCTACCAGGCCGGAGGGCCATGTGAATGTCAACTTTAGTCCTTTGTTTTGTGTATTTAATTAAGGTAGAGCTGGCAACATTCTAAGATACTCACGTGGGCATTGCAATGATCTGATGTGTGTCCACTGTGGAAGGATTCGTCCATATCGGCTTTATTCTAACGCAAGTGTAGGGGAAATGCCTTTTCTTAGTAGAGACAAAAATAGAGTTTTTCAGAATAAAAGTTTATTTCAGAATTGAGGGAAAACAAAAACATTAAAGCATAGGAATACATTGACTGAATACAAGTGTCTCGTTTGGTCTGAAATCTTGAAAGGTACTCTAACTACTTACCTGAGGTAGATTTAGGTTGGCACTGTCTCAAGAGAACCTCCATCCATCCCAGAAGTTACCTTCTAGTTTTGGTTACAGGCTCCCAAGTGGTCCTCTCCAACCTCAGGTTATGCTCTATGAACAACACCAACACCTTTTCCCCCACAGTTAAAAGCCCTCACCCTCAGACCTGTCTCATACTCCTAATGTTCTCCTTTTGAGGGATGGTCCATCCTTAACTTACTTAAAGACGAGAGACAATTACCGGTAAGATTAGTTGAAAGAAGGGGCGAGTCACTGCCCTGGCGACGATACAAACTCTGTCCCCTTCTCCAAGTTCTAATGACTAACAAGTAGCCATACGGACTAACTGTCATCACCACCAGGCCATACGCCCAATACTATTTTAAGTATTACAACTGTCAAACATATACTAGTGACGGGCATGATTTGCACCAAAGAGAAACAAATACATCTTGCGTGTTTTGTCACACTGGGCCACTTTTCATGGTGTAAGAGCTGTGTATGAAAATTACTAAAACACATCAGATCGAATAAACTTCCAGCAATTGTTTTCAAACACAAAAAAAACAAAAAAGCAAAAACGAAAACACAAACAAAAAATCCCCTAGAATCAGATTCCTTATTGTCACTATATGCTCTATCCACTGACCCTAAGATTATCAAGATCATCAACCAGTCATTAGGATCAAAGCTTAGAGCCACACACAAGGTAGCCACTGGCCACCCATGAGTCCGAATGCCAACACTCTCTGGAGTTCGGGGATTTGTTAAAATAAACCAGAGAACCCAGACTAGCAACAACATACTGACTCATCAGTCTATAGTCCCAAATACTGGCGGAATCTTAAGGATTTATATTAAATGTCTTTTAATCTGAGAGAAGGAAAAAAACTCTCAGAACTGTCCATTAATAATCCCTGGATTAATTATAGTATTTCTAGAGAATGTTAAAGATAATCATAATTATCTAGTAAATTGCAGATACGTGCTCATCCTTAAACCTCTGATGAATTTGCCAACTACTTTTCCCTTCTAGCATTTAGAATCCTACATTCCAAGCCAAACAGATACCTTGTGTTGTGGTGACTGCAATCCTTTCCCTGGGAATAAAAAGTATTCTCTTTTCTTGGCAGAACTGAAATAAACGAAAAGCGTATCATTATGGGGCTTGATTTGCTACCAACAGCAGGGTAACAGAGTGAAAAGAACACCAGCTTTGGAGTCGGGATAATCAGAATCAAGAAGTTTAGCTCCTCCATTAATAACGCATCATTCTGTGTTCTTTTCTGTGCCTGCTCAGGCTTAAACCTTTCTTTTGGTTTCCCTTAATCAGCCTGCGAGGATCTGAAGAGCAGGTCTCATCACGGAAAGAGACGTGATAAGGTCCCAACAACGTGCACGCTAGCAACGTCATGACGGTTCTGCTGAAATTTGCACTTCCGAGTTGGAAAGAAATCAATCTCTAAAGCGGAGATTTCGAAAACCAGCGATCATTTCAAAGGTATTTCAGGGAAAGGAAACTTTTGAGGGGATGCCTTAACTCACACTAAAATACAAAAGCTGACTATTCTGCCTCTTTTATGAGGTTGGCCCTCCGAAGGAGGAACCTGGGGGGACAGTTTCGATCTAGGGTCACTACTCCCTGGCCGTTCAATTCTTTTCACTACTAGCAAATGGTTCCCAGGCTACTATCAACACGCTAGTCCCCATTCTGGTCAAGAATAAAAACGGGACAGAGGCAAAGTCAATACAATCCTTTCCCCCAACAGTAACACAGGTCACACCTTCTATCACAAGGTTACGGTCCTTTCCTTTATTGGATTTCCAAATTGTAAAAAGCGAAAGTAATCATTAAGTGGTTCAGATAAAAGAAAAGCATCTTTACCTGAGTTACCCATGAGGCCTACCGCGATCTGCCCTCACTCCTCCCAGAACGAGCTCCTGGGGATCTAAAAACTGTTTACATACTGACTCCATTAAAAGTCATCTCTACCATATGGGTCAACTAACTACGAGAACAGTTCTCTTCATACCTATTATATGTACACAGTCCACACAATTAGATCTCTCACTGGCAAAAAGTTCTCTGCAGAGTACGTTCTTTGGGACCCGATAAGGTAGGAGAGTTTCTGACAAGGCTTTTTTCAGACTCCAGGGGCTTTTTCACTTGTGTGAGTGCCCCGGGATACCACAAGAGCGGATCACTGACAGAAGTTTTTCTCATTCAGAGACTCTGTAAGGTCCCTCCTCAGATTGGGTTTCTTTGGTGCAAACCCAAGGAGGCTCTCCCAATGAATGGATTTGCCACATTCAAGACAAATAGACACACGTTCACCAGTATGGCTTCTCTGAAGAGTAAAAAAAGTCACAGTTCTGTTAGAAGCTTTTTACACACTCGCTGGGGTTTCTCCCCGCTGTGGGCTTTCCGACATCCGATGCGATGTGCGTACTGTCTGAAGCTCTGTTGACACGGAGGGCATTTAGAAAGTCCTCTGGTGTGAATTCTCGTGGGATGAGGGGGGGGCGGGCACCGCTAGAAAGTTCTCTCACACTCACTGCATTTGCAAGGTCTCCCACCTGTACGAATCCCCTCGTGGGTGATCAGCTGTGAGCTTGGACTACGGGTTTTCCAAAACTCAGGGCATTTGTAAGGTTTCTCACTCGAGTGACTGATAAAAGTGTCCTGCTAGGGTAGCTCTCTGGGCAAACCATTTCTCAACTTCCCACAGTTGCATTCTCTGGTCCCCACGGAAGCCTGAGCTCCGAGGAGAGTCTGAGATTCGCCTAGAGTCCTTTATCTTGTGAGTTCTCGGACACGTACATACACCTTCTATGGGATTATAACTCCCTGTCTGATCAAGACATCTGTGAGGCTTCGGATGCATGGGGAGGGCTGAGCTCAAGACCCTTGTCACCCATATTACAGATATACGGTTTTTCACCGATGTGGATTGTCTGATGTTGCAGAAGGGCTGGGCTCTGGTGGAAGCTTTTATCGCACACGCTGTACTTGTAACGCAGCTCTTCGGTCTGAGTTCGCATTTTCTGCTGGGCCACGAAGTCCATGCCTAGGAGGAAGCCACCCTCACATGTAGACCACTGGGGCGGTTTCTCGTCCATGTGAATTCTCTGATGCACAATAAGGTCTGAGCCACAGCTGAAGCTTTTCTCATATTCGAGGCATTTGAAAGTGTGAGTGTGAGTTGCCTGATGCCTGATCAGGTTAGCGCTCCGCGTGAAGCTTCTCATGCACTCCAAGCACTTATACGGCTTCTCGCCCGTATGGACTCTCTGATGTACAATCAGGTCTGATTTCTGGCCAAAGCACTTCTCACAGGCGCCACACTTATAGGGCTTCTCCCCAGTGTGAACTCTTTTATGAACAATGAAGGCTGAACGGTGTCGGTAACTTTTCTCACACTTGTTGCATTTATAGGGCCTTTCGCCAGTATGAGTTCTCTGGTGGCTGATGAGGTCTGACTTCCCACTAAAAGCCTTTTCACACTCCAGACACTTAAACGGCTTCTCACCCGTGTGAGTTCTTCGGTGCCTTATGAGGTTCGTGCTTCGACTGAAGCATTTATCACACTCGCTACACAGATACGGCTTCTCGCCTGTATGGCTTCGCTGGTGGACAAGCAGGTCGGAGCTCTGGCCGAAATTCTTGCCACAGATGTCACAGGTATAGAATTTTTTACCTGCGTGTGTCCTCTGGTGTCCCGAGAGGGCTAAGTGATGCCAGAAGCTCTTCTCGCATTTGCTGCATTTATAAGGTTTCTCGTAATTGTGGACCCTCTGGTGTGAAAGCAGCTCTGAGCTTTGGACGAAGGTTTTCTCACACATATCACATCTGTAAGGTTTCTCCCCAGTGTGGGATCTCTCACACATAATAAGAGCTAAGCGTTCACACAAGTTTTGCTCACGTTCAAGGCACTGGTATAGCTGATCATCTATTTGCGTAATCTCGTGCACATGAATAAAAATCTTTTTACCCTTCTGAGGGCATACATGATATAGTTTCCTTTTCTGAGTTCTCTGATTATATCTCTCTTCCGAAGCGCACATTTTCTATGGCTCTCTCCTAGGGAGTTTTCCACTGGTCTTCTTGACCCATCATTTTCTTCATAGCTGTTTTCTTGGTAAGAACTTGAAAGATGCATCTGTTCTAGGCCCTTCAGTCATGAGCAGTTCGTCACTACAAGTTTCCAGCATCCTATACACTAATTCCTTACTTGGGATTTTCAACCCTGTGAGACAAAGAAGAAATATTATCTATATTCCTGTGACTAAGAAAAGAATGTTCAAAGTTAAAAATCACTGCAAAAAAGACAGAAATTCTCCATCAGAGTCCATAAGTGCTCTAGTTTTCACAAGGGTTGAAATCAGTTAGTTTTCCTCTTTTCTTTTTTTAAAGAAAAAAAAAAATTTTTTTAATGTTTTTATTTATGTTTGGGACAGAGAGACAGAGCTCGAGCAGGGGAGGGGCGGAGAGAGAGGGAGACACAGAATCCGAAGCGGGCTCCAGGCTCCGAGCTGTCAGCACAGAGCCTGACACGGGGCTCGAACTCACGGACTGTGAGATCATGACCTGAGCCGAAGGTGGACGCTCAACCGACTGAGCCACCCAGGTGCCCCAGTTAGTTTTCCTCTTTTCTAATACGAAACCGGTCAGTGACACATCTGAGGAAAAGACCGGTCAGGATTATTTCTGTTATGAACCTGGGTGATCTCAAAACCAGGGTTCTTCCCCTTCCCCTCACTTCAACCGAATAATCAAGAGGCCTAACAGCTCCTCATAGCGCATAATAGGTGCTCAAAGCTAGAACAGAAGTTATTTTGCATCCACAGACACCTAAAGTAACCTACGAAAACGTTGATGCAAAGGTTATTTGGTGTATGTACACTCTTCTGGGGACAGAGTCCATGGTTCCTCAGCTGTGACGCGTAGGACTGGGCACCCGCACACTCAGGTGACACGAAAACAGCAGGAGGGTTGAGTATCGCACGCTAGTAGGCGTAACGGAC
The DNA here is from genome assembly GCF_018350155.1 of Leopardus geoffroyi. Lineage (NCBI taxonomy): Eukaryota > Metazoa > Chordata > Mammalia > Carnivora > Felidae > Leopardus > Leopardus geoffroyi. The sequence goes on along the minus strand of NC_059332.1, from coordinate 3,515,311 downwards.
CAGAACCCAAAACACAACAGCTCCAGAAGCGGCAGCAGCAGTGGCCACCTGAATTCAGACGAAACAAGGAGTCAAAAGGATCTAGAAGGTGGAGGGCTTTCTGTGTCATCAGTCTGCTAATCAGTTTTCCAATTTCCCTGCAACAATTCGGTAAGCTCTCCATGTGCAGGGCACGGAGACGGCTGTTGTGATAGAAAAAAAAAAGCTATTCATAAACATAAGAAGAAATACCACGGCTTCAAATGTCAGCTCAAAAAAGTTCTAATGTTTAGGTTTAGGGGATGAGAGAAAACGGAATGGGGTGGGAGTAGTGAGTGCGGTTTCTCGAGTGCAGACACGGGTCCACAAGAAATGTAATGCTGAAACCACAGCAGGAGGACAGAATGAGACAGAAACGTGACGCACGGCTACCAGAGCAGTGAAGTCAATGGCTCGGAGCAGGGGAAGGAGGTGAGCTTGAACAAGAGACAGCACGCTTATGCTAAATACGGTTAAGTGTACACCTCCGATTTCAAAAAATCTATCACGTCACCGTGATCGTCAAAGCCGTTCCAGACGTGACATTTTTGGGGGTCCAAACTACAAGTTCCAGATGACTCTCGCGGTAGCGTTAAGAATTCCTTACACTCCCAGATCGTTTGATGATGGGTACCCTAGGGAACAAGGTCACCAACCTGATCCATCAAATGGACCTCTGCCACCCAGTAAAATATCTTCAAGGTGAGCCCATTTCTGTCCTCACGAGAGAATGAATACTCCTATTATTTACCAGCGCGCCGAGCGCCAGAGGTCACCTCGCTGACTCCTGCGCGCGTGTCTCGGAGCGCTAAGCGGGTGTCTGCAGCGGGACACTTACGCGGTCACGGAGGGACCGGGGGCCTCTTCGGAAAGAGTGATCCAGAAACTACCAACAACAACAACAACACACAGCGCACGAAGCACCAAGTAGCCTGGGGCTGCCTTCGTTGACCCCCAAAGCCTGAAGTGTCACAAAGGAGCTTCTTATTCAGTAGGGTTTGCAACGAAACGCCTCGTGTCTGCTCCCGCCTTACTGACCGTCAAAGACAAGTTCGGCACAGGCGGGGCGGTGGTGCACAGACCGGCCTCCTCCGCCCCCGTCCGCCCGATCTCCGTTCCTGTTCTTTCAGGTCCTCGGCCAAAGCCTTGGAGTCCTCCTGTGACCTTCTCCCTCACACCCCACAACGGAGCCATCAGCAGACTCGCTGGCTCCATTCTCAGAACGAGAACCCAGCTGCCTCTCTCGCCGGCTGCGAGCCAAGGAGACGTCTCGGAAGAAACCAAGCCCGACGCTTGGATCTTGGACCGTCAGCCTCCAGAACCGGGAGAAAATAAATTTGCTCTTTACACCACTCAGTCTGTGGCACTTCGTCACGGTAGCCCCAGAACTCAGGCCACCCTCCCGTCACCACCTCCTACACTCAGACTCTCCACTCCGCGGCCAGCGGAACTCGTGTTAAAACAACAGAACGTGGGGGCGCCTGGGGGGCTCGGTCGGTTAAGCCTCTGACTCTTGGTTTCTGCTCAGGTCATGACTCGGGGTCATGATCCCAGCGTCTTGAGATCAAGCCCGGCGGAGCCTGCTTGGGACTCTCTCTCCCTGTCTGGCCCCTCTCCTCTCACACTCTCTCTAAAAAGATACAAAGAAAAAGCCCAGACAACAGGGCAAGTCCTCTGTGCCCCCGACGAACAGTCTGCGGCTCTGCTGACCCCGCGGCCTACCCCACCTGCTCTCTCACCGGCCTGCTCCCCGCAGGTCCCCACCTGGCCACATGGCCTCCGGGCTGTCCTCACCCACGCTCCCCAGGGCCTCTGCCCCTCCCGGTCTGGTCCCTAGCTCTCTTCCTCTCCTCCTGGGGTGTGCCCGGCGCCCTCTCAATTCCTCTGTTTCTTCCAATGTCTCTTTCCCAGGAGGCCTCTCCTGACCCCCGCGTTTAAAGCAGGGAGCTGCCCGCACGCTCCCGGCTTCCCAACCCCTTTTTTGCTTTTCTCCACCGCGCCTGCCATCTTCTGATACGTGATGTACTCGGGTCGTTGAGGCCTCTGGCTGGAGCGCGACAAGGATATCTGGGTGTCGTGTGTGCGCTTTCTCCCGTGCACACACGCTTTCTCCCGTGCGCTTTCTGCCGTGTGGCAGGTGCTTACCAGGCACCTCCGGTGCATGCGCCACTCCCCCTGCCCCCCCCCTCCCCCCGTAACTGTTGTGTCCCCGTGGGAGAGGAAGGGGGCCGAGTGCCGCTGTGCCTGGGCTCAGTCCCGGAGACAGGACGCACGTTGCTGAGGCCCAGACACGGCGGCTTACCTGGGAGCTAGCTGGGAGAGCGCCTGGCTTCCTGGCCCCGCAAATCCGGTCTCTCTCGGCAGCCGGCCTTCTGTAAGACATGAGGGTATGACAGGGACGGTCACAAGCGAGTGGACTTGGCCCTAGAGCGTTTCACTCGACGACTCCGAAAATGGGTAAAGTTTCCTTAAGAAAACTTAAGGGTGTTCTCCCACAAGCCCTTACACTGAGTCCTGAGAGATGAATCGTCCTAACCCATCCCGTGTGGCTCTCCAGAAAGGGGACAAGAATCTGAAAACCATCTGCATAATCTACGTCCTCTTCGGGGTTCTGACATGGAGGGGAAGGGCCCCCAAGGCCAAATCTCAGGAGAGACACACGCAAAGGTGACACCCTGGCCGCAGGAACGCAGGCCGCCCCATCCGCGGCCGTGGGGACAACCTGCACAGCAACAAGGCCCAACTTTACTCGGTGCTGCGGGCAGGCCTCAGGCTCTGGGGCATCGAGAGTCTACACCGGCCCTAGCCGCCTTCTGTTTCAGCCGCATGCAACTCAGGAGGCGGCCGATGACGGGCACTTGACAGGCACGAGAGTTAGAGTGCCCAGGCCGGTCCCCGACTCCTTCCCTCAGCAGCCTGGACCTGCCATTTCCGGGCCACTGAGGCTTCAGGTCCCTCGAGGGTCCTGCTGCCACCAGGGATCAGAAGCCAGAGCGGAAGTGCTCAGACCCAGACAACACACGGGCTGGGCAGAGGCTCTGCATGACACTCGTCCAGAGCTGCCACCACGCAGACGACCTATTTCCTGGCTCTGGCTCCAGGTAAGACGGGGTAAACACAGGCCATCCTCGGCCCCCCTCGGAATCTTCGTGAAACCTGGCCAGGAAGCACAGGCCAGCTGCCCGAGGACTCTGGAAAGGAAACGGCACGCAGGTCAGGAAAGACGGGAACTTCAAGCACAACCCAATTTCTGTTGATGTTGATGTTGTTGTTGTTGCTGTTGTTCCCTTTAGCAGCCCCCGACCTGAACCCCACACGGGCCAAAACGAGAGGTCAGGGAAGCCGTAGGTCGTAGTTCAACTAGATTTTTCAGAAAAACCTATGCGCTTCCATGACAAGGGCTTCATGCTAACTTCGGTCGAGGGGCAGAAAACGGATTAAAGATGGAAAAAGAACAGAATGCTTCTGGAAGAACTACACAGAACACGGAAAGAAAAGAGAGTTAGAGAGGGGGTATCGGTGCTGCAGACACCCACACGCACACCCACACCGCCCCGGCATGCCTCTAGCTCTGTAAGGACAAGAACAAATGCACCGAACAAACACACCCCTTCCCCAAATGCCTCGGGTGAGCTCTCAGCGGCAAGCCACCGAGTGGAGCAGGGCCAGGGCGAGGGGAGCAGGGCCAGGGGAGGCAGGGCCAAGGGGAGCAGGGCCAGGGCGAGGGGAGCAGAGTTGAGGGGAGCAGAGCCAGGATGAGGGGAGCAGGCCCAAGAGAAGCAGGGCCAGGGGAGGCAGGGCCGAGGGGAGCAGGGACAGGGTGAGGGGAGCAGGGCCAGGACAGCAGGGCGAGGGGAGCAGGGCCGGCTGAAGACGCAGGCTTCGGGCCGGCCGGGGTGCTGGAACCAGTCTACGACGGACACAACTCACTCCAAGTAGAAAATGTTTTCTTCAAGCTCTGATCAGAGCAGGACAGAAGGAAGGGACTCAGCCTGCACACACTTAAGAGGCAGTCCCAGGGTGGCGATCCTTCAGGAAAGTAAAAAGGAAAGGACAGGAACCTTCTGGGCTGCACCATGAAGGAGAAAAGGAGCAGAGAGGAATGTAAGGTCCTTCAAGATGATGGAAAAAGTTTTTTAGAAAAAAGGAAAATAAAAATACCATCTAGGGGCCCCTGGGTGGCTCAGTCTTAGGTTAAGCATCCTACTGGATTCCGGCTCAGGTCATGATCTCATGGCTTGTGGGACTGAGCCCCGTGTCGGGCTCTGCACGGACAGATCAGAGCCTGCTTGGGATTCTCTCTCTCCCTCTCTCTGCCCCTCCCCTGCTTGGGAGCATGTACTCGATCTCTCTCAAAATAAACAAACATTAAAGAAAAAACAAAAAAAGAAAAACAATGCCACAAAACTTTACCACAATGACAAAAGTGGTAAAGTGTTGCTGAATTAGCAGTCTTCTTAAATATTTCACATTCTAGTAAAATAGACGTAATTCAACTAAAAACTAGGAAAAGAAACAAAAAAATTATATAACCTCACTGATTATTGTATTAATGGCAGGTGAGAGTTAAGGGATACTACCAAAACCTGAAAAACCAGATAATTAAAGGCTAAATAAGAAAATGGTACCAAGGGGGTGCCTGGGGGGCTCAGTCAGTTAAGCGTCTGACTCTTGGATTCTGCTCAGGTCATGATCTCATGGTGTGAGTTTGAGCCCCACATCAGGCTGTGTCCTATCAGCTTGAGATTCTCTTTCTTCCTCTCTCTCCTTCCTTCCCACTCTCTCTCTGTGTCAAAAATAAATAAATAAAACTTAAAAAAAAAAAAAAAACTACGAAAAGAAAAAAGAAAAAGAAAATGGTACCAAGGCATTACAAAGATCTATGTTCCAAGGTAGCCATTATAACAAAAATGAAACATTCTAGATTTTTTTTTTTTATTATTATTTTTTTTTTTCAACGCTTATTTATTTTTGGGACAGAGAAAGACAGAGCATGAACGGGGGAGGGGCAGAGAGAGAGGGAGACACAGAATCGGAAACAGGCTCCAGGCTCTGAGCCATCAGCCCAGAGCCCGACGCGGGGCTCGAACTCCCGGACTGCGAGATCGTGACCTGGCTGAAGTCGGACGCTCAACCGACTGCGCCACCCAGGCGCCCCATAGATTTTTTTTTAATGAAAAGCAACAAGCAGTTGAAAAAACAAGAATAAATAATATGATCACGCTGAGACCAAACACATCAATCATATCAATAAATGAGGAGTTTTACTCACCCATTAAAATTGTTTTAAAAATTTATTATTTTTATTGAATAAAATATTAAATATTGTAATATTTAAAATAAATACATTTATTATCTTAATAGGAGTAAGAGACACAGAATTCGAAGCAGGCTCCAGGCCCTGGGCTGTCAGTATAGAGCCTGATGCGGGGCTCAAACCCACGAGGTGTGAAATCATGACCTGAGCCGAATTGGACGCTTAACCGACTCACTCACCCATTAAAAAATTTTTACTGTGGCTCAAGAAGCAAGACCCAACTATATGCTAAACACAAGAGACACCTAAAACAAAGATTTGAAAAGGCTGAAAACACAGGGACAGAAAAAAGGACACGGGGCAAATAGAAACAATAAAAGTAGGGTTTGTTTGTTTTTTTTTTTAAGATATCAGGAAGAGAATTCGGCCAAAAAACATGAAACGTGATAAAGGGCACCTTTTAATGTTGAAACCCATATACTATAGCTTGACTTGTAACAGTTATGGTTTTGCACCAAATCACACAGCAGTCAACCTCATCAAGCAAAAACCACAATACATAACAAGAAATAGAGATACACACATTATTAATAAGAAAACTTAACATTCCACGGTCAGTAAATGGACATACAAAGTAGAACAAAAATAAGTTATGATGCGGAAAACTTGATCGAATTAGTAAGTAAATCTTACGGATAGCTAAGGATAGTTATCTCCTAATAACAGGAAATAAACTTTCTTCTCAAGCACACATGAATCAGTCACAGAATTCTGTCATATAGTAGGTCACAAAGAGAGCATCAGTAAGTTCCATAAAGTGACATCAAACTAAAAATTTATTGAAACATCAAATTAAAAAAGCCCCTCCTAAATGGGGAAAAATAAACTAATAAAACAACTCTTCAGCAAATGGGGAGACAAAACAAAATTTCTAAATAGTGACAATTAACAATATTACAGATTATAATCTATGGAATAAATTTAAAGCAGTGACCAAGGAATATTCATAGTTTTAAATATTTTTACATCGATAAAAAGAATTACATGAACAAACTAAATTCTCAGCTCAAAAAAGCTAAAAAAAAAAAAGGTAAATCAAAAGAAATTAAGGAAGAAAATAAAATTAAAGACGGAAATCAGGAAACTGAAGAGAAAAACAACCTAATTATAAATCAAAATCTTACTTTGGAAAAAACGTAAAGAACTGATAAACTACTAGCTAACTTTATCAGGAAACAAGGGAGAAAGTACACGCTTACAAAGTAAGGAATAAATAATAGCTAAAACAAACAAACCCTGCCCCCACATACACATACCAGATCACTTTGCAGACTTCTGCACAAATAAATGTGATAGTCTATGAAACAGACTGTTTCCTCGTGAAATACAATTTACCAAAATCACCCCCTTCAGAGACAGAAAGTTTTAGAACACTAATATGCACAGAATAAACAAAGTTGTTAAGGAATTACCCCACAAAAAAGCACTGGACCTAGATCATTAAATTTTTTTTTTTTTTTTTTTTTTTTTTTACTCACGAACTGTGAGATCATGACCTGAGCCAAAGTTGGACACTCAACCGACTGAGCCACCCAGGCACTCCTGCACCTAGATTATTTCAGAAGAGTATTCTAACAAACTTACAAAGACCAAATAAACCTAATGTTTCATAAATATCTCCCAGAGCGCTTAAAAATGAACAAAACTTCTAATTTTTTTGTGAAAATAGTTTAACATTGACAATTAACCTGACAAAGAGTACAAAGATGTTTTGTAGCCCAGTATTAAAGTGAAAAGTACTAACAAAAATCCAACATCACATTAAGGAAAGTAATATATCATGACAAAAGTGGGAGTTATTCAAGGAATGCAAGATTTGTTCAATATTAGGAAATCCATTAACATAATACTGCATATTAACAGATCTATGGGGGAAAATCATAATTATCTCCATAGATACTGAAGGAACTCACAACAGAAATCAACATCCACACCTGATGAAATACTCAAGAAAGTAGGAATTAATGAATACTTCCTTTTATTTTTTATACCAATACTCCCTTTTAAACGATAAAATATACACTCCTGGGGCGCCTGGGTGGCGCAGTCGGTTAAGCGTCCGACTTCAGCCGGGTCACGATCTCGCGGTCTGTGAGTTCGAGCCCTGCGTCAGGCTCTGGGCTGATGGCTCAGAGCCTGGAGCCTGTTTCCGATTCTGTGTCTCCCTCTCTCTCTGCCCCTCCCCCGTTCATGCTCTGTCTCTCTCTGTCCCAAAAAATAAATAAACGTTGAAAAAAAAAAATTAAAAATATACACTCCTTAGTCTTACAGCCAATACCTAAGTGAGAAAAACTAGTCATTTCCAATAAGATCAGGAACAAGTCAAGAATGACCACTATCTCCATAGTTAACAAACTCTGAGCTGGAAGTACTAGCCAACACAATTAGGAACGAAAAGTCAATTAGAGGTTTAATAACTGAAAAGAGGTAAAATTATATCTGTTTGGAGATGTAGGAGAGTATAACTAGAAAACTCTAGAATCAACATTAAAACTGACTCAAAAGAATTCAGTAAGGCAGCAGGATATAAAACTCACCCACAGAAACAAACAGCCGTTTTCTGTGCACAGACAACCAACTAGAGCATACAATGATAGAGAATATTCCTTGTACGGTAACAGAAAATATGAAATACGCAAAAATAAATAATTTTGTAAAATAGAGAAGAGGAACGCTCTCAAACACTACTGAAGGACCTAAAAGTAGACCTGAACAAATGGAAAGGTATCTTTTGTTCTTGGATAGAATGACTCAATATAATGAAGATGTTGGTTCCTCATAAAAAGATGTGTGAATTAATGCAATTACAACAAAAAATAATATGCTTCTTCATGGAACCAGACCAAATGTGAGCAAACTATGGCCCACAGGTCAATTCTGGCCTGCAGCCTGTTTCCATAAAGTTTTACCGAAACAAGGTAACACTTACTCATTAACATATTGCCCATGGCTTCTTTCACACAGGCAGAGTTAAATAGGTGAGCAGAGACCATATGGCCCCCAAAACCTAAAGTACATACTTTCTGACACTTCACAGACATATCAGGAATGCCTGAGCTACCGTTAGTACTCAAATTCACTTGGGAAAACCAACATGCAAGAATCACTAGGAAACAATGAAAGAAAGACTGGGGGGTGACTAACTCTATGAGACATTAAAATATAGTCTAAAGCTTCTAATGTTAATATTCTGGTACAGGAATACATAAAAAGATAAGTGGAATAGAATAAAAATCCAGAAACAGATATCAACATACATAGAAATTTAGTGTACAATAAAGGTTATGTCTCAAATTACCAGGGAAAAGCTAAACTATTTATTTATTTATTTACTTATTTGTTTATTTAGAGAGCACATGAGTGGGGGAGAGACAGAGAGGGAGAGAGAGAATCCCAAGCAGGGTCTGCACTCTCAGCACAGAGCCCGATGCAGGGCTTGAGCTCATGACCTGAGCCAAAATCAAGAGTCAGACACTTAATCGACTGAGCCTCCCAGGCGCTGAACTTTTAATAAACGATGTCAGAACATCAGGATAGTCACATGAAAACTGATACAATTTGATCTATACCCACATCACATACCAAAATCAATTCCAAACTGATCAGGGATCTGAATTTAACACGTTGAAACCACACAGGTACTGAAACATACAGATAACCTCAGTGTATAGAAAGGTTTTCAGCTTATGACACAAGATTGGCCATTTGACTAAAATAAAAGCATTTTGCATGTAAAAAGGAAAGAACAAAGTCAAAAGTCAATGACAAACTGAAAGAAAATGTTTGTAACATATATTTGAGACAAATGAATATTTACATCTATTAGATAAAGGTCTCTTAAAAATTGAGGGAAAAAAACCACTAAAAACCTGATAGAACAATAGGCAAAAAAATACACAAAAAAGATAGAAAAATGTTTCTCAAACATATGAAAAGATGTTCAATCTCACTTATATTTACAGAAATTTAAATTAACAGTACATGAAATATCTAGGAATAGACAGGAGCTTTCTAAACTTGATAAAGAATACAAGAAAACTACAGCTAATATTATACTTAATGGTGAGAAGCTCGAGTCTTTCCAGTTAAGACAAGGAAAAAGGTAAGGATGTCCCTTCTTACTACTCCTTTTCAACATCATACTGAAAGTCTTAGATAATACAGTAAGACAAGAAGAGAAAATAAAAATTATACAGAATGGGAAAAAATAAACTATCTTTGCTTCCAGATCACATGATTGTCAGTGTAGAAAATACAAAAGTATCCACAAAAAACCTGGAATTAATTAAGCGATTATAGCAAGCATGCAGGATACAAAGATAATATACAAAAGGCAATCACCTTCTTCCACACCAGCAATGAATCTGAAGTTAAAAACACAACATCATTAGCACCTATGCAAAATGATATACTTAAGTATTAATCTAACTTATGTATTAATCTAACTTATGTATGTATGAAGAAAACATACAACTCTGATGAAAGAAATAAAAAAGAACTAAATAAATGAACAGAAATCCCATGTTCATGGATATGCTGACATCTATGCTGTCAGGACACCAATTCTTCCTAACTTGATCTACAGGTTGAACTCAATTCCAATGAAAATCCCTGCAGGTTATTCTGTTGCTATCAACAAATTGACTCTAAAATTTATACAGAGAGCAAAAGACCCGGAATAGTCAACAAACTATTGAAAGAGAACAAAACTGAAGGACTGACACTACTCAACTTCAAGACTTGCTACAATGCTCCAGTAACCCATGTAGTATTGGTAAAAGGACACACAGATCAATGGAAGACAGTCTAGAAATGGACTCATATAGATGCAGTCAACTGATCTTTCGACAAAACAGCAAAGGCGATGCAATACAGAAAGATGTCTTTCAACAAATGTGGCAAGAACAACTGGACGTCCCCTGCAAGAATACGAAATAGACAGACTTTACACTTTTCACAAAAATGAACTCAAAATAGGCCATGGACTTAAATGTAAAACACAGAACTATAAAACTCCTAGAAGATAACACGGGGGGAAATAAAGACAATTTTTTAGATAAAATACCAAAGGAATGGCCTATGAAAGAAATAATCTGGATTTCATTAAGGTTAAAAACTTCTGTTTTGTAAAAGACACAGTCTAAAGCCACAGACTGGGAGAAGCCACAGACTGGGAGAAAATATTTGCAAAAGACATCTGATAAAGGACTGTTACCCAAAATATACAATGCATTTCTATATTCTTAAAACCCAACAAGGAACCACCTGATTGAAAAAAGGGCAAAAGATCTGAACAGACAGCCCACCAGAGAAGATGTACAGATGACAAATAAGCATATGAAAAGATGCTCCACATCGTACGTCACTGGGGAACTGAACGTTAAAACGAGATACCACTAAAAATAACAACGGCCCAAATCCAGAACACTGACACCACCGGATGCCGACAAGGACGTGGAGCAACAGGAACTCCCGTCCATCGCTGGTGGGAACGCAAAATGGTACAGCCACTCTGGAAGGCAGTTTGGTGGTTTTTCACAAAACTAACCACACTCTGGGGTGCCTGGGTGCTCGGTCGGTTAAGCGTCCGACCTCGGCTCAGGTCATGATCTCACAGTTGGTGGGTTCAAGCCCCGCGTTGGGCTCTATGCTGACGGCTCAGAGCCTGGAGCCTCTTCACATTGTGTGTCTCCCTCGCTCTCTGCCCCTCCCCCACTCACACCGTCTCTCTCAAAAATTAATCAACATTAAAGAAAAAACACAAAAAAACTAAACACACTCTTACATAATCCAGCAACCGTGCTTCTTGGTATTTACCCAAAGGAGCTGAAAATGTGATGTCCACACAAACACCTGCACAAGGTTGTTTACAGCAGCTCTGGGCACAATTGCCAAAACTCGGCAGCACCAAAGATGCCCTTCCGTCAATGAAAGGATAACCAAACGGTGCCACATCCAGACAACGGAACATTGCTTAGAGCTGAAATAGGAATGTTCCCCAGGGAAAGCCCTGGGGAAACCTTATACGCATATTGCTAAGTGAAAGAAACCAGCCTGAAAAGGCCACAAACTGTACGATTCCAAGTACATGATATTCTAGAATAAACAAAACTATGGCATTGGTGAAAGAGATCAGTGGTTTCAGGGGTTGGGGAGAAGGATGAGTAAGCGGAGCACAGAGGATGTGCAGGGCAGTGAAACTCTTCTGTGACACCATACATGGTGACAGACGCCATTATACATTTGTCAAAGCCACAGAATGTACGACACAAAGAACGAACCCTCAAGTAAATCAAGGCCTTTGGGTGATAATGGCATCTCAATGTAGGCTCCTTTGTAACAGATGTAGCACTCTGGTCCCAGAGGTTGACAGCTGGGGAGGCTGGGGGGGGCGGGGCGGGTGGAGGACGTAAGGCAGCTGCGTGGACTCTCCACTCAATTTTGCTGTGAACCTATGAGTACTCTCAGAAACGTCTATTTAAAAAAAGGAAATAATTAAAAAAGGTATGTGAAATATTGTTTCTCACCAATCAGGCCGGCATCCATTGAAAAGTATGACAGCGCATTTTGTTGTCAAAACTGTGGGGCAACAGACACGCTTGTGTTGCTAGAGGGAAGGCCAACTGACACGACGCTCTGGCCGGGAGTTTGGCAGAGCTCATAAAACTGGATCTGCATTTATATCTGACTCGGCGGTCCCATCTCTAGAAATCGGCTCTGAAGATACATCTCCAACAATTTAAACATATACAAGCATGAAGTTGCGCACCGTAGCCAAGGTTTGCAGTTTGAAAATATTTAAACCACTTCAACGCCCATGTGAAGCAAAGTGGTTGGACAAACCTGGTATAACGGAGTACTACTCACCTGTAACAAGGAAGACAACCTTCGTGAATTGACACGAAATGATTTTCAGGATATACCATAAATTTCAAAAAACAACAGTCGAGAAACACACGCCACATTTTGTGGGGTGCGTGGGTGGCTCAGTCGTTAAGGGTCCGGCTCTTGGTGTTGGCTCGGGTCACGGTCTCCCCATCTGTGGGTCTGAGCCCCGCATCGGGCTCGTTGCTGACAGTACAGAGCCTGCTTGGAGTTCTCTCTCTCCCTCTCTCTGCCCCTCCCCCCACCCTCAAAAAGGAAAAAAGAAAAACATCCACTCCATTTTGTGTTAAGAATGAAGTAGAAATAAAAAACTTACACATGTATCTATTCATTTGGCCACAGACAGCTCTGGAAAAGGTGAAAGGAGGCACTAATGCGTGTGGCTAGTATCCCGTGGGGGGCGAACCCACAGTTAAGAGCACAGGAAACCGGAACTGGTGGCCACAGGTGATGGAGGGAGAGTCAGCTTCTGCGAACCTACCTTGTTTGTAACACGCCCGTTTTTACTTTCACAACTGTTACATTCCACACACTCAGTAAGTAAACAGGCAAGACCCCTGAGCAAAATGTTACAATGTAATACAAGCGAAACAAACGAGTGTTTCAAATGAAGAATACCCAGAAGGGGACAAACTCAAATCGCACTTTAATAGGATACTAAGAATATAAACCCAAGTTGAAGATAAAAAGAACTATGAACAATTACTGCACTCTAATTAGCAGGGCTATTTCCCCCTGTGGTGGTGAAGATATACTACCTACTGTATACCCTAGGACGGAACAAATAAGTAAATATACTACTGGCAAAATGGCATACAGATTCCTTATCGTCAGAGAAGGGCGTGACAAATATAGAAAGGAGAACTCTAGTGTTTAACTGGAATTAGAAGTATCAGGAGGCCAAATTTTTTAAAACATTTTTTAAGTTTATTTATTTATTTTGAGAGCAAGGGAGCACATGAATGGGAGAGGGGCAGGATGGGGGGGAACTGAGGGTCCAAAGTAGGCTCTGTGTCGACTGTAGAGAGCTCAGTGTGGGGCTCGAACGCATGAACTGTGGGATCATGGCCTGAGCTGAAGTCAGATGCTCAACCGAGCCACCCAGGCGCCCCAGAGATCAAGTTTTTAAGTATATACAGAACACAGAAATGCATGTATGTGTCAAAGTGCACGTTTAGTTTATCTTTCTAATAATGTCTGCTGAAAGGTCACAGAAAGCATGAAATCTTAGTAGTAAGGAGCACACCAAGCACTCAGGTCTTGTTTCTAAACACCATTCTCCCCTGAAAGCGATCAGGGCTCCTGGGAGAAATGTTGATTCTGGGCTTTAGAAAGTACAAGATGAGCCCGGAGCCCCTTGTGCCAGAAAATAAGCAAGTGCTCAGAAAGTAGTGACAAGATGGGAAAAGGACCCAGGAGCCAGGCCGAGGGGGCTGCTATTACCCAAATCCGGAACAAACAGAACATCAAAACAAGCAATAAGTTAGTAACACAGTAAGAATCCATGAATCTATACATATATATATATATATATATATATATATATATATATATATATAAAACAAATAGAGAAGGGAGTTTTTCTTATACGAAAAAGCCAACAATTCAATGTAGAAGAAAAGATGTAATTTTAAAAGTCACGATGTCCAATCAAAAGAAGAATATGAATTATTTCAGGTAAAAATCTAGTGGGTATAAAGTTTGTGAGATCACGATATTGACACAATCTGAAAATGTCTCCCTACTAGATATTTAATAATTACAGAGACAAGGAGAGTAACTTCATAGGACACAAACCTGGAAACCACGACTTAAACCCAGTGATCAAAGTCACTGTCACCACTAACATGGTGTATAACTTGCCTCCTACTAGAATGTGCAGTACAGAATGCACCCCTGGGCCACCCTGTCAACAACGTACAACCTGAATCTGATCATGAGGAAACATCAGACAAACCCAAAGTGAAGGAAATCCTACTAAATACGTGGCCTGAACTCTTAAAAAAGTCAAGGCCATGAAAGACAAAGTCTGAGGATATGTGTGCCACAAACAAGAAGACATGACAATTCAATGAAATGGGGGGGGGGTGGTGGATTGATCTTTGTAAGAACCGGGTTTTTCCCTTTTCTTGAAAAGGCCATTAGTGGAACAATGGGTTAAATTTGAATAAGATAATATTATATGAGCTAATATCTTGACTTTGATAGCTGTAATGGTAAGAGAACAGCCTTGTTTTTAAGACAGGAACTACTGAGTGTTTAGGACAGGCTCTCTCACCTGGGGTTCGAGGAAAGAATGAAGCTCCACAGAAAATGATTTGAGTAACTGTTTTTTCAGTTCTCCCAAGAATGGCATGGAGCTAGAAGCATTGTACGTGCATAAGAAAGCAGTTAATTCATTACATACCTTAGGACTTTAGGGCTTAATTCTCTTAAGACTTTAGGGCTTAGCATGTCGTAAGACTTCAGGGCTTCATTCTCTCATAGTTTGACAAGAATCATTATGGCTATAACCTACTCTCAAAAAGTTCAGGAAAAAAACGCACATGTATGCATATGTAGGTGAATACAGACACACACAGAGTCGTAAAGCAAACACAGTACAACGGTAACATTTAGGACTGCTGGGCAAAGGGTACAGGGCTCCTCTGTATGATTGTGCAACTTGTGTGTAAGTCTGAAATTATTTCCAAATTAACAGATATTTTAGTTTGTTTTTTAAAGAACATGGTAGCAGTGAGTTGATATATTGTGCTGACATTGAACGTTCAAGTTCTGGAATCAGGTTTTGGTTCAAATTCCCACTGTGCTCCCCTGTAGACGCACGAACCTGGGTAAGGAAAGTACTTACCTTCCTTCTGCTTCCATTTCCCCTGTGATAAAGTATGTAAGGTACCATGGCCTGCCTTAAGGAGCTGCCATGACAACGGAGACGCTGCCACTAAGGCCCCAGCTCCATGCCTGAGAATCAAGGGATGCTCGATGAATGACAGGCTCTATTACTTTCTTCATTCCATCTTCACACACATGAAAACCCGAATATTTATCGAGTCTATCCTCCGTGTCTGTCTCTTGTGCAAAGCCTTGTTCAAAGCCCATTTAACCTTAATTAGCTAAATCATAAACAATAACTCAGGCGCCCCTGAATGCTCTGTCTTTTAAGCTGTGTGGGGCGCCTGTAGCTCCGTCGGTTAAGCGTCCAACTTCGGCTCAGGTTGTGATCTCACGGTTCGAGAGTTCGAGCCCCGCATCAGGCTCTATGCTGACAGCTCAGAGCCTGGAGCCTGCTTCTGATTCTGTGTCTCCCTCTCGCTCTGCCCCTCCCCTGCTCGTTCTCTGTCTCTGTCTCTGTCTCTCTCTCAAAAATAAACAAACATTAAAAAGATAAAATAAAATGTGTATTACTGCAGTATGACTGCTAAGGTCAAAAGGGGAGCAGAGTGGAAACAAAGAATTCTGAGTCTGGTCATAGTCTGGTAAGTGAAATCAGAGTATTGCCGACTTATCAGGCCAGGGAAGCCTATCTGCCCTAAGTAGCCAATAAAACAGGGGGCACCAAGAAGAAAAAACTTAAAACATAAGGAAATCATTTTCTTATTCGCATCTCAGTCTTTTAGATGTCAGCACCTAGAAGACAAAATACAGTCTAGTTGTCCAAACTTCCTTAGCTCCAAGATGTTTCAACTGTTTCGTAGCACACTCAGAACAAAGCCTGGTTTTCGCTGTTCTATGTCCTGTGGCACCCCTGCCTACCTTCAGCCTCGCGAGCCGCCTCAAAACTCTGGCATTTGTTCCTTCTGCCTAGAATGCTCTCCCCCCCCGGTAGCTTGCTTCCTTCTTTGATTCCAGTCTCTGAACGTCAATTCCTCAAAAGGAGGCACCCCCTGGACCACTTTATGTAAGATAGCGGGGTCCTCTTATCCTGTTCCATTTCTCTTATAGCACTTCCCATCCAACGATGTGGAATATATTTTATACCTGTTCATTTGTTTCTCCCTCCCACTAGAATATAACTTCCATTAGGGTTAGGCCTTAGTCTATTGTCCCCTGCAATATCCCCAGGATCTAGGCTACGCCGTTGAATGAAACCTATGACTACACGGCACGACAAAAAAAAGGGCCGTCATAATTCTGAGAACCCCCATGGCAATGCAACCGGCTAGGCTAGCAGCCCTAGGCTGGTCCACTTGGCAAACTCAAACATATCCTGCAAGTCTTAGCTTCAGGGTACCCTCTTCCAAGAGGTTTCTCTTATCTCATCCTAGCAAGACACTGGTTCTCTCTTCCATGGGTAGAGTCACAGTATGCAGAGTAAGCAGGCAGGCAATAAAAGTCCAGGCAGAGAAACTGAGTTTAGAACTTCAAAGCGCAAGGTTAAGGATGCATGAGACAAACAGACAAAGGCGATAGAATATTAATCTAAAAAACAGGTAATGCCAACTGTATCAGGCCTGAGGCTAGGGATTACCCCCCTTCTTTTACTTTTTTAAAGCTTATTTATTTATTTTGAGAGAGATATGGGAGGGGGCAGAAAGAGGGAGAGAGAGAGAATCCCAAGCAGAGCCAGACTCAGGGCTCAAACTCACAGAACTGTGAGATCATGACCTGAGCCAAAATCAAGAGTCGGACACTCAACTGACTGAGCCCCCCGTTGACCCCCCCCCCTTCATTTATTTTTAATTGATGGCATGGACGGTCTCATTTAATCTTCCCAAGAACTCTATAAAATAGGTATTAATACCAATATTTGCACCTAACAGATAGAAAACCTGATGCTTAGGGCAGTTAAATAATTACCCAACAACTCACAGCTAGTAAGCAGAAGAGCCACGATTTACATTTCGATC
Source organism: Leopardus geoffroyi (assembly GCF_018350155.1). Taxonomy (NCBI): domain Eukaryota; kingdom Metazoa; phylum Chordata; class Mammalia; order Carnivora; family Felidae; genus Leopardus; species Leopardus geoffroyi. The sequence goes on along the minus strand of NC_059332.1, from coordinate 3,498,244 downwards.
TTTTAACTACGGAGTCTGCCCAAGCACTGAGCATACTGCCTGTTCTGGGCCGCAAATCAACCAAGAAGCAATTACTACAAGCCTGTTGCGAGTATCCATGTTGGAAAGAAGTAGAAAATACATTCAGGTTAGTGGAATAGGATCCAGTTTTATCACTTTGCTATTTCAGGAGCTAAGAGAGTATCAATCCCTTTTTCATGTTATCTTCTCCCAATCCTAGGCAGGCCCTCAGTCCCACCTCTCCTTCCCCCTCCCAAACCCACATCTATCTAGAAACACGCAACCTGGTATGCCACTTACCGTAACAACAAAGACTCGAGACAGTGTTCCTTCTGGCTTCAAAAGGTCTCTGGTCCATAAGTATTCACAGCACGCAATTCTGCCCTCTCCTGGAGGAAAAATCAATAACGCAGAAATGTATAGTTTTTTGGTGAAATTTGTATTTTTTCTGGAACTGGCCATCTAAATATTGCTCCCATTTACTCCCCAGTCTGGTCAGCATCCTTCAACCACATCTTAACCTCTCCCCACATTTGCTTACATTTTGTTTCTCCTCCAAGAGGCACCTGCTGCTGGCGGCCATCAGGTCCTTCCCAACCAGCTCTAGACAAAACACCAAGAATCCTTCTGGACAATGACTAACTTTAACTTAAGAAAGCCCTGAGTCCTGTTTCACTTGCTTGTTTAAATTTTTCTTTCTGCTAATTATCTTTCGTTTGCATTACCTCAACTTCTAAGGTCAAGGACCCACTCTTCTAACCACTCTACACGCCAAGACGTAGTTGACAAGTGTATACGGTACCATTTTATATACAACGTAGCTTTCCAAGAATAGTTATAAGGTGGTTGAAAACCAGATGGTTCTGTTCTTCTGCACATTTGAGTGCAATATAACTAATCTCTACCTTTAAGATGCTGGGGGAGGGGGTGGACTTCAAGGTCCTTCGGTTTCCCCCCCCGTAGGAAGAGATACAGATCGCTTAGAAAAGTGCCTGGTAATTAATATTTACTATCATCTCCAGGAGCGACCGTACCGAGCTTCTCTTCTTTCAACTTTTCACTGACCGTCTTTCGGTCCGCCGTCGGGCGGCTGGGGGTCACAGACCCCGCTCGGCGGCGAGTAGCAGAGGCTGCTCTTGCCCTGCGGAGGCCGGGGGCCGGCGAGGCGGCGGGGGCTGCTTTCTGGTCCCGCCGCCCCCCTCCCACTCCCTCCGGGCCCCGCGGCCGCGCCCCTCCCAGGCCCCGCGGGCCGCGCTTACCCCGGCAGCCGCCGGCACCGCCCCTCCGCCTGGGACCGCACTTCCGGTTAGTCTCCGGACACTCGGCTCTGGGCTTCCCGGCGGCCGCAGCCTCCGCGGCGGTGGACCTCGGGGCCCACCTTCGGGAAGGGAAGGAAAGCAAACCTGGGGGGCGGACGAGAGCCAGGAGCAGCTCCCTTTGCGCGGCTCGGGAGGGGAGCTGGGGCCAGGCCGCCCACTGACCGCTTTAAGGGCCGACAGGGCCGGCTACGCGAGCCCTTTCAGCCAGGCTGGGAAGCGGCCGGCGCAGCCCCGCCCCCGCGAGTCACATGATCACCCCTGCTTCGGCGGCTGGGGCGTCCCGCCCCCAGCCTCTGGGCCAATGGGGGCTGAGCCCGTGTAGCGGGGCGGGGCCCCGGGGCGCCTGCGCTGCGGGCCCTCGGCGGTTCGGGGCGGAGCTGGCCAGGAAATGGAGAGTTCCTCGGGGGCTTGGGGGTCCTGGGCTGAGGGGGTAGGTGGGTGCTCCGCGGCCACCTGGTCTAAGAGGAAACGACGTTGTTTAAATGACAGTGTCTGACTTCCGTGCCCTTTCCTCAAGGCAGTTAAAGGAGGGCTCGAGCTAGGAGTAGCTTCACGGAGACGAGTGCGAACCCCGCGAAAAACACCCCGAAGGACCTGGGAGAAATGGAGGAGCCCGCAGCGCAGCGGAAGCGCTCGGTCACAGAGGATGTGGCCCGCGAGCTGGATGAAACGCTCTCAGAGGGGTGGTGGTGGTCGTGCGTAGGTGGAGACAGCTGCAGCGGAGGAGGCTAGGACTGCTCTGATGCCAGCGGGGTCCCCAGCCCTGGGCTGGAATCCGCTAAGACTAATCCCTTGTGTTTGGGTTCGAGCAGAATGCAGATTCCTTCCGAGGAAGATCTGCTTTCCCTGCTCGGTTGTTGAGTGAGCAAAAGTTTTTAAGAAGCCCTCAGACGGCAAAGAGTCCTTGGCGGTGTAACCAAGGACTTGGGTTGTGAGCAAAGTACTGGGGGCCGGGAGCCGTGAGAACATCCTCAGGGTTTACCAGTCACGCGTTCAAGATCAGCGAATCATGTTGCTAATTCTGGGATTCTCCGGGGGAGCTGCGGTTTATTTTCGTTTCATGTTTGCTTTTAATGAAAACTGAGCAAGGCCAAAATGCTCTACCGGGAGTCGGCTTAATACTTGAAATAGTAATTTTTAAGTTGAGTAGGTGGTACGTTCCAGACCGTGTTCTAAACACTTCCCATGTGTTATCCCCTTAACCTGTCACAAAAATTCTATGAGATGTGTATTATGATGATGATTTATCTTAGGAGGAAACTGGTGCGCCCAGAGATGGAGTAACTTGCCCAAGAGCACACGTTTGGTAACTGATGAGGCTGAAAGATGAACAGTCTGATCCCAGGGCCTGTGCTTGCGCTCACTATGCTTAGAAGGCTACCTCAGCAGTGGTTGAGTGTATTGTGGGGATATTCTGGAATAGAAATCGAGCAAATGGTTCTGATCCCCACACTGCATGTGAGAAGGTCTCATTAAGTGCTGAACTCTTCAGCCTTTTCTTCCAAGAGACGCTGGCCCAGAGTGCTCATTTTATTTCTTGTGTCATTCATTCAGCAAATGCTTATGGAGCACTACCAATTCATGTGCCTGCACAGTGGCTATTAGGAATTTAAAGGCCGATGAGACCCAGTCCCATTCCTCTAACGGCTCCCACCTAGCACGGAGACAGCAGCTGTCGTAAGTGGTGTAGTAGAGGCAGAAGTGACGTAATCTAGGGCAACCAAGGGAGGAGAGTTTCAATCAAAAGGTGGGGGATGGCAATGTCACATACCGTAGAGGTCAGTTGAGAATTCCTATGTTCTGGGCATGTTCTAAGGTCTTCATGTGTACTAACGCAGTCATCCGAGAACCTATGCTGTTTAATCGTCACAGCAACCCCATCTGACAGATGAGGGATGTGAAGTACAAGGAAGTTAAGTGTTTCGTACAAGATCGTGCTGCTGGTAAGTGGCAAAATGGGGATTGAAGCCCTGGCAGTCTGGCTTTCTGCTTCTGTGGAGTGTGACGGAAAGGGAAGAAGGGGACACAAGCTGTATCATTCTTTCCAGAAGCTGGGCTATAAAAATGAACAATGAAAGGCCATTTCTACTGTAGAACATCAGACACCCACAGGGAGAAGGTCCTACAACCCCAGGGTGAAAGAGATTGGAACATGTTGCTAAAGGAAAAATGTCAACAGAATGAAAATTCAGGAGAGGGATATCTGAGGCCTCGCAGGAAATACGAGGGCCTGGGGTCTGAAATACTGGGGAGGGATGATCCTTTCAGCAGAGAAGGCAAATCAGAGGAAGGAAAATACACCTGCGCTGCCTCCGTCTTGTTCAGAAACCCTTTTCAGGTGTGGAGGGAGGAATCCCAACTAGCTACAGGTACCCTATGCATCAGGTTTCCAACTTGTTCTACGAGTCATTGGCCAAAACCCTGATTCAGCAGAGTTATGTTCTCACAAAAGTGTCTTCTGTTTGTTCGAATCCAAAGATAGCAACCAACAGCCTATTTTAAAAAGTCACCATGTTAATGGCTGAACAATTCCAACGGGACAGCTTGGCCGATCTCTTGATTTCCTAGGACTTCTCAGGTTTTCTCACTGAAGCACACCCAAGCAAGAGGAAGATGAACGGGTGCCTCAAAGTCACAGGTGGCACATTCGAGGGTCCCGTTTTTGTCTACTTGTTGTGAAACCATACAGAAAAGAGTGCCTGGGGCGGACCGCAGAGGTCGAGATGGCCAGTGGCCAGCAGAAGCAGCTGCCTGGGTCGGCCGCGTTCGTGGGCACCAGGCGAGGTTCAACAAAGCCACTGGCCTCGAGCACTGCGAGCTCTCAGGAAGGGGAAGCCGGAGCTCACGCTTCCGACGTGTTCTCGATGCTTTCGGGCGCATGCTCCTCTCCCACTGCGCCAGCCAGGTGCCCCGCGGGGAAGCCACTGTAAGTTTCTAAGTTAGTGTGACTGTTCACAAGCTTTGTTCACAGCCGAAGCCTCGTTTATGGCCACCGTGCATCGTGTACTTCCTCCGTGGATGAGTAGTGTAAGGAAACCGTCTTGTCCTGGAGATGCGGTCAGCGCTCCTGCTCACTCCGCTCCGTGGCGACGACACACGTGATTCCCGCCTCTGGGCTAGTCTACAATCTTTTGAGCTCTTACAAGATGGGAAAGAGAGCATATCGCCCTGTAAAGACCGTTCATTCTCCGGAACATTTTCTTCCCCACGAAGAACAGGTTTCCCCGGCAGCTGTCCCTAAGTTGGGCTCAAAGAAAACTCTCTTTCTTACTTTTAGAGATTCCAGAAGGTTTGTTCATTTTGCACGGAGAGGTGTGCTGTGCTTTGTGTGTTTTGCATGCGTGTGGGTGGTTATGCTCGTGGCTTCCTTCAGGGAGAAGCCTGAGTTCTATTCCTATAGAAGTGTCTGTTCCACTGCGTCTGTCCATTACTCTTGTGGAGTTAGGTTCAAATTTGGATAAGAAGGAGGTTTAAAGGGCCTCATTCTCATCTCCAATGAGTAAGGGAAACCTTCTGTACAACCCCATGTACACCTACACAATGTTTCTAAACCTCGATATCCCTGTGATTTTGCCCCTCCCCCCCAGTTGAGTGCCTGTACAGTACAATTGTTTCACAAGGCAGACTAAAATAAACGTACGAGCCCAAGTTTAGGATACAGCTGGGATCAGAGGGGTTGGGAGAAGAAACCACCAGACCACCACCCTGTTTTTCCTTCCCCGTATTTCAAGTGGATTGTGTAAAAAACAGCTGGTTTTAAGTAATTTTCAGGCAACGATTTGCAGTCTGCCATTTGCCACCGCAGAATTCTTTTTTTTTTTTTTTCCAATGTTGACTAATTTTATCATGTTGGGGATGTTGTCAAAAAACCAAATTTCTTTTTCTTCTTAAAAAAAATTTCTTGTGGTAAAACGTGTATAACATAAAACATACCATCTTAACCACTCTTAAGTGTACAATTTAAAAACATGAATTACATTTACAATGTTCTCCAACCATCACTATTTCCAAATCTTTATCCATCACCCAACTAGAAACTCAACCCATTCATACCTGTCTTCCCCTGACTCCTCATATCCTCAAATCCATTTTCTGTTCTATGAATTTGCCTATTCTAGGCATTTCATATAAGTGGATGCGTATAATATTTATACTTTGGTATCTGGCTTATTTCACTCATTTCACTTTTTGAGGTTCCTCCATGTTTTAGCATGTATGAAAACTTCCATTTTATGACTGGATACTATCATATATATATATACACATATATAAATGTACATGTATATGTATCTCATATATATATATATATATGTATATATATATGATACACACCACATTTGGTTTACCCATTCATCTGTTGATGGCCATTTGTGTCATTTCTACCTTTTGGCTGTTGTGAACAGTGCTGCAATGCACATTGAAATACAAGTATCTGAGTGGGTCTCTATTCTCAATTATTTTGGGTACATACCTAGGAGTAGAATTGCTAGCTGATATGGTGATTCTATGTTTAGCTTTTTGAGGAAGTCATCTGTTTTACACAGCAATTTACGTTTTACATTCTCACTGGCATTATACGAGGGTCCCAATTTCTCCACATCTTTGCCAACATTTATTTCCCTTTTCTTTTTAATTCTAGCCATCCTAGCAGGTGATATCTCATTGTAGTTTTGTTTTGCATTTCTCTGATGAGTAATGATGAACATTTTTTCATGCGCTTACTGGCCATCTTTTTTTTAAATGTTTTTTTTGGGGGGAGAGAGAGAGAGAGAGACAGAGCATGAGCAGGGGAGGGGCAGAGAGAGAGGGAGGGACACAGTCTCTTTAGCTGTCCAGGCTCTGAGCTGTCAACACAGAGCCCAATGCGGGCACATGCCCACGAACGATGAGATCATGACCCGAGCTGAAGTTGGATGCTTAACCAACTGAGCCACCCAGGCGCCCCTGTACATCTTCTTTAGAGAAGTTTTTATTTGAATCCTTTGTCCATTTTAATTTTAATCAATTCAGATTTTTTGAATTGAAACGTATTTGACACACAACATTACATTAGTTTCAGGTGCTCAGCATAGTGACTCAACATCTCTCTCTGTTGGGCTGTGCTCACCCAAGTGTAGCTGCATCTGTCACCACCCAACACTATCGTAATACCCTGGACTATATTCCCTATGCTGTCTGTACCTTTGATCCCTGTGACTTATTCATTCTATGACTGGAAGCCTGCATCTCCCACTCTCTTTCACCCTTTTCGCTCACCCCTCCAGCCCCCTCTTTCTGTCAACCATAAGTTTGTTTGCTTTTTATATTTATAGATCTGTTCCTGCTTGTTTGTTTGTTTGTTCTTTCGTCTTATTCTTTAGATTCCACATACGAGTGAAATGATACGGCATTTGTCTTTTTATATCTGACGTATTTCACATAACGTAATACCATCCAGGTCCATCCATGTGGTCATAAGTGGCAAGGTCTTGTTCTTTTTCACGACTGAGTAATGTTCCTAGATCTATATCTCTACGCCACATCTTCTTTATCCATTCGTCCGTCAATGGACACGCGGGCTGCTTCCATATCTTGGCTATTACAACTATTACTGCAGTAAATGTAGGGGTGCGTGTATCTTCTCAAATTAGTATTTTTGTTTTCTTTGGGTGAATACACAGTGGCGGAATTACTGGATCATATGGTAGTTCTATTTTTAATTTTTTGAGGAACCTCCATACTGTTTTCCACAGTGGCTGTACCAGTTTGCATTCCCACCAACAGTGCCCGAGGGGTCCTTTATCCCCAGTCTTCCCTTACATTCGTGATTTCTTGTCTTTTTGATTCTAGCCGTCGTGACAGGTGTGAAGTGATATTTCATCGTGGTTTTGATTTGTATTTCCCTGATGATGAGTGATGTTGAGCGTCTTTTCATGTGTCTGTTGACCATCTGTATGACTTCTTTGGAAAAGTGTCTATTCAGGTCCTCTGCCCATTTTTAATCGGATTATTATTAATATTTTTTGGGGGGTGAGCTCTATAAATTCTTTATATATTTTTGGATACTAGCCCCTTATTGGATATATCATTTGCAAATACCTTCTCCCATTCGGCAGGTTGAATTTTCATTTTGTTGATGTCAAATCACTATGATGTATACATGAAACGAATACAATATTGTATGTCAGCTCTGCTTCAATCAAAAAAAAAAAGTCCTCATCCTACTCTCCCTCTTTTGCCTTCTTCTTTTCTTCCATTCCATTTCCCTTTATTTTTCTTTCCTGAAGAATTTAATTGTACAGTCATTAGGTATGTCAGACCAAGTTCGGACTGGGGAGCTGTGGTGTCCTGGACTGTCCCAGGTGAAGAAAGTATCCATGTTGGGAGGTGACACGGAGTGTTGGGTCCCCGGCGGGCTGCGGATACCCCTTGCTGCGGATTGTTTACCCCGAGCATAATGCAGGAGGCATCCCCTTAGGAACGGGGCCCAAAACATGGCGTTGGAGCCCCGGTGAGATGAAAGCAGCTCAGCACACGGTGTTAAAGTCTGATCGGCACGAGGAGGGCGTCCGGGGAGGCAGAAGCCCAACCAGTGGCGTCACATCCTGAGCCGGGTCGGGAGGGCAACTCTGTAGCACAAAGCAAAGGCAGTTGACACGGAATTCACGAAAAGGGTCTGGGAGTGAGCTGTGGGTGTGCCATTATTTCTGCACACTCCCCCCACACAAGAGTTTAAACTGAGGCGCTCCTTCCCTCTTCCTAAATCTTCACAAGAGCGGCGTCAACAAGGCCAGTCAATGGCACCAAAATACGGGGGACACGGTGGAGGAGGCCAGGGGAATATTAAGGCAACGGATGGGCGGCTTGACTGCCTGAAGTTGATTCTTCGGTGAGATTGGCCTGTAGTTTTAGAGCTTCAAGGCCAACCAGGCATGGACATTTCCCATAGAACACGTGCAGGAGGTGGGAGAGAGAGAGAGCATTGGCGTGGGATCAACTTAACGCTAGTTTAAATGGGCCCTAGTGGAGAAATGAAAGCAACTCAGGGGGAGAGAAGCAGGAGGAAAGAGAGAGGAAACATTTTCCCTAGCAACTATCCAAGGGGCTAGCACTCAACAGCTCCAGTGGGGGCAGGGAGAAGTATGACCTTTATTTCAAGTATGAATTTTAGGGTGTTACATGGAGCTCAGCGTCTAACTTTGGGACTGAGACCGTATGACTTGGGAGAAGGCACGAAATGACTTAGGTCGTCCTACGGAGGGAGGAAGAAAATGCGTCCCAGTGAGTGGAAATAAAATGATAATGGGAGGCCTAACGGTATGTTCTATATTGTTATATCCCAGGGGAGGTCACATCCATATCACAGAGTTTGGAGAGGGCCAGTTGGTAAAGTTATATGACTGTCCCTTAACTAGTTTTGGTATTATTATGACTTTATCACACCATCCAAGGACACCTCGCGGATCTGAGAGGCAGCTCCCCACGGGGGTAACGCAAACGCACGCGGTAGGTCCAGCAATGCTCGGAACATAAAGAAGCCACTGGGTGTTTTCAATTTCTGAGCACGGGTGTAAACATTGTATCATTTTTATTTAGAACTGGCAAATAAAATAAAAAGCGTTCCTTTTTAAAAATTCTTAAAATGTGTATTTGATTTTGAGAGAGAGAGAGAGAGAGAGAGAGAGAAACAGAGCAGAGGTGGAGGAGGGACAGAGAGGAAGACACAGAATCCCAAGCAGGCTCCAGGCTCCGAGCTGTCAGCACAGAGCCCGACGTGGGGCTCGAACCCATGAACTGGGACATCATGACCTGAGCTGAAGTCAGCCGCTTAACCCACTGAGCCACCCAGGCGCCCCAAAATGGATAAACTTCAGTTCTATTTCTAAGTACCGGTTGTGGCGATGTAAGGTCCCAGCCTCTCGTAAATATGTTTTTTGGTGTTAAACAGTGTGTGGGGAGATGTGTGCACGAGAAAGGACCCCTGGAATTGCGTATTTAAGGCCAGGGTAGGTCTGGAGGTGTTATTGATATGGAGCCTGGAAGGGTGTGCCGGGAAGGTGCGTAGTCCCAAGAAGAGGCAAGTCGCCAGGCGGCCAAGCCTTTTCCTGCCACCGAGGCTTCCCCTGGATCTGGGGATCGCCGCAGGCAGGGCTCCGCTGTCCGCCAGTGAAAGCAGTTTTAAGAAATGGTTTAAACATGCGGACAAGCACACTGATACAGTAGTTGGAAGGGCCAAAGGACCAGGCTGCGGGCTGGCCGCCGTACCGTCAGCAGAAAACGGGCCCTCCTGGGAGGCTGCCAGGGGTCACCATCGGAAAGCAAGGCCAACGGCCACCTTCTGTGGGTCTTTGCACACATTCAGAGCTCAGGAAGGTGGCCTGCCACCTGTTAGGACGACCTCTGCTGCACATGGACGAAGCCTGCCTCCTTCCCCCGCGACCACAAAAGCATTCCGTGTACGAGCCGTGAATTGCGCGGCTCTTGTAGCTTTGGAACGATATCTTGTTCTGGCCGGTCGCTGCCACTTATCTGTCTCTCACGTGCCACAGTGTAAAAACTGTTTTAAACCAGAGCAGAGAGCAGGTAATTCCTGGCCGGTTACCCGCAGTTCCCTGTTTGTGTTTGCGCTATGTATTTTGAGATCCCAACACGTGGGGCTGCTTTTCTCCTTGTAGGTTTCCATACAAGTTTCGATCGAGCTGTGTGCAGAAATGTAGGAAGTGGCTGTGGCCAGGTTTCCCTGCTTCCTTTCACCTTGCCCCCCTCACCCCCGAGCATCTAAGCCAAGAACTGAAAAAGAGTCTGAAGGGGATATAGGGTAGAGGAGGAGATGTTTTGTAAGAGAGGCACATTGGACTAGACTTTGAAAAAGGAATTAAGGGACTTCCCTAAATCAAGTTAAAAAAAAAAAAGAGAGAGAGAGAGAGAGAGAGAGATTCACCCAAATATGGAGAGAGAAAATCTCAGAACCCACGCGGCATGGATGCTATAGAGGTTCCCGCGGAAGGAACCAGGCAGGTAGAAATAAGAACACGTGTAGAGTTACCTCCCTCCCTCCTTTTCCCGGGATCGGCACTGGATCCCGTAAACTTGGCATGGACCCGCGTCAATAAGTAGGTAACAAGTGGTCGAGGTTTACACCCACCTTCAGACCCAGGACTCAGAGCCGGTCATTTCTCTAGGCCATGCCGAGAATGAGTCCATACCCTAGTCCTTGGCACCTCAGAAGGTGGCTGTGTTTGGAGATGGGGCCTTTAGAGAGGTCATTAGAGTAGACCCTAATCCAATCTGCCTGGGGTCCTTCTAAGTAGAGGAGGTTAGGACACAGAGAGAAACCAGACGCGTCCACGCTCAAAGACCCCGGGAGACAGAAGGCGGCCATCAACAAGTCAAGGAGGGGGGCCTGAGGAGAAGGCAAACCCACCCATGCCCTGATTTGATCTTGGATCTCGATCCTTGGATCTCCAGGACTGGGAGAAAAATTTCTCACAGTTTAAGCCCCACGGTCTGTGGTGTTTTGTTACAGCAGCCCTAGCTGACTAATACAGAGCGGAAGGGTTATGTTATCAAAATGGAGTATTTGGGAGGATATATTTAATCGTTGGAATGATGACGTTTGTCCTGTCAGCTCCTGAGGTCAAGGATTGCTCAGTTCCCTCTAAACCCCCAACCCCAGGACAGTGCTCAGCACACAACAGGTTCTCAATGAGGAGAATGAATGATGTGATGACAAGGAAGGGAGGTTTAAGGGAGGTCTTATAGAAATAATCTACCATAGTGGTCCTCAAGCTTTCTGGTGTCCGGACTCTTTACTCTTGTTTTTTTCTTTTTAAAGAATTTTATGGGGGTGCCTGGGTGGCGCAGTCGGTTAAGCGTCCGACTTCAGCCAGGTCACGATCTCGCGGTCCGTGAGTTCGAGCCCCGCGTCAGGCTCTGGGCTGATGGCTCAGAGCCTGGAGCCTGTTTCCGATTCTGTGTCTCCCTCTCTCTCTGCCCCTCCCCCGTTCATGCTCTGTCTCTCTCTGTCCCAAAAATAAATAAACGTTGAAAAAAAAAATTAAAAAAAAAAAAAAAGAATTTTATGTTTAAGTAATATCTACACCCAGTGTGGGGCTCGAACTTACAACCCAGAGATCAAGGTCGCGTGCTGTGTGGACTAAGCCAGCCAGGTTCCCCAGGACTCTTTACGCTCTTAAAAATTATTGTGAAACCCAACGTTCTTTGTGGATTATATCCATCAGTATTTACTATGTTAAGAGTTCAGACGGCAAATTTAAAAGTATTTATCTGTTAGGTTTTTTCCTAAAATGAGCGCGATCAACCTACTAGGTGTTATCATGAGTCACACTTCATGAAAAAATAACTATATATTTTTTTCTTTAACTCTCCTTAATGACTGGCTTAGTGGAAGACAGATTTTCATATCTGCTTCTACATTCAAAATGCTGTAAGCATATGAAGAAAGTTTGGCATCATACAGATATGTTGTTAGAAAGGGAAAGAGTATTTTAATAGCCTTTTCAGGTAATCATGGACATTCTTCTCTGATGACTTTATATCAAAACGCGACAGGTTGTACTTTCCGTAGAGTTGGCTGTGATGTGGAATCTGAAGCCTTCTCGCTATCTTTGGATGCGTGATTTGGTAACAACTTGGTCGTATTGGTCCACTGAGATCTCTCGCTTTTCCAAATGTTGGAACATTTCAGTGTAGAGTATCCAACAGAAAAGAACACTCGTTAACACTGTCACCAATCTCATCAGAAATGCCTGTAGGTGTTGGGAAGCTGCAAGTTCATGATGTCTCCTAAAAGCTGATTTTCACCTGAAAGCTAATAACTCGTCATTGCAGACAAAGCCTCTCGGTTATTGCCTTTGAGTTTCTTACTTTTTGGTACGGGCTGATTTCTTTGATTTTTGCGAAAACGTCTGACTATGTCACAGTTTGGTTTCTTATTTATTCTTTCAAATGAAAATGCTGCTCCATCAAAGTATATACTTTTTTTTTACTGCTTCATCAAGGATATTCTTAAGGAAAACACTTGTCCCCAGAGAATGTGGCAGCTGTGGACACAGCGAGGGGTCAGTGGTACCTCTTGATATTAGATGCTTAATCCATAGACGGAACTAGGAGTTTTACCAACTGTTTTTGGACCATCAGCTTTTTGCATAACAAATAAAGCCTTGATGTTATGAGAACAGTATTGGCCTCACATACCTTGAAAGTGTCTCAAGAATCCCCTGGGTCTATCCACCACTCTTTGAGGACGGATGATCTGAAGTTATCTGCGGGGATTGGAGGGACAAAGGGCCAAGGTTGCCTTGGAAATTTTGCACCCAGGTGCCAAGACCACGGCAGGCTGTGAATTAAGGTTGGTTGAATGGACGACCCTCAAGATTAAGGGTCCCCTGCTCTACCCACTGAGCCAGCCAGGCATCCTCCTGTGAGTAGGATCTTTAATAGAATTTTTGGTTGCCTGGAGAAAACGTGGAGACTCATAAAATCAGTTTGTGATGCTTCGAGGGGAGTATCTCGGGTGACATACGTGGAAATGCAGATTTCGATGGACAGAAAAGTGTAGACTATGGACATATTCGGGAGGTATTCATTCAACTATTTAGTGAGTCTACTACTCCCAACAGAGGAGACTGTGGACGGTCAAAAATTCATTCATGTCTCCGAGGGAAAGACAATCCAGATGAACAGAAAGGAAGACGGAAAACACCCCCCAAAGGTCAAACACGAGTGTTCGGTGGGCACATCATGGTTTCCAGGAATCAGATGATTCTTTTAAGGTCTAACCGGAGCCTGGTTCCCGTTGCCTTCTTAGCGCAGTGGGCAGCGCGTCAGTCTCATAATCTGAAGGTCCTGAGTTCGAGCCTCAGAGAGGGCAAGTGTTTTTGCGCGGAAGCGTGCGCCCCCCCCCCCCCCCCTCGTTTTCACCGCAGGTGGTAACCTTAACCCCCTTTTAGGGGTGAGGTGTTGGAGCATCCTGGGAGAGCTGGGACGTAGCGTCTCCCGTCCTGAATCCAGAGGGTGGCGCCACTTGAGATGCGGCGCTTTCGCACAGCGAGCGCACGGGTCCCCATCCGACCCGCACCCCACGGCTGCGTCCCGGAGGTGCGGGCCCGGGGACGGGTGAGGCTCGGGCGCCCGCGTGTCCCGAGAAACCGGGCGGGGACGGCCCGCGGCACGTGCCGGGACGGGCGGGGACCCGCGGGCGCTGCCCTCCCCCGACATCGCCGCGCGGGCCTGTGGCGCCCTCGCCGTGGGGACCCGCGACCTCGCGATCGGCCGCCCGCAGGGCTGCGTCCCGGCGCACAGGGGCACGGCGCTCGGCTGCTTTTCCCGTTCTCAGGGTCACGGGCGCAGAAGACCGGGCGGTCCCGGACGTCTTGGAAGCGTAGTCAGTTGCGTCTTTCTGCCTTTTTTCCGCGTTTGGCTCCCCCCGCGGCGGAGCTGGCGAGGGCTTGCCGGGCACTCCCACGGACTGCGCGTGGACCGCGAGGGAGCGCGCGGCAAGGGGCGTGCGCGGGGAGCGCGGAGGTCCGGCCGCGCGGGGGCGCTGGGTGTCGGCCGGGCGCGCGCCAGGCGGCTCCGGTTCCCGCGGCGGGAGCACCTGACCGTAGGGCGGCCAGCACCTCTCGGCCAACCGGACCCGGCTTTACGTGGGGCTGACCTGGGAAGGAAGGAAGGAAAGAAGGAAAGAAGGAAAGAAAGGGAGGGAGGGAGGGAGGAAGGGAGGAAGGAAAGAAGGGAGGGAGGGAGGAAGGAAGGGAGGAAGGAAAGAAGGGAGGGAGGAAGGAAGGAAGGAAGGAAAGAAGGAAAGAAAGGGAGGGAGGAAGGAAGGAAGGAAAGAAGGAAAGAAGGGAGGGAGGGAGGAAGGGAGGGAGGGAGGAAAGGAGGAAGGAAAGAAGGGAGGGAGGGAGGAAGGAAGGGAGGAAGGAAAGAAGGGAGGGAGGAAGGAAGGAAGGAAAGAAGGAAAGAAGGGAGGGAGGAAGGAAGGGAGGGAGGAAGGAAAGAAGGAAAGAAGGAAAGAAGGGAGGGAGGGAGGAAGGGAGGGAGGGAGGAAAGGAGGAAGGAAAGAAGGGAGGGAGGGAGGAAGGAAGGGAGGAAGGAAAGAAGGGAGGGAGGGAGGAAGGAAGGGAGGAAGGAAGGAAGGAAGAGGGGCCAGCAAGTCTCAGAACAGGCCATGGCTCGCGCCCCGGGCTGCAGGGTGCCGGAGGGTCAAGGCCACGGGAGGTTACGACGCCCAGTGGACTTTATAGACACTGAATTCACGCAGGAAGAAAGGAGGAAACACAGTGTTGGGAAGTGTGTCCTTAAAGAAGCGTTTACCCACCTGCCTGGGATCCCATCACCACCCGCCCGGCCTCCCTGTTTCAAGTGCAATGCCAGTCAGGGGCCCTAGCTTCAGGAAAGAGGCCATTCTCTGTGCCACACACAGAACCCACCTAGTTGTTCCCCCTTTTGCCCTAGAGGCTCCTGGAGATGGAAACAAACGTGCAAAAACTTGCCAGCGAGAAAGCAATTCCACCCCACCCGTTCTCAGAACTTACTGGGGCCTAGCCTGCCGGGGGAGGGGACTCACTCAGAGGTACGCAGCAGTGGGACAGTCCTTGCCTCTGGGCGCTTTCTCACGACGTTTTCTCCTTTCCAATAGGAGCCCAAACCCCGAGATTGCTGAGGGTGATGCTGAGGCCATGAGGAGGTCCTGAGAAAGGCTTCGCCCCTGGAGCGTAAGAAATTATCACGTCTCTCGGACCCCTTCACTTTTCAGGCCACCAAGGTGAAGTGAGGACTGAATAACTGCCTAACATCCCGGAGAGTGCCGGGGGCAAGGGCGTGAGGACAACCAATGGCTCTCTTGTCTCCATCACAGGGCGCAGCTCCCAGGTTCATGGGGACCTGAACCTGTCCCGACTGGGGAAGACCGCCTCAGGCACCGCCCTGTTCGTTCATCCGGGTATTCCAGAATCGCCTTCTGTTTTGTCAAAAGTTAGGATCATCAACTGCTGTGGCTGACTGGGAGGTGGCCTGGGGGGAAGCCACTCCCGGCGCTGTGTTGGCACCTCTGGCCCCGGGGGTGCCTAGTCCAGGGGTAAGTGGGAAAACCCTGTACACAGGAAAAATGGTCATTTATATGTAATTCAAGATAAGCACTTTTTTTTTTTTTAAGTTTAAAACGCCAATTAAACATGCTGTCCTTTAGACATAAAAAGGAATGTGGTGGGTTTTGTTGCTGTTGCTGGCTGGTTTTTTTTTAAGTTGCTGAACAAAATAATCGGTCGAATGAAATCAAGGTTCAGCTTTCATTTTTTAAATATTTATTCCTTTTTTGAGACACAGAGACAGACAGTGTGAGCGGGGGAAGGACAGAGAGAGAGGGAGACAGAATCCGAAGCAGGCTCCAGGCTCTGAGCTGTCAGCACAGAGCCCGACGCTGGGCTTGAACCAAGAGCTGTGAGATCATGACCTGAGCCGAAGTCGGTGGCTTAACCCACTGAGCCCCCCCAGGCGCCCCTGAATATGCTATTTAGATGACTCAATTAAAAGAGTGATCCACTGAGCTTTGGGGACAGGCTGACAGAGACTTGATCCAGGGCCGGGAAGATCTGCAGGAGGGACCCCCCCCCCCCCCCCCCGTCCAAGGGTTGAGACTGGGGGACGCGAGGGCATTATCTCCAGAGGGAATGGCAGGTGTGGGATTAGCAGCCGGGGTACACGCAGGGCTGAAGGTCCATCTGGTGGGGGTGGGGGTGGGGTGTGGGGGGGCAGGTGTCACAGCGGCCACATTCCGTTACCTCCCTTCAATCCCTCCCCCCAGCTGGCACTGTTTGATCGTCCCACACAGAGGGCTTGAGCAGTAGGGAGATACACGCTAGCTTTGAGGTTTCTGCCCGCCTACACTCGTTCCCTCCCGTGGGCATCTGGTGGGCTGGCCGAGGACCCCCGCCCGGCCCTCAGGCCATCGGAGCCCCGTGGGAAGGAGTGAGGCTTTCTGCTTTAGTTTCCCCCCTGTGACCCCGGCTCTCAGCCTTGGGCACAGCGAGAGCAAAGACGTGGCATCAGCGGGACTGGGGCTAAAGAATACAACGAATTCACGTCTGCCTTTTGTTTTTCCTCTTGAAAAACCGAAAAGCGTAGAGACGGTTGGGGCAGTTACCTTACTTGTATTCTTTTCTTTGTAATAATTTTAAATTTATTTATTTGAGAGAGAGCAAGCAAGCAGGGCAGGGGCAAAGAAAGAGGGAGAGAGAGAATCTCGGTGCTAGCACCGAGCCTGATGTGGAGCCCAGTCCCACGAACCGCGAGATCATGCCCTGGGCCGAGATCAAGAGTCCAACACTTAGGATTCTGTGTCTCCCTCTCTCTCTGCTCCTCCCCCGCTCGCACTCTGTCTTTCTCTCAAAAATAAATAAATATTAAAAAAAAAAAAAAAAGAGGGGCGCCTGGGTGGCGCAGTCGGTTAAGCGTCCGACTTCAGCCAGGTCACGATCTCGCGGTCCGGGAGTTCGAGCCCCGCGTCAGGCTCTGGGCTGATGGCTCAGAGCCTGGAGCCTGTTTCCGATTCTGTGTCTCCCTCTCTCTCTGCCCCTCCCCCATTCATGCTCTGTCTCTCTCTGTCCCAAAAATAAATAAACGTTGAAAAAAAAAAAAAAAAAAGAAAAGAGTCTGACACTTAACCGACTGAGCCCCCCAGGCGCCCCTTACTCTTAAATTTTATGTAGTTTTTGAATCGGTAACAAATGAACACAGTTCAATATTCAAGAGGTTTTCCAAAGGGCGCTGGCGTTCCCAGTGTTCAAGTCCCTGCCCCAAATGCAATTAAAGTTAGCAAACGCTCATGTGTATTTCCTAAGATACCTAAGGAATGTACAAGAAAGTATCCGTGAACCTAAGTGTATTTTTACGTATCCGGTTCTTGCTGTTGGTGCTGTGAAAAGCCGCTTTTATCAGTGGACCTTGGATCGCTTTATTTTTCCTCTTGTGCTCTTTCCCCCCCTTTTTAAGCCCACCAGAGATTCGGTTGTAAGCAGTTACTGTATTGTATTTAACTGTTCTCCTGTTGATGAGTCTTTAGGGTGTTTCCAGTCCCATGACGTTGCAAACAAAGCTGCAGTTCTTTTCTTATGCGCATTTCCTGGCACAGGTAAGAGTGTCTGTAGCATGAAATCCTAGACGTGCAGCCGCTGAGTTAATTTTGATACATTTGGCCACATTGCCTTCCATGAGTGCGGTACGAGATCGGGAGGGAAGCGAACTGACCCTTCGCGGCCAGTGAGGAAAAATATACCAGGTTTCCTAGACACTGACGTTCACTTACAGGAAAGACCATTCTCCGGGAAGGCGCCACCTGTTCAAATGGCCCACCGTGTTTACAGGCACATTTTGGAGCAGGGAAAATGTAGAGCTCCTTGCTGGTGGGTAGAAGAAAGCCAAGCTTCAGAAACATGTAGGTGTCCGGGTTACGGCAAGAAAGGTAAAAGATATTCTGCCCCCACCCCTGCTCCCCCTGCCCCTGGAGACCCTCCACTCCCACTGCTCCTGTGCCTGGAAGAGCCCTGGCCTTTCTGTCTTCTTTCCAGGAAACATTCCCCTTTTCCCTTTCACAGCCTTCTCTGAGCCTTCCCACCCACAGAAGCCTGGTAAGACCAGGAACTCGGCACGCCTCCTCCAACCCGTGGGCCATCCAGTCCCAGACAGCATCTCAGGCCCGACCCAGGGTCTAGTCCTGGGGGAAGAGTGGCCCCGGGGGCCCTGCACAGCTCTGTCTGAGGTGAGCCCATATCTGCCTGCAGAGGGTGGGGGCCATGGGGCCGGGGCTGCGCGGGGGAGAGGAGGTTCTCAGCCAAGAGTAGACAGAGCCCTGGCTACTGACAGAGCGAAATAGTTCCAAACACTTGCACCTCAAAATGAAAGGGAAGGAAAAATAGAACTGAATACACATGAATAAAGAATAAAGTAAAACTGACTTGCTGTGTTCTTCGTGGCCACAAACACACTCTGCCCCGTGGCCTTGACATCAAGTCCTCTGAGCCGGCGCCGTGTGATCAGAGGCCTCTGGCTTCCTTTTCTGTCCCTTTCCCCTTAGAAGCTGAACTTTGGGCAGTCATAACTTGAACTTGCACTTTGTCCTAATCAGAAAATGTAAAAAAGAAACCATCTGTTCCTGTTCTTCCCCTTCCTTTCCTCTTCTTCTCACGATCGCTCCTGTAATTACATTGTATTGGATAAGGAGCCAAACGGCTAACTTAGAAATGGGCGTTTTAGGCACAGGCAAGGGGCCGGGGGAACGAAATCACCTGGAATGAAGGGGGACTAACAAGCAGTTAACTTGCATAGAGGGGAGAGTGGGCTAACCGTTCAGAGGATGAGGGGCTCTGGACACTTTCTTATAGGCGGAAGTAACTGTGACATGACCAAATCTGCGTTTTTCAAAAGACAGCTGTGGTGCTCCTGCAAAAGATGGCTTGGAAAGAAGTGAAAGTTAAGCTCGAAGGTCAGAAGGCGCATTAGGGCATCACCTTGGTGGACCCGGCAGGGCACTGGCAGCCAATGAGACTCATTTTTCCCTTGAGCAGACATTTCATGAGGGCTGACCTCAGCTGTTAGCCCCTGGGGCTCCACATTAGCTATGCGTTTTGGGGATTCAGTCACAGCCAAGACAGACCTAAGTCATACATCCTTGTATGGGGAGACAAAAATACAAAATCATAAACTAGGTAGTTTCAGAGACGATGGAAGCAAGCACTGAGGGTTCAGGGGAAAGTGCTCTGAGGGATGATCTTGAGGTGAGCCTCAACAATGTGAAGAGTCAAGAAGGCCAAGACTCCCAAGTCTTCAAGCAGAAGGAAGAGTAATGCCAATGACCCCGAGGCAACATTCCCTGGGTTACTCAAAGGGAAGATTACGAGGAGCTAATGTTCCTAATTTAGACGGAGAGGTAGAATTGGCAGAATTTGGTGGAAAACTGAATGCAGATGATGATAAGGAAGGAGAGGTCCTTAGCTCTCTGGCTTGGGCAATTGTGCAGATGGTCGCGCTTCCTCCCAAGACTGGATATTCTTCACTAAAGCAGATGTGGGGAGAGAAACGATTAGGTTCTTGCCAGGTCCTGTGAGTTCTGAAATACTCATGGGATGTGCGAGTAGAGATAACCAGTAAGGGATTATGGACGAAAATTGGAACTCAGGGGAGATGGCCCTCCAGAATAGAGAAAGTGTTTGTAATTGAAGTGAAGAGAAATAAACCACATGGGGCTGTACAACTCAATACTGGAGCCACCAGTGACGTGTGGTTATCAAGTATTCGAAATGTGCTATGAAATGAGATGCGCCAGAAGCGTAACATCTACATCAGGTTTCAAAAACTTAGTATGAGGCAAAGAGTGCAAAATATCTCATTAATAATTTTTATACTGGGGTGCCTGGGTGGCTCAGTCGGTTGATCGCCAACTTCCGCTCAGGTCATGATCTTGGGGTTGACAGGTTGGAGCCCCGTGTCAGGCTCTGGGCTGACAGCTCAGAGCCTGGAGCCTGTTTCCAATTTTGTGTCTCCCTCTCTCTCTGCCCCTCCCCTGCTCATGCTCTGTCTTGTCTCAAAAATGAATATAAAACATTGAAAAAAATTAAAAAAAATAATTTTTATATTGATTAGTTGTTGAACTGATAATATTTGGGATTTTCACTTGTTTCTGTTTGTGTGTGTGTTTTTAATTTAAGTTTATTTTTTGAGAGAGAAAGCGAGTGAGCAGGGGAGGAGCAGAGAGAGAGAGAGAGAGAGAGAGATTCTCAAGCAGGCTCTGCACCGGGCTCGAACTCACCCTGAGATCACGACCTGAGCCAAATTAAGAGTTGGACGTTTAACCCACTGAGCTACCCAGGCGCCCGTTTCTGTTTGCTTTTGAATGTGACTACTAGAACATTTAAAATTATATGTACGATGCCTATTTCTGTCGGATAGCACAGGTATAAGGTAATAATAGTTCTGAACCTCCTGGTGAGAAGGGGATCACATTTGTAGAAATATTTACATATAAGGTAAGAACGGTCACAGATCCAACCGTCCCCCACCCAGGCAAATTAGCTCGAGATAAGAAGCGGCCCAAGGACAGAACCTCAAAGAATATTCACAGAGATAGAGAGAAAAGGTGAGGACACGAAGACCACTGGAGAGTTCCAGGAGAGCTAGCTGGCGCTATCCAAATCCCAGGAAGAGATGGGGCAGGGTGGAGAGAATTTCAAAAACTGTAGCCCTCAGGAAGAAAAAATGTAGAAATTCCTATTGGATTTTACAACTTTAAGGAGATCGCAGCGGCCTGAATAAAAGCAGTGTACATGAGATGCCACACGCAAGTAGCCTGTCGTCGGCTGTGGGCTGAAGGAAGGTTGGGATCCACGCACATTTCTCCTTCCGGAATTTGGCAGTAGAGGTCAGAATGAAAATGTGCCAATTTCTTGAGAGTGGAATCGGGGAATTTTACGCCAAGGAGAACTTGACGCCTGCGCGTACATTTTTTTCAGACTTCCGTCGCAAATACCATCTCCCTTCACAGGTCACTAAGACACCAAGTAAAATCCACACTTTCTTTAATGTTTTAAGTCTCTTTTCAGCTATAGAAGGTCCCTTGTTTTTCTTTTTAAATGATTATTAATTAGCTAATATACTTTATTTTTTACAGCACTTTTAGATTAAAAAACAATTTTTGAGTGGAAAGTATATTGTTTCCGATAGACAACATTACCCTTGCTCCTCCATAGTTTCCCCTATGTATATATATTTAAAATTTTTTACAATGTTTATTCAGTGTTTGAGAGAGAGACACACACTGAATCCAAAGCAGGCTCCAGGCTCCGAGCTGTCAGCATAGAGCCCCATGCGAGGCTTGAACCCAAGAACTGTGGGATCGTGACCGAGCCAAAGTCTGATGCTTACCTGACCCAGCCACCCAGGCGCCCCATCCCCTGTTAGCAACATTTGCCATTAGTCTGGCACATGTGTTACAATGGGTGAATCAATATTACGATGAGCGACTGAAGTCCATAGTTAACATTCGGGTTATACGTTCTATGGGTCTTGACAAATAACAACATGCATCCACTATGCCAGAGTCATACAGAGTAGTGGTTCGTGCCAATGGACTTGGTAAAGAAGCTGGGTCTTTTATCCTACGTAATTTCCCACCTTGTGGATTTATGCAATTGCCTCTTTGTGGTGTCCCTTGACATGTGTCTTGACTTGCTCTATTTCCTGCCAACTGGTAGTTAGAGGCAGAGGTTCCCTTAGCTTCAGGTTCAAATACCTTAACAGTAAAATTTGGTAGGTATTGTGTGCCTCACCTTGAGGTACATCATGTCCAAATTTCCCATTTTTAGCCATCAATATTAACGCTGATATAGGAGCTCAAATGTCCTATACTGTCATATACACACCTGATATATATAATCATATGTTGACACATAAAACTGATACACAAAATAATTTTAGACAATATCATTAAACGAGTAAACATAAGCACAAACACAGTATTAATTCTCAAATGTGCATCTTAGAGAAAAATAGAAAGCATACTTTCAGACTCCTTAGAAGCTAACAAGAATGAGAATTTTGAATGACTTATTCCTTGGGTTCTGCAGAAACTGCTCTGGGGGTGGGGACGTCCCGCGAGCAAAAGTGGAGAATGCAGGCGTCGATCCCGCTACCTCTCGCATGCTAAGCGAGCGCTCTACCACTTGAGCTAATTCCCCCTGGCGCCTGCGTCGTTCAGCCTGTTTTACGACCTTGAGGCGAATTCCATTCCAGTCCCACTTTCTAGTTTCCAGGTGGTTCGGACCCTCGGGAAGCTGCACCGCCCCGGGGCGGAGCCGGAAGGCGGCTTCTAGAACACAGCCTGGGACCCGGGAGGCGCCGACCTGCCCTGCGCGCGGGGGGAGGACAGGAGCAAAGGCCCGCGGGAAGCACCCCCCCCCAACCCCCACCCCCCCTTCCCCTGCGCCCTGCGGTCGGAGCGGGGAGCACGGGGGTCCCTCTCTAGCATGCCTGCTCCGAGCGCTTGGAAGCGCTCCTGCACCCCACCCCACACCCGGGCGACAAACCCTAGCATCTTTCCACTTATTGTTCCTTCAAATAATTCATCTTTCATCTGTTACCTGAGCTATTCATGGCTTCTCCATTAGGAGGTGAGACCTGCTGTCACCTGTTTCTCCTGGAGTCTGGAGCGCTTGCTTTTCTACTGACTTTTAGACCATTGAGTCTAGAACTCTTTTTTTTAAAGAAGTAGCTGGCCTGGGGGACTCACTTATGGTGATTTATTTTACGGTGGTCCATATCGTGGTGCCGGTTTACAAAATATCAACACGATTGAAGCGTAATTTATAGGCAGTAAAATGCAGACATCTTAAGTGTGTAGTTCAATGAATTTTGACAAGGTATACGCACATGTAACCATCACCACAATTAAAATATAGAACAGTTTCGCAATCCCTATCAAAATAACACCAGCATTCTTCACAGAGCTAGAACAAACAATCCTAAAATTTGTATGCAACCAGAAGAGACCCCAAATAGCCAAAGTAATCCTGAAAAAGAAAACCAAACCTGGAGGCATCACAGTCCCGGATTTCAAGCTATACTACAAAGCTGTAATCATCAAAACAGTATGACACTGGCACAAAAACAGACACTGAGATCAACGGAACAGAACAGAGAACCCAGAAATGGACCCACAAACATATGGCCAACTCATCTCTGACAAAGCAGGAAAGAATATCCAATGGAATAAAGACAGTCTCCTCGGCAAGTGGTGCTGGGAAAACTGGACGGCGACATGCAGAAAAATGAACCTGGACCACTTTCTTACCCCAGACACAAAAATAACCTCAAGATGGAGGAAAGACCTCAATGTAAGACAGGAAGCCATCAAAATCCTCAAGGAGAAAGCAGGCAAAAACCTCTTTGACCTTGGCCGCAGCAACTTCTTACTCAACACGTCTCCGGAGGCAAGGGAAACAAAAGCAAAAATGAACTACTGGGACCTCATCAAAATAAAAAGCTTCTGCACAGCGAAGGAAACAATCAGCAAAACTGAAAGGCAACCAACAGAATAGAAGAAGATATTTGCATATGACATATCTGGTAAAGGGTTAGTATCCCAAATCTATAAAGAACTTACCAACTCAATACCCCAAACCCAAATAACCCAGTGAAGAAATGAGCAGAAGACATGAGTAGACACTTTTCCAAAGAAGACATCCGGGTGGCCAACCCACACATGGAAAAATGCTCCACATCACTTATCATCAGGGAAATACAAATCAAAACCACAGTAAAATACCACCTCACACCTGTCAGAATGGCTAACGTTAACAACTCAGGCATCAACAGATGTTGGCAAGGATGCAGAGGAAGGGGAACCCTTTTGCATTGTTGGTGGGAATGCAAGCTGGTGCAGCCACTCTGGAAAACAGTATGGAGGTTCCTCAAAAAAAAAAAAAAAAAAAAAAAAAAAAAAATAGAACTACCCTACGGCCCAGCAATTGCATGACTAGGTATTTACCCAAGGGATACAGGTGTGCTGTTTCAAAGGGGCACATGCACCCCAATGTTTGTAGCAGTGCTACTGACAATAGCCCAAGTATGGAAAGAGCCCAAATGTCCATCGATGGATGAATGGATAAAGATGTATTATATATATACAATGGAGTATTACTTGGAAATCAAAAAGAATAAAATCTTGCCATTTGCAACTATGTGGATGGAACTGGAGGGTATTATGCTAAGTGAAAAGTTATAATGTTATGACACTGTATGTTAACTAACTTGGAAAGAATGAAAGAATGAAAGAGAAAGAAGGAAGAAAGGAAGGAAGGAAGGAAGGAAGGAAGGAAGGAAGAAAAATTAAAAATAAAAAATAAAAAGAAAGGAGGAAAACAAAAAGCTATAGAGCAGTTTCATTGTATGGGTTTTCTAGGGCCACCATAACAAAATGCCAAAAACTGGATGGCTTAAAACAAACATTTATGGTCTTAGCTCTAGAGTCTAGAAGTCTGAAGTCAAGGTCTCCGTCAGGCGGTGCTCTCTCTCATGGCTCTCGGCAGAATCCTTCCTTGCCTCTCCAAGCTTCTGGTATTTGCCAGCAATCCTAGGAGTTGTCTCCCCAGTAGACGCCCCACTCCAGCCACCGGACCGTCTTCCGCTCATGTGCCTTCACATGGCCTCCCTCCTGGCATGTGTCTCTCCATGTCCAAATCTCCCCCTTTGGTAGGGACACGAGTCAGATCAGATTAGGGCTCACCTCAAGACCTCATTTTAACTCGATTACTTCTGGAACAACCCTATTTCCGAGTCAGGTCACATTTTCACACACTGAGGGGTAGGACCTCAACCCATGTCTTTGGGGGAACTACAATTCAGCTCCAAACATCCATCATCTCAGAGTTCCCTCAGGACCCTTTGCCATTAACCTCCCACACACGCCTCCACTATAGCTGCATGAGACCACTGGACTGATTTCTGTCAATGTGGATGAATTTTGTTCTTGAATTTCATACATTTTTTTCACCCCACGTGTTTTGGAGGGTTCATCCATATTATTGCACGTATCGGATGTACATTCTTTACCGCCAACTACTCTTCCATTGTGTGAATATGCCTGAAACATTATTATTCACTTACCCGTGACAGACACTTGATTATTATTCACTTACCCGTGACAGACGTTTGTTTCTGAAATTCCACATATGAGTGAAATAATATGATATTTGTCTTTCTCTGACTAATTTCACTTAGCATAATACCCTCCAGTTCCATCCACATAGTTGCAAATGGCAAGGTTTTATTCTTTTTGATTTCCAAGTAATACTCCATTGTATATATATAATACATCTTTATCCATTCATCCATCGATGGACATTTGGGCTCTTTCCATACTTGGGCTATTGTCAGTAGCACTGCTACAAACACTTGATGATGACAGACAGACTAGTAGGAATGAAAATTCATATAAAATGTTTTGGCAGGCATATGGTTTTATTTCACTTAAATATTTAGGAAGAGAATTGCCTGGTTATATCTTAAGCATATGTTTCACTTCATCGTCGACTGTCAAATATTTTTCCAAATTGGGAGCTCAAATTTACACTGCAACCACCAGTGTGTGAGAGTTTCAATTTCCCCACATCCGGGCAATGTTTGATGTTGTCAGTCGTCTTCCTTTATATGTAGGGGTTTTAATTTTCATTCGGATTTACTTTGCATTTCCCTGAAGATCAGTGTTGCTGAACACCGTTCAATGTGACTGTTGCTCATGTTTGCGTCTTATTTTATGAAATTCGTGCTTGAATTTTTGTGCCTTTATGCTTACTGAGTGTCTGTCCTTATATCACTGAGTGGGAAGAGTATGTTTTATATTTTCAATACAAGTCCTATGTTATAGCTTGTGTATATAATAAATAAGTTCACATATAAAAGTATCTTAAATATTTTTCTCAAGTCTTTGTCTTGACTTTGCATTTTCTTAATATTGTGTTTTAGAAAGCAAACATCTAAGAGGTGCCTGGCTGGCTCAGTCAGGGAAGTATGTGACTCTTGTTCTCAGGGTTGTGGGTTTGAGCCCCATGTTGGG
Source organism: Leopardus geoffroyi (assembly GCF_018350155.1). Taxonomy (NCBI): domain Eukaryota; kingdom Metazoa; phylum Chordata; class Mammalia; order Carnivora; family Felidae; genus Leopardus; species Leopardus geoffroyi. Next base: position 3,472,321 of record NC_059332.1, on the reverse strand, counting down.
CATAGAAATTTCTTTAAAAAAAAAATCTTAAAAAAAAGAAAGCAAACATTTAACAATTTTATGAAATCCAATTTTTTTTTTTAACGGCTCATGATCTTTGGGTCCCTGATTAGAATGCTTTTTCTACATTAATTACATGCAGAGTTTTTTTCTTGTTTACTTCTACACATTTGATAGTTTTAGTGTTAAATTTCATGTACTGTATATGAATGATTTTGATTTTGATTTTGTTTTGTGTATTAAGTGCAAGATAAGAATGGAGATTCATATTTTCCATACGTTTATCCAGTTGCTAAGGACCATGTTTGAAAAACCTTTCCTTTCTCCCATTAAATGACATTTTACGTCTGTCATAAATCAAGATGTGTAGGTCTGTTTCTGGACATTCTGTCCTTTCCCATTAATCTATGTAAGTATGGCAGTACTCCAATATTTTGATTACTATAGCTTTATAATATAAAATCTTGAAATCATGTAGTATAATTCCTCTACATTTGTTTTTCTTTTCCTAATTATTTTGGCTATTCTACGTTCTTCAGAATCAGCTTGTCAGTTTCTACAAAAACTCCTGCTATTGAGTTACTGCTTAGTATTTAAATTTTTTTAATGTTTATTCATTTTTGAAAGACAGAGAGAGACAGAGCACAAGCAGGGGTGGGGTTGGAGAGAAAGGGGGACACAGAATCTGAAGCAGGCTTCAGGCTCTGAGCTGTCAGCACCAGAGCCCGACGCAGGGCTCGATCTCACGAACTGAGAGATCATGACCTGAGCTGAAGTCAGACGCTCAGCCAACTGAGCCACCCAGGCGCCCCTACTGGTTAGTATTTTATTGAATTTCTAGATCAACTCAGAAAAAACTGACATCTTAGTAATACTGAATTTTCCAATTTTTGTAAATTTCTATGGTCAGGTCTTGTGCATCTTGTTAAATGTATCCCTACGTATTTTATTGATTGTAATTGAAAATGCTCACTTAATGTTTCAATTCTTTGTTGCCAGTATATATATAAATACAATTAATGTTTCTATATTATTGTTGTAATCTGTGACCTAAATTTACTTATAGATATAATGCTAACTTTTGTAGATGTATGAGGATTTTCTGTGTAGCTGATTATGTTGTGTGTAAATCAATATGGTTTTATGTCTTCTTTTAAAATATGTGTTATTCACTCATTCATTCATTCATTCATTCATTCATTCATTCCAATTTTGTTTTGTTTGGTTTTGTTTGGTTTGCACTGGTTGGGGCTTCCAGTAAGATGTAGAATGGACATGGTACGAACAGACATTTTTGCACCTATTTCTTGTTTACTGAGTTAAAAAGTCATATGGATGGTATATTTGCTCAAATATTTTTTCTGTATCAAATGAGATTATTATCTATATATTTTTGCCCTGCTAATATGTTACATTTGATTGACTTTCCAATACTGAAGTAAACTTTCATTCGTGAGACGATGTCTCCTAATTCATGGTGTATGACCCTTTTTATAGATTGCTGGATTTAATTCATTAATATTTTAAAAACAATTTTTGCCTCTATGTTAATGAGGGATATTGGCCTATAGTTTTCTCGGAAGGATTTTCTCTGCTTTTGGTGCCCAGGTTATGCTGTGCTTATAAAACAAAACAGAAAGCATTCCCTGCTTTTCTATCTGGAATATGTTCAGATTGGATTGAATGATATTCTTTTTTTTTCTAAAAGTACCTAATTAAATATACCAGTGAATGAAAACATACCAAAAATATTAAATAGCTTAATATTTTTAAAAATACTCAGTGGCTTTGTGGAAAGTTTTAAATGTATGAGTTGAATATCTTTAATAGTTACAGGGCTTTTCAATATTTCTATTTCCTCTTGTGTATGTTTAAGTGAACTGTGTTTTAAGTAAACTGTATTTTTATTTATTTTTTTTTGTTTGCTTGTTCTTGTTGAGGTTTAGCTGACATATTGTATTAGTTTCAGGTGTTCAACATAGTGGTTTGACATTTGTATATGTTGTGAAATGATCAGCACAATAAGTCTAGTTAGCATGCATAAATTGTGTTTTAAAGGGATTTTCCCATTTTGCCTAACCCTGTAGTTTCTGGCAAAAAGTTTTTCATAATATTCCCAGTTACCTTAATATTATGCATAGATCCTTTCATCATTCTTCCTAATCTCAGTAGTGTCTCCAGTGATGTCCTCCTTTTAAAAAATATTTATTTATTTTTGAGAGAGAGAGTGTGTGTGTGTGAGTCGGGGAGGGGCAGAGAGAGACAGGGAGACACAGAATCTGAAGCAGGCTCCAGGCTCTGAGCTGTCAGCACAGAGTTCAATGTGGGGCTCGAACTCACAAACTGTGAGATCATGACCTGAGCCAAAGTGGGATGCTTAACCAACTGAGCCACCCAGTCGCTCCAAGTGATGTCTGCTTTTGTTAACGAAAAATTTCATCCTCTCTTTTTTTATTGGCCTATTTATTTATGGACATTTTCAGAGAACCAGATTTTGTTTCATTAATTTTCTTTACCATTATTTTCAATGATAGCCAAACTATGGAGAGAGCCCAAATATCCATCGACTGACAAACAGATAAAGAAAATGTGATATATATATATATATATATATATATATATGCATTTATATGTATACACACACACACACACACAATGGAATATATCTCAGCCATCAAAAAGAATGAAATCTTGCCATTTGCAATGACGTGGTTGGAGCTAGAATGTATTATGCTAAGTGAAATAAGTCAATCAGAGAAAAACATCATAGGATCGCACTCGTATGTGGAATTTAAGAAACAAAACAGATGAACACGTTGGGGGCGGGGGAGAAGAGAGGGAAACAAACCACAAGAGACTCTTAGGAATAGAGAGAACCATCTGAGGGTTCACGGAGGGAGATGGGGTGGGGGATGGGCTGGATGGGTGATGGGTACTAGGAGGGCACCTGTTGTGATGAGCACCGGGTGTTGTATGCAAGGGATGAATCACTGAATCCTGCTCCTGAAACCAATATTGCACTGTATGTTAATTAACTGAAATTTAAATTAAAACAAAGAGATAAATAAAATTTAAAAAGTTTTCTTTATTGCTTATTTTATATTTTTTATATATCAATTTCTGCTTCTTATGCTTTCCTTCTTTGGATTTAATGTACTCTTCGGTGTCTAGCTTCTCAAGGTGAAATCTTTTATTATTGGTTTCAAACCTTTTTTCTTTTTTAATATAAGAACTTCCAACTCTAAAGTTTCTTTTGTCATTATTTTCACTGCACTCCAAATTTTTTCCTAAAGTTGCATTTTTACTAACATTCAATTTCAAATGTTTTTTTTTTTTTTTAACTTGCCTTGACATTGCTTCTTTGACCCATATTATTTAGATGTATGTTGTTTCATTTCAGACATATGGGGACTTTCCAGATACCTATTTGTTATTCTAATTTACTTTTGTTGAGACTGTGCTCTCTAGAATATCATTCATTTTACACCATAAAGACAGCATGTTATCTATTATCTATCTATCTATCTATCTATCTATCTATCTATCTATCTATCTAATTTTCTTGTTTCCCTTCCCCATCTTAGTTGAGATCACCTGACTACATTATTGGCAATACAGTAACAGCTTCTTAACCCACCTAAGTCTCCGCAAGACTTCCCCCTTCAATGTTTTCTTCATAGGACCCAACTCCAAGGTGCTCTTTCAACTGCAAAGCTAGTTTTAAAACTCACTCCTTAGAAGTGTTGAATGACTGCCTACGGTTACCACCATAAAGTTAGTATTCTTTTGCCTCTATTATCTCAGCATTGAATATATCTCCAGCATCATTTTCCTACTAGAATTCACACGTAACTACTTCTAGCTCTTCAAAACAAGGGCAAACCAGTTGCTGAATCGACTCCAGGACTTGGCATTATTTCTACGTGCCTGAACCAGTCCCGCCATCCCCACCAGTCCCTACACACTCTCCTTCACTCCTCAATGCATTCAGTGGGGGGGGGGGGGGGGGGTTTCAGGAGTCCCCGCGCTCAGTCAGTAGCTCCACTGTCTCATAATTGTGGTTTGCCTCAGTTTCTTATTAGGTTGCCACGTTCGTAGAGGGCAGGAATTCATACCCTCGTTCTGATCTGCATGCGTGGCATCATTCGCTGTTGATTCTGATCTACGCTGGGTACGAGACCCTTATTAGACGTGTGCTTTGCAAGTGCTGCCTCCCATTCTGTGCCCTTTTGACTCTCTTATTCCCTGTGAGGCACAGAGGTTTTGACTTTGATGGAGTCCAGCTTTTCCTCATTTTTGTTTCTTTTCTCTTTGGGGCTTGTGATGTACACTCTGAGGACATTAGACCAAGACCAAGCGGAGAGGGGCTTGAATGTAGGAGCTGTTCTAGAGATATTTAGAGAGTTGAATGTCATAATCGTTTAGAGGTAATCAGAAAAGGGTGTTCATTTATGTTAATTAATCACATAATGGTGGAGCGAGAATGCCTGTTCATTTATAAATGTGCGAGGCAGCGATCAGAATCAACATTGTCTAGAAACCCCTCCCTCCCCCCCAAAAAAAAAAACCAAGTTGATCCCAGGAAACCCAGATTGTGGGATCAGCCAACAACAAAGAGCCCCAGGCAGTCGCAGGAGTGCCTAAACTCAGGGTCAGAAGAGAAGATGTGAAGGGTTTGGGGGATGGAGTTATTAATCCTAAGACAGTTGTAGGGCGGAAGTTGATAAGATCCTTCTAGGCCGGGATGGGGTGGATTTTCTAAAAAATATAATTTATTGCCAAATTGGCTAACATACAGTGCGTAAAGTGCGCTCTCGGTTTTGGGGGTAGATTCCCGTGGTTCATCGCTTCCATACAACACCGAGTGCTCATCCCAACAAGTGCCCTCCTCAATGCCCATCCCCCCACTTCCCCCTTTCCCCTCCCCCGCCCCCATCAACCCTCAGATTGTTCTCTGTATTTAAGAGTGCGACTTTGTAGGGGCGCCTGGGTGGCGCAGTCGGTTAAGCGTCCGACTTCAGCCAGGTCACGATCTCGCGGTCCGTGAGTTCGAGCCCCGAGTCAGGCTCTGGGCTGATGGCTCAGAGCCTGGAGCCTGTTTCCGATTCTGTGTCTCCCTCTCTCTCTGCCCCTCCCCCGCTCATGCTCTGTCTCTCTCTGTCCCAAAAATAAATAAACGTTGAAAAAAAGCTTCTCTTTAAAAAAAAAAAAAAAAGAGTGCGACTTTGTAAAGTAGGTGAATCACTGGTTCAATCAGCAGGACTGGGTCGTGGGAGGACCACGAGGCGCTCGCGTACTTACCCAGGTTCACCTTTGGTTCACCTTTGGTCTGGTCCTTGAGTGGTGGGCCTGAACAAGTCAGAGTGAAGACCGTTGGAGCCTAGTCTGTGTCCCTGGGCTTGGGGTGGGGACTTTTCCTGTGCAGTGAGTCCTGGGCTTGTGCGGATTCTGAGTGGTTTGTCCTCCCCCCTCAGGAGGAGGGCCGCGCGGTCACGGTGAAAATACGCATTGAATCTCCCAAAGGGTCTCCGGTGCAAACAGCGAGGCGGGGAGAGCGGGGCGTCGGGGCGCGGAGCCGCAGGCCCCGCTCTGGTGGAGCCCCAAACTGCTGTCGCTGCCCCCTGGCCGTGCCTGGCGCCCCAGACTCTCTCCCGTCTCCCTCCGCGGGCCTAGGGCTGCGGGGCTGGGGGTGGGGCGGGGTGAGGGGTACAGAGTCTCTCTCACCGCCTCCCTACCGACCTGAGAGTGGGGCGTCCTCAGTCCAGGAGTTTCCGCGGGCGCCCCAGGCTGGAGGTGTCTTTTTGTCTTTCCTTCTTTCCTTCCTTCCTCCTTCCCTCCCTCCTTTCTTCCCTCTTTAACTCTCTCCTACCCTCCTTCCCTCCCTCCCTTCATTCCTTCCTGTCCTTCTTCCCTTCCCCCCTTCCCCTCCTTCTTTCCCTCCCTCCCCTTCCTTTTCCTTCCTTCCTTCCTTCCTTCCTTCCTTCCTTCCTTCCTTCCTCCTTCCCTCCCTCCTTCCTTCTCCCTCCCTCCCTTCTTTCTCAGAACTCTCATTACTGTTACGACTGAAGCGTGGCTGACTCCCAAGTTCCTATTAGTTTCAGGTGCACAACACGGTGATTCAACAACTCTGTGCATCACTCAGCGCTCCCCACGATGGGTGTGGTCACCATACGACGTCGTCACAAGATCAATCACTATATTCCCCGTGCTGTACTTTTCATCTCCCTGACCTATTTATTTTATAGCTGGAAGTTCGTACCTCGTCATCCCCCTTTATGAATTTCGTCACCACCCACCCCATCCCTCTGCCAACCGCTTGTTTATTCTCTGGCTTTATGAGTCTGCTTCTATTGTTTGTTTGTTCTTTTGGTTTTTTTAGATTCCACGTAGAAGTGAAGTCATATGGTGTGACTCCCTCTCTTGACATAATGCCCTCAACGTCCGTACACGTGGACACAAAGGGCAAGGTTTCATTCTTTTATTTTATGGCTGAGGAGTATTCCCTTGGGTACATATACACCACGCCTTCTCTATCCACTCAGCTATGGATAGACACGGGGCGGGGGCGGGCTTCCACAGTCGGGCTATTGTAGATAATGTTGCAGAAAACATAGGGGTGCGCATAACTTTTCAAATTGGTGTCCTCGTTTTCTGTGGGTAATAACCCAGAAGTGGAATTCCTGGAGCAGATGGTATTTCTACTCTTTTTTAAAAGAAGCTCCATATCGCTTTCCACAGTGGCTGCGCCAGTCGGCACTCTCGTCCACAGCGCACCAAGGTTCCCTTTCCTCACATCCCGGCCAGGCCAGCGTGTTTGGGTTTGCTTTTCTGACAACTCAAAAATATTTGTTTCAATTTTTTTTTTTTTCAGGGTCCAAGGGGTTTGACCCGCGCGGGAGGGGGGGGGAGGGGGAGGGGGGGTGAGGGAGGGGCGGGGTGACCCCTGGGGCTGGTGACCAAGTTCAAAGCTTGGAGGCCGGGAGAAGGAAGGGCTCTTCTCTGCGTCCTGTTCTTTCACGGGCCAAATTCTCAGGGAAACGTGGTGATAAGGACATGCAGCAAAATGCTGGGTTCTCTGGAGATTCTGGAACAGTCGTGGGATTCCGTCGCATGGGAGAACACACTTACCCGGCATCGCCCTCGCCCGTTTCCGCAGTGTTTACCTTTGCCCAATCTTTCCCTTCCCCGGTTTGGGATTGGGCCTTTGGACCGGACAAAAGCAACAAAGAGGGTACGCGTGTCCTCAACCCATTTCCTCCAAGCTTTCCTCCCTGTTTTCTTTCCTCCTCTACCCGAGGCTAGGCCCACAGTCTATCCAGGAAGTGGAGGAAGAGGGGGGGAGAGGAGCGAGAGGAGGGAGAGGGGTAAGAGGAGAGGAGGAAGGGGGGAGGAGGGGGGGAGGGCAGGGAGAGGGTGAGGAAGGGCGGGCCCCACTGTCCAACGGGGAACATTCGGCCGTGCAGAGCGCGGACGCGGGCAGCAACAGGTGCGCAGGGCGCGAACGCGGGGCTGGTGGACGGGCTTCAGGAAGCGGCGCGGAAAGACAGGCCAGCCTGTGGGAAGTGAACTGGGGAGGCGTGAGGGCCAAGTCCAACAGCCTGACGAAGACTCGGGCCCCTGGCACAAAGGTCCAGGCCCGAAGCCCCGCACCTGCCGTGAAAGCGAGGCGGCCGGTGGAGACGCCGTTATTTATTCGGTGATTCGCGGCCGGGCCACCGTGCCCGTCCGCGCGTCCTGCGCCGCGGTCCGGGCCCTGGGCTGCTCGGCCCACCCCGTTACCCGGCCTCCCAGAAGCTTCCGGAACGGAATCCCAGTGAATTCCTGCGCCAGGAGCGGCCAGCCGGGCGGGGGGGGGGGGGGGGGGGGGACGTCAGGATCGTCTTCGGGTCAACCGCGTCCCACGCAGAGGTCCGCGGAGCTCCCTCGGTCGGAAGGAACCTCAAAGCTGAGTCTTTCTGGGCACAGGTGTCCATGAGCGTCACGTGTTTCAAGAAATGCGGTCACGAAGCACTGCCATGGGACGTGTTTATTCAAAATGACCTTTGCAAAGAGAAACGTGGGAGTGCTTTCCCGAATTAGGGAAAAAGGGGGGACGAGCTCAAGTTCTGCCTCTAGAAGAAAATGGGTGGAGAGCACAGTGGGCGCTGCGTTCGAAGCCACGAGGCGCAGGCGGAGAGCGGGGGTGATTGCCACCTCGCGGGAGCTCCGCGAGCAAACCCGAGACCCTTCACCCCCCGAGGACGCAGGAAGGGGGCTGAGGTTGCCTTTCACATAAGGTGGTGGCGAGACACCCGAGCAGGTGACTTTTGAACTTGCCTCGTGCAGCCCTGTATTGTAATTGAGATTTCGGGCCTTGAATAAACCGAGGATCGCAACGTCTTCCAAGCTCCCAGGTGAATCTGAAAAGGAAACTTCCTTTGAACGCGATTGGATCTTCATCTTTACCATCTAGTTGAGGGTAGGAAACCCATCCGCGCAGCTGGCCGGTTAGCTCAGTTGGTTAGAGCGTGGTGCTAATAACGCCAAGGTCGCGGGTTCGATCCCCGTACGGGCCACGTGTGGTTTTTGTCCCCACTCCCTAAAAATCCGTGAACGGCTAAGAAGGTGAAGTTCAGCCTCCTCCGCTCATCAGAAGGTGAAGCTCAGCCTCCTCCGCTCATCAATGTTGAACAGGGTGTAGGGCGGACGGATGTCCAAAGATTCCCCAACCGCGACCGGGTTCCTCAGGTGAATTTCTCTCCTTATGCTCTACTTACTTAGGCCGGGCTGTCCTCGGCCTGAGCAGGTAAGTAAAGCCTTTCAGAGCAACTCAGGCCCTGGCCTCTGCCCCCTTCTTTATTCCTATTTCCTCTTTTTCTGGCACTTGACTCCAGGGGTACTGGACTTGAGGACGTGCCTCCGACAGACCGCCCAAACGTTCACTGCTCTTTGCTCGTCCAGCTACTTGTTAGGCCCAAAGCCATCTTCTGGGGGGCACCTGGCCCCTGTTGCCTCTCGCAGAGGTCCAGGAAAACATCTGTTTTGTGACGTTTACCAAGTTGGGAATCTCTGTTGTTCAGCCATCTTCCCCATTAGACTGTAAGGGGAAGGATGCATCGGGGGCAGGGTGCTTATTGCCTTGTGCTAAGTGCTTTTAAAAGTCTGCATTAATGATTGAAGAACGAAAGAAATGTGTGCAGGCAGCAGGAAAGAGTGTGACCGGGGCTTCAAATGGACCTTACAGGCCTGTGAGATCCATGCTGTCTCAACACAGTGCCTGGGGGGCGAGTGAGGGGGCGGCCTACAGGACATGGCAACTGGTCCCATTTCTCTGAATGTATCTCTGAGGCTCATTCAGAATGGTTCTGTGTCCCCGGATCAAGTGGAGGTACCAGGATCAGGATAGAGCGTGTCCAGTAGATCCAGAGTCAGGGAAAGTCTAGAAGGTTGGACCGGTCTGAGGCCGGGAGATGAGGGAGAGGACTCTGACCGCCTTAGACCCCAAGAGAGGGAAGGATAAATATGGACCAGAAGTGACCCCTTCCGGTCTCACCAGAGCAGTCTTCCTGACATTTACAATAACTGACTCTAAAATATCAGTCTCGTTAATATCACGCTTCCACTCTTGATTTCTTAGTTTTGATAGGATCTTGCTTTCCTCTCAACTCTTTGCCCTTCTGTCAGAGCAGGCAGTTAGTTAGCTGTAAGAGGAAGCCTGGAGGCCAGCATGGAGGAGGCCGTGCCCAGAGGCCTGTTGGGGCCTCACTCCCCGAGAAGCCCCAGCACACCAGATGGGCCCGAGAGGGCCGGGCCATGACAGCAAGCCCCTGAGCAAGAGAGGAGGAAAAGTGGGAACCCAGCCCCAAGTAATGAACATTCTGTCCCCTGGTTCACGACTGTCAGTAAAAGATGGAAGCCCGACCCCAGGGCGCGCAGCTCTCTCTCTGTCTGTCCCTCACCCCCGCTCCTATCTCCGGAGTGTGCTTTTCACTTTAAGAAACTTTCTTGCTTGTGTGGCTTGACCCACATGCTGCGTGTCTGTCCTCGAATTCCTTCTCAAGACGAGACCAGAAACCTTCGGCCACTCCTATGGGTCTGACTCCTATGGGTCAAGGCCCCAGGGCCCAGGGTCTCCCAGTTCGCCGGGGAACATGTCTGTATCGTGATTTTGCTCTATAAGGCCAATTAGATCGTGGATGGCGTTCAATTCTTCACTATGTCTGTCGATTTGTTACCTTCTCGGCCCATCAATGCATGAGAGAGGAGTGTTGACATCTGCCACTATCATTGTGGGGTTTTCTATTTTTCTTTTCAGATTTATTGGCTTTTGTTTATGAGTTTTGAAGCTCTGTGGCCAGGGGCATACACATTTAGGGAATACACGGTTATTCCTTTGATGAGTTGACACCTTATAACTCTGTAACACTTCTCTTTATACCTGGAAGCGTTGCTTTGCTTTGAAATCTATCGATACTGATATATCCGCTTCAGCTTTTTTTGGATTGATGCTTGTACGGTGTACCTTTTCCCTTTCTTTACTTTCAGTCTTGTGTATGACTCTTAATCTTGCACGTAACTTCTTTTTTTTTCTTTTTCAAAATTTTATTTAAATCCTAGTTATTGCATACACCTTTTAATCGCAGCTATAAGGATATTTGAAGTGAGTTTCCTACCGCGAGAAATCTATTTTAATACATCCTGACCATCTGACTCTTAATTGATATGTTGAGATTATTTACGTTTAGTTTTCTGATATTTCGATAGGTTTGCCTATCAGTGTACTACTTAATTAATGGCCTATTCCCTTTGTTTTTCATTCTTCTTTTTGTTTCTCTTGCTAGATACTTTTGGCTTATTTAAATGTTGTCAGTAAGCGGTCCAGCAATTACCAGACGCATACAGAACTTTTCACGGGATACTTCGAATCGTTAACTTACCATTCAAGTTAAGTTTGGGGGAATCTTCAGCCATTAATAATTCAATGATTTTCCTTTTTTCAATGACCTCTTTCTCCTCTTCTTCTGCAATGATCTAAATATAATTTCTTTGTGATTTTCCTATTTGCCCCTGAGGCTCTGTCCAGCTTTTAAAATGCACTTTGCTCTCTGCCATTTAGATCGGGTACTTAATATTGTTCTGCTTTCATACTGACCGAAAGTTTCTCAGCCATCTCCTTCTGCTATTGAGACAATCCAGTGTTTTCATTCATAATTTTGGGTCATACCCTTTTCAGTTCTGAAGTTTCAACTTGGATTTACACCTTCAGATTATTTGCTAAGATTTTCCAACACTCCGTTCATTTCAAAGAACTCTTTTGCCCTGGCTCTTGGAGCATTTAATCATTACTGCTGTAAAGTACTTGTCAGATGATTCCAAAACGTGTGTCACCTCAATATTGGTATCTGTTGATTCTCTCCTCCAAGTGATTGAAGACTTTCTTGGTTCTTTATATGCTGAATCATTTTGGATGAGAACCTGGCCACTTAAATATTATGCTATAAGGCTTTGTGTCTCACTCAAATCTTACAGAGAAGCTTTGTTTTTGTGGGTATTTTGCCTTGTGTTCAAGTTCCAGGTACCAACCAGCCCTCGACGTGCTGTGGCCTCAAGGTCCCTTCCGTTTTCAAAGCCTTTATAATACTCTTTGGAGATCTCTGGAGTGTGTGCACCCCAGTGGCCAGTGTGGACCGGGGCAGCGGGCTACCGCTCAGTGCGGTGCTCACAGTCTATGCCGTGTTGTTTAGGGTCAGAGCCCCTCGTCCACAGCTCGCCTGGTGCATTCAAGAGTTCATAAACAACTTGATGTGTTTGCTTTCCATGTGTCTTCCCCAGTATTTGCTGGTCACTTGGGCTTCACCATCTCAATCCACGGAGAAGGAAGTTGGATCCTTCCTCACTCTGCTCTGCCCTGCGCTTGTCAGGAGGGCCAAGCTGCAGGAGAAATGGAGAAAAAGAGCAACCGAATGTGTCCCTTGGGGTCACAGCTCCTCTGCAGAAACAAAACAAGTCATAAATTGATTGTAGATCTCCTTACCCCGCACAGGTAGAGCCAAAGAAGGCTGGTCTTGAACTTGCTCAGAGGCAAGGTACGAAAAAGCATCCAAATTAGTGGGTTCAAAGTGTCGAATATTTTCTCAGTGAATTCAATGGGTTGGAAGGTGTGGAGTTGTGAGCTCCAGCGTTGGGTCAAAACAGCGGAGTCTGGAGAATGTGGGCGTCGATCCCACTACCTCTCACATGCTAAGCGAGCGCTCTACCGCCTGAGCTAATTCCCCACCTCACCCGCTTTCTTCTCCAGTCTTTGACCTTACCGGTCCTCCCCTCAGTCAGTGGTCACTGTCCTGGGCGGCCCCCAGCACAGAAAATGTCAGAGCCTTTAGTATGAAATCAGGAACCACTCAGGGCGTGTCTTCTCTGAGATGACCCAGGGCCAGAGAGCCACGGGTACCTTTTCCTCTGCCAGGGGAAGGAGGAGAAAGCAGCCACGGGGAAAACTCCGGAGTCCCCAAACTTGCACGTTTCAGATTCTCCGGGACTAGAAGAAGACACATCTCAGGGAAAGGGCTCATCCAGAATACATCGGCTAAAATGGCCCAGCTCTCTCAGGATGGTTATCTGTGTCGTAAAGACAAAAACAAAAACCCAACAACGAAAGGGAGATGATCACTTGTTCCTCTCCGGGGAGGCAAAAGAAACCGGCTGTTTCCGCCCGGTTTCGAACCGGGGACCTCTCGCGTGTTAGGCGAGCGTGATAACCACTACACTACGGAAACCCACGCCCCGAGGGCGTTCCGAGATTGGTGTTCGAGTCTGACTACGTAAAGCAAGTCGTGTGGCAGTTACAGACCCACGACCAGAAGAGCCGAAAGAAAAAAAAAAAAAAACCAAAGTAATACAAAACAGAAAATCCCAAACAGGCAGAGCTATAGGAACTAAGAGGAGAGATCGTATCAGCGTGAAGAGATAAAAAAATGGACGTTGAGGAGTCCCGAGGAGGCGTCAACAGGGAGATAGAACAGGCACATATGTAGGAATTCCTGTGTTAAGAAATCTACCTGTTCAGTTAGGGTGGGGTGTGTGCGTGTGTGTGTGTGTGTGTGTGTGTGTGTGTGTGTAAAATAGACACGGAGGGAGGCAGTGCTTAGGAAACCTGCACAGGGAGGCTCTATGTGGGAGAGAGAGTGTGGAGCTCCAGAACCTTTCAGAAAACTCCAGGCAGATGGTTTACATAACCAAAGTAACATCGTAGGAACGGTTTTTAATGTGGAATGCCAGCGAGGTTGGCAATGGGGACACCGAAACTGACGAGAACGGAAAGACGCTGGGGAGATGTCGAAGGGTGGGGGTTTGTCCTGTTAACTCTCGCGCCTCCGAGTACCGTGAGTCTGTATCCTCAGGGCCCAGGGCGCTGCCCGCATAGAATAAACACATCCTCCGTAAACATCAGAGAATGGGTGAAGGGATTCACGAGTGGGAAGAGAGAGAAGGATTCTGCAGAGGTTGGGGAGGACGGCTGTACAGCAGTCGTCGAGACACCGGGTGTAGACATCGGAGGGAGAAGAAGGAATCACGGGCGCGGAGAAGGCTTGAGCCCAAGCGGCGGATACGGAAGAGATGTTTAATTAATGTCTCGTGAATGGAAGCCCAGGTCCACTCATGTCCCTAGTGGACAGATCCACTCATCTGTCGTGTGAATGAGAACATGAATGGGTCCTGGCAGACGGGTCATGAATCTCCCTAAGGAAGATCGTCCTTCTTCTCTCCTTTCATGGCCTTTCTCTGAGAAGCCCCCTAGTTTCCCCATCTTCTTGCCCCTGACAGCCTGGGCCTTTGTGCCCCCCTCCAGACACATGGGGCACAGACACGGCAGTCCCACAGTTCCCTTTTCACCCTGTGTCTCTAGGTGCCCCTCGCCGGCCTTCTTTGCTTCCCGAGGCTAAGCGGGGAGGCCTTCTTCTCACCAGGACCTCTCCGTCCAGAAAATAGGGCAGGAGGCCCACCTTCTCACTAGCCTAAAGCTGGGAATCTTGAGTCAGAAATGCCCAGCACAGCCCGGTGCAGATGACGGTCGCCCTCTCCCCAGCTCTTTCTCAGGTTTTTCTTCTTTGTCTACAGCCCAGTGACAGAGAGTGTGGGTCAAAGGCTAAGCCTGAGCTGCCTTGGGCGTGAAATCAGAAAAGCACCAGAAATGCATACATTGCCATTTTTTTTTTTTTTTTTTTTTTTACAAAAGGCCCGACGTTTCCTGGGATTGAGTTCAGGAGAGAAACCCTAGGGACCGCAGGAGCCTATTAAGAAAGAAGGAAGAATCGTTGCTGGAGAAAACAGGGGTCTTTCCCGCGACTCTCACTGCAAAGAAGGGCATTCTAACATCTGACCCAATTCTCATGCTCGAAGCCTCTTTTTGACCTGTGGTCCTTCTGGGCACGTGCCCCAGCCCATTGTGTGGATCTCACCGGGTACGTGGGGTTACGTCACTACCCATTGAAGACGACCCGACCGAGGGCAGAGCGTCTCAAATATGACTTCAGCAAAAGCACCGAAACTGCTGTTTCTGTCGGGGAGTGTGGGGGAAAGGGAGACCTAACGTTGGTCGCCATGACAGTGATCTCGCTCCGAAACGCTTTGACTATCTTGAACGGCAGCCAGAAGGCAAATGAAAGGTCCCAGCCGAGTGGGGTGCCCCGTTGAAATGACAGGGCTGTCCCAGAAGTTGTGTGTCCCCCTGTAAACGCAGGGCTGCGACTGGCACCCGATTTGGAGATATGGCCACCCAGGAGGAGAACGTGGGGGACCCCTGGGCCTCACATCTGCACCTCCAGCCCCTCCCAGCGTGGCCCCGGTCACTGGGTCGGCCTTGATCCCTCTCCCTCACTCCCAGAGAAAGATAGGATTGGCATAAGGAGACACTAGCATCCCGGGACAAGGATAAGGGAGGGCGAGGGGGAGGAGGAAGAATTTGTAAGAGGACATCGAAACTGGCTTTTACTCAGCATTTAATTTGAGAGAAGTCAAGAAATGGTCAGGAAAGATCAACACTGATGCTCCAGGCGTCAGAATCTCTTTTCATCCTAATTATCTGTCCGGGATGTTCGAGAGGTGGAGTCAGAAATCATGGGAAAAGTCTTTTCTCCATCGTGAAAGAAACCACGTGTTTCTTTTCTCCCTTCGTCGCCTGAACTCAGTAGGTAACCACTCCGATGCACGTGCCCGGCAAAGCGCGGAATGAAATCGAGAATGCGTCTCTCCACCACGGACATTTGAGTCAGGTCCGCTGCTTCACCATCCCGACGTCCCGAGCTCATCCGGGGACCGGGACCCTGCTACCTGCGCACGTTACGTCCCGCAGCCCGGCTTCCTGCTTTGCCCAGAGAACAATCCATTTCTCAAGCCCTCATGGGCTCTTCCCTCCCCCAGGAGCTACGTTTTCCACGTAGAAGAAAGGCTGTTCTGTCCAAGACGAGAAGCCTGGTGGTGAGTTCTAACCTCAACCTGCAAATAGCTCTCCTACTCCCCCCCCCCCCCCGCCCCCAGTCGCCTTGATGGCTAAAAATTACGCTAGTGACAGTGTTAGAAGGACTAAGGCATAAGGATCTCAACAAGCAAGAAGGAAGGAGAGACTGAAAAGTATCTTCAAGGTGCTAACTCTTCTGACTCTTTCCCGGAAAGCTGAACGAACCACCTCCAGGCTCCCGCCCCCCTTGACTGTCGACCGATCCCCCGACAGTAAACGTTGTCACTGGGTCATCCTTCATTTTTCCTATTTGCTTCTTGTCTGTTCCTCTCACCCCCCCCCCCCCCCGCACAGGGATGCAGCTCCGGGAGGGAGGGAGTTTTTGCATTGTTACACTCTTTAGTTACTGCCCATTAATCAGCTCGATGTGCTCTAGAAATATTTATTGAAGGATTAAAAGAGTCAAAAAGGATTTTACACGTCTCTCGCCCCTTAATTGCGCTTGGGGGACCTTCAGAGCGGGGAGCTGGAAGAGAAATTTCCCCTGCTCCTTGCATAAGACAGAGAAGAAGACCAACAACACAGTATAGCTTGTAGTTTCTGGCACAATCTGAGTTTCTCCAGCGTTCATTTTCCTGAAACTCCTGGGAAGCCCAACGAACTACAAAACTGATTTCACTGTCCTCAGCAAGTACTGAGTCAGTCTTGAAAAAAAAAATCCTTATCAGGAGCCGCTTGATAATTTTACTTTGTGTTCTTTCTTTCTTTTTTAAAAAAATCAAAGTAATCTTAGGTTCTGGCCTAAGAAAAAAAAGACTCAGCTTGCCCTCTCTGAGGCTCGAACTCAGGACCTTCAGATTATGAGACTGACGCGCTGCCGGCTGCGCTAAGAGGGCAGCTTGCAGGGGCTGCTCACATTTAAGGTAAAATATCAAATATTTTCCAAGCACCGCTGCTTTATTGGTTTCCAGCTTTCAAGAAATACAATCGATGCTACTTGAAAATCACTCCATAGAAGCCAATGCCGCACCCGAAGGAATTTACGCCCAAGATCGTTGAAGTCCAGCCTTTTCCGGGAATCTGCCCAAGGCTAGGTCCATCGGGGCTGCAGGACTGGGGACAGGAAAGCCTGGCTTTTGCTGCTCCGGGGTTCCAGTGATGTGGTTGTTCCTGCCCTCGGAGATCTCAGGCGATCTTACGCCTTCCAAGGTCTCCTTTGTTGGAAACAAACACACGAGGTGCTTATTTAAGAGGAGTTCACAGCCTGGAGGACTAAATGAATGAATATAAGTGAGTAAATAATCCTCACATCTGTCTATAGCCCGCACTTCTCTGTCTTCCTCTGTTTTACCTCCCCTGACATCTACCTGACTGGAGGCATCCTCCCTGCGAAAAGCACAAACCGAACGTAGTAAAAGCCTTGCTCTTTGCTTTGCTTTGTGACGCACCAGTAATTATAGAGAGATTTGCGGAGCTTATTTCACAGAGTCCAGTAGGATTCGGGCAACACAACTCTTTATCAAAATCTGCACCTCCCAGATATAATGGAGGTTCAGATAAATTCAGCATTGCTCCTAATTTCCCAGAGCTGCTCAGTGGCAAAACCCGAATTGAGAAGCAGATTTGTTAGACGGCACCGTGGGAGCTCTTTGCTCCAACTCAAGACGTCTCTGTTGTCCGCAGTAGCCCGTCTAGCCCTCTGCGGGCCGTCCTTTGGGCTTAGACTTCCGAGTCAGTTTTCACTCATTCTCCTCCTGCAACTCCCACATCCGGGGACTTGATCATTACCGAACTTTGTTCTTGTGCAATTCTTTTGCGTCTGTCACTTCTCTTCCATTAATTCAGGACTTATTTGCTGGGGAGATGCTCTTGGCTGGGCATGGCACTCAGCTCAGGAGCTCCAGAAGGAATCTGGCGACCCCAGCCCACAAGAGATGGGAAGGAAATTATCCAATTCCCAGTTTCACCACTTTCTCCCCGCCCCCCCCCCCCCCGGGCATTTACAGATAGATAACTCTGTAAACTCCTAAAGTATCAATTTTAGTAACATCACTCTTCTGCACACTGACCGTTCTGGGTTTTCTAGTTTTGGTACGATCTTCCTCTTCTCCCAATCTTTGCTTCTTCTTCCTTACCTACGTTGTAACTTTGCTCTATGAGGTCAATCGGTGGATGCTGGTGTTCAGTTCTTCAACGTATTTGCTGATTTGTTACCGACTAGATGTATCAACTGATAGAGACAAGTGTTAACACCTGCAGCCAGAAGTGTGGAGTTTTTGTTTTGATTTTCTTTTTAGGTTTATTAACTTTTGTTTGAGTTTGGGAGATCTGTGGCCAGATGCATACACCTTTAGAAGTTCCATCTCTTGGGTGAACAGACACCAAATAATTACACCACCTCTCTCTTTCTATGGGGAAAGTTTCTTTGCTTTGAAATCTACTTTGTTGGATATCAACATATCCAATTCACTTTTTTTTTTTCCTTAGTGGCTTAGTTTTCCCCATTCTTTTTCTCTACCGAAGCCATTATATTTGAGGTGAGTTTCTTATAATCAGCACATGTTTGGGCCATGGTTTATTTTTCATACATTCTGACCATCTCTAGTATGTAACTGCTGTGTTTAGACCAGTTGCGTTTAATGTTATTAAGGATATGTTTGTGTACAGGTCTATGATTTTTACTTTGTTCATTCTGTGTTTCATTCTTTTTCTGTCTTCTTACTTCCTTTTGACTTTCAGAAACACACTATTAATTTGTCTTTTGTGTTTGTGTGTGTGTGTTTTACTATACCTATTTGTATAGGTATGTAGCCATTATCTAGGTTATTAATAATAGCAATTCGCACATGTATTACCCTCTACATACTTAACATTTTGCAGTCTATTTTAGAATCAATGTCATACCATTCAAGTCGAACCTAGAAACCTTATCACCTTTTAGATCCCTTAACTCTAACCCATTTGTGTCGCGAATATAGTATATTTAGATGAAATGAAAATGAATCAGTGTTGTAATTTTTGCTTTCGGTTATCAGGAGCTTACTTAAAAAAATTATAAAAAGGACTTTGAAGAGCTCCAGAGAATATCAGTCTATCATACTTGCTTTTCTGCTGAGAAATTATTCCTTCACCTATTTTTTAGTAGGTCCTATGTCTAATATGGAGCTTGAAATCACGATCCTGAGATCAAGGGCCAGATGCTCTACCGACTGAGCCACTCCGGCACCCCTTCCTTCACCGCCGATGCTCCAAATTCCCTGTCAATTCTCTTCAGTCCAGTTTTTTTGTTTTTTTTTTTTTTTAAGCTGTTCTGATACCAGTGGATTTTCTCGGTCCTCTTTCAAGTGAGAAATGTATTTATCTCACCTTCATGTCTGAAGGATATTTTTGTTATCGATAAAATTTCAGCTTAACAGTTATTTTCTTTTAGCATTTAGAAAAACACCCTTCCCTGTCTTTCTAGCTTCTATGGTTTCTGATAAGAATTCCACAAACCTGCAGATTGTAGTTTCGCTTTCCCCTGGCAGCTTTCACGTGCTTTTCTTTTCATCCTCAGCGGTTTGACTGTGATGTGCTCGGGTGTGATTTTCTTTGGATTTATCCCTCTTGGGTTTACTGGACTCTCTGAATCTGGTTTACGCGCGTTGCACGTCCCTGAGCCGTGTTGCACTCAGGGCAGGGCTGCAAGGGACAACGGAGAAAAAAACAGCAACTGGATGTGCCTGGTCCTTCGGGGTCACAGATTTTACAACCTAACAGTCTTAGGTGCTAGGGGTTTGTGGGGCCGAGGCCAAAAGTGGAGAATGTGGGCATCGATCCCACCACCTCTCGCATGCTAAGCGAGCGCTCTACCACCTGAGCTAATTCCCCGGATATGTGTTGTGGGTCCCTCCAAGTTTTCTTTAATAAGGAGATGCGTGGTCTCCATTATTCCCCGTCCTTGGGGACCCAGAGTACGGGGCGGGTCAAGTTCATGGACGCGGAACGTGGATTCGGCTGAGCGCGCATCTTCTCGAGACCCGCCAGGCCCGGGGCGCGGCGGTCACCGGTCCCTCCGCGGGGGGGCGGAGGGGGACAGAGTCGCCAAAAGATCTGGTGCCGCCAGAGCCTCCCGTCGCGCGCTCTCCGGGACAGAAGCGCGCCCTTTCGGGTCGGGAGGGAGTCCCCCGGGACCGGACCCCCACAGCCCCGCGCCGAGGCGGCCTCCGGAGGGGGCGGCGGGACGGCCCCGGGTCGCGGAGGCAAAAAGACGCAGGCTGTTCCCGCCCGGTCTCGAACCGGGGACCTCTCGCGTGTGAGGCGAGCGTGATGACCGCTACACCACGGAAACCCCGCGTGGGGGGCCCCTTTCCTTCGTTCCGGGATGCGCCTTCGCCCGGGTAAACGTGCGCCGCCTGGCGGTCCCGGTCCGTACTGCAGACGAACAGCCAGACCCCGAATGTGCCCCACGGAAGGACGGAGAAGCAGGACCGCCGCGGAGCGTAGGCACCAAACTGCTCCTGGGGAGATGCGGCCGCGGAGGGTACCGGGGGGAGGTGGGGGAGGTGGAGGGGAGGGGGAGGGGGGGTGAATGGGGGAGGGGAGCGCAGGCGCGGCCGTAGGAACGCCCTGGGGGGAGGGCGAGGCCTGTTTAATTACTGGAGTGAACGACGAAGTGCCTCGGGGCGGTCGGGCGGGGACAGCGGGGTCCCCGCAGCCGCACTGCGCCCGAGACGGGGTTGGGCGGACGCGAGCCCGCCCTCTCCCCCCTCCCGCGCCGTCCTCCCCCTGCCGGCGGCGGCGACCTCCACGCCCCGGGGCAACCGCGGGGCTTCGGACCTGCACGGCAAGTTCAAACGGAGGTAATAACGGACTTTGGATTTTTTGTTTCTTCTTTCTCGGCGCAGACGGGACGGGGAGGGGAAGAAACCCGACAGGCCGCGATCCGCGGGACGGAAGGCGGTCGCAGGCAGGCCGCGAGGGGCGTCCGAGCCCGGGGATGCGCCGACGGCCACTCCCGGTTCTCCGGGCCCGAAGAAGCGGATTTCGGGGGTGGCGGGAAGGGCCCCCTGCTCCCCGCGATTGAGATTTGCGTGAAGGTTTATTTAGCCCGGGAAGGAAAGGGAGTAGGATGACGCCCGATGTCCGATGGAGTCAAGTGTGGATCGGAGGCCTCTGCACGGGGCGGCCCTGAGATCAGAGTGACGGAAACCAAGGCGGTGACCCAGAGTTGTCAGAGAAAACGCCCGCAGGCACGTCGGGAACAGGCGGTGCGTGGCGGCAGGCGGTTAAAGGTGCCTGGACCTCACCCCTACCGTCGTGCTCCCACGTTTTAATGACACCCAGGGCGAATTCCTGGGGATCGCCTGCTAGGTCACAAACAGAACCAATGAGAACCTTTTCCAAGGCCACCTCTGTGCCCCAAGACAGCTATTTGTCAAGGGACCCAGTCAGCGGCAGGTTGACCCAGTCACACAGTAAATGCCCAGCAGAAAAGGCTGTAGGGTAATTCCTTCCCCAGCAGGTGTCAGATCTAGTGAGAGTTCCAGCAAGGGCGAGTTCGGGAAGGTCATGACTCCTAGGGGGCTGGCCCGTGGGACGTCCCTGCATCTCATCCCACGCTGATGGCCTTTCCTCTTCTTCACCTTGAACGGAAGCCTTAGACACACCAAGAGCCCAGCATGAGGTTCTGGCAACAAGGGCCAGAGAGGTCCCCACCCCAGCTGTCAGCCTCTCAATTCTTCTGTGTCCAGACTTGACTCTTTTGCATCGCGGAGACCATTACTCAAATGTCACGGCCTTAGAGAGCCCTTCCCCGACCTCTCCAGCTACATCAATGCCCCACCTGTCTCTCTCTTCATTTTTTTTTTTTTTAATTCTGTACCGGAAAGTGTGAAATTGCTGTTACATTTTCCATACTTCCTCTAGAGTAAAGGCTTCTTGAAAGGTTGACGGTCTAGATCCTGTCTAGGACGATGCTGGTCCCAGCTATTGCCTGTTCAGACATTGGTGACATGGAGGGGACAGTTTCCCTCTGTCTTGTACTCTTTCACAGGGTCAATTCAAGGAGGAACCATTCTTAAACTGAGGCCACATGCTTGCTGGGGGGCCCTCTGGTTTCCTGGAACGGACGAGATAATTGCGCCCAGCCGACAGGAGGCAAGAACACGTCACCCGTGGCGTTTCCGAATACTCGTTTCTGCTGGGCAATCACACAGCACCCCTTTTGGAGCTCTTAGTGGCTTAAGGAAGAGGCAGTTGCCACGATTAATTTGTAAGAAATGGAAGTGATCGGCTTTTGCTAGGGGCCGGCCGTGATCATGTAGCGGTTAACACTCAGGTTGTGACTGTGGTGCCCTCAGTGGGAATTTGAGTGTGGCAGTCTGGGACCTACCACTTTCCTTGCCTCCACCCCCGAAACTGAATCTAAGGCTTTGATCGGAAGCTGGGTTTTCTTCCATTCGGAAGAAAATCTGTGCTTTTTTTCCGGGCACTGCCTGTCAAATCAGGCCAGAAGGGGAAGAAAAATCTGAGCTTTCTCAATTCGTTGTTCTCTTTCTCTGTGCACCTCCACTCAAGGCGGTGCTCACAACTGGCTCATTCTCCGGATGAGAAGCCGTTCATCTGCTTTAACCCAAGAGAATCGGCCAAGTCCCTGAAGAATGAAACAACAGGGTTTGAAGGCAAATTAGGAAGGACTTACTTTTGCTCGAGCGTGCACGGGAAAAAATTCCAGGAGTGAAGGTGTTCGACGGGCCAGCCCTCCTCACGAATGGCTTTGGATGTCAGGATAAAGCATTTGGATACTCTCTGTAGCTAAGTTTGCTGGTAAATGAATTTAGTCTGGGCTGTATCTGAATTTGCATTTCAGTAACATTCCAACAGGGGGCAGCACTAAGCTGAGCGCGAAGGCTGGGAGGTCGGGCAAGGCCAGGAGGTCGGTGAGGGCATTGTTGTGAGGGTCCAGCCAGAGGTACTCTCCAGTAACTCTGTTGGAGTTGGACACCTTTACTCATCCGGCAAATCTTCATTTGAGGGCCTACTGCATGCTGTTGGGAGGGGCGGGGCGGGGGTCAGAGTGCGTCCCTAGATGCTAGATGGCATTGACCCCAAGGCCCTTGGGTGTGAACCTCTTTCGAATCTGATCTCATATGGAATTCTATGGAGAGGTCCCAAGGAACCACTGCCCTGTGCGTGGAGAAAAGGCATTCCGTAATGCAGACATCGGAGGAGGAATTGGGCCTCGGTTTTGAGGTCCGAGGCAAGGAATTGGTCCAGCAGGGTGATCGGTGGGACTTTCCTCTCCCCATCGGAAGACCCCAACGTGGGGGTTCAACGTGACTTTCTTTTCCCGTGTGCAAGATGTCAATCGACATCGCTGTTTTAAGAACAAAATGAATCCAGTCAACAGAGACGTTAGGAAGACGTGTTACCCCCACGGTCCCCTTCACAAAGAGCAGGTTTGGGACTGCAACCAGAGGCTGAAGCCAATTTCAGGAGAATGAAAATGCTTCCATTTTGGACACAAAGGTGGGGTGCACCCCGGGAACGGGGCAGGAATCCAGCAGCAAAGGGGCCGGAGGTACCTGTTTGCCATCGGTCAACCTGACGGTCTGGGAGAGGAAGAAGTTTTGTTTTCGGCGGGTCTGGGAGGGTCACCCGGGTACCGCGTCACAGCAGGAAGTGGGTCTAGACACAGGCCAGGCTGGGGGTGGGGGGACAGGGTGGGTTGAGTTGTAAGTGGGGTCATCGCGGGAGGCAGAGGACATGGGAACTTTCCCACTGCAGGGTCCCCTACCTGGAGAGGTCTGATTCAGGTTCGTTTTCTTCAAGTCCTTCAAGTCCTATTCGAGTCACACGAGCCGCTCACGTCGGTTCCTCGCTGGTGATCTGGGTCATCTGGAGAGCGATGACCTCGTGACAGATTTCCAACGCAGAGCGAAGCGGACGTACAGAGGGAGGTCTGGGACCACGGGGTTTGCGAGTAGGAAGCCAATGCGGGTGCAAATCCCTACACACTTGCCCGTGGGAGACACATCGGCGCTGTTAATAGTGGTTGTCACTGGAGCGGCGACCAGTGCTGGTGGCATCTCAGTTTGGACTCCAGGAATGTATCTCCGCTTCCAAAAGTGTAAAGACAAAGTTTGGGCCGCCAGGATGGAAGGAGCCGCTCCGCCCAGGCCCTTCTGTTCTCTTTTCTGTCGCCCGAATTCTCTCCGCTGCCCCCTGCGCTCGTCCAGCGTTGGTCTCGAAGTAGGATAGAAAGTCCGTCCCTTTCCTGGCCGGGATCCTCTCTCTGCCATTCTGTCGGCTGGCCCGCTCGCGTGTGCGTCGGTGACCACCCCCCCCCCCCCGCCCCCGAAGTGGGGACGAGCCCTGCAGCAGCAGCGGCCACAGGGACCTGTCACTTTGGAGGCCCGGGGCTGGAGGGGCGCGAAGCGCAGGGCGCGCACTGCGCCCTGGGGCCGGCTGCTCTGCACCTGCGGGGGCGGGGGGAGCCCCGCTGCGTCTGGGCCCCCATGCCACCCAGCTGAGCCCAGCCCCGTACCCTGCCACTGGGTAGCCACAAGGTCTAGGTCGTCCCTGTCACCGTGAGAAGGGCTCATCGTCTCCCAGCTGCTTCTCTCTCGGGGTGGGGGGCGGGGGGGCGGGTGGATGATTCCCGTGCGTTCTGTCCTCGCCCTCCAGCTTCTCTCCTCCGTCCGGGATGAAGTCGCTGTGGACTGTTGCGGTGTGGATTCCGACGGCCCCGCACCGGAGGAAACGGAGCAGGATTGTCAGAGGATTCGGAGCGGTAACAAAGGGGCGAGCGTCCCCAAACTGGAGACGGTTTCATGCAAAATGGGCTGGTGTCGAAGATGTCATTAGTCCATTTGTGCCAGACTCTGGCCTGCTTCGTACGTCTTCCCTCCGTCCTCAGGGGTGTGGGGACGGAACCAGAGTTCTAATGCAACTCCTCATAATAAAACAGCCCTGCAGGTGGTAAGCCCCACCGCCCCCTCTGCCCCCTCTGCCCCCAAAAGGACGGGGGCCGCCGAGCCAGCCAGGAGTCGAACCTGGAATCTTCTGATCCGTAGTCAGACGCGTTATCCATTGCGCCACTGGCCCCGCCGGCGGAAGCGGCTGTTCAAGCATCGGTAATTAGTCTTCCCCAGGTGCTCGCATTCCTCCGTCCCCCGGTTTCTGGGTGTCGCTCGCGTGCACTCGGCCCCTTTCCGGATTCGCGGTCTACCTCTAGGACTCATTAGTTCGGTGTCCGGCCGGCTCAGGGCACTGACCTCGTGGCCGAGCCCCTGCCAACCCCAAATGATGGAGGTGTCGCGGCCTAGCTGTTGGAGAGCTGCCGGAAGCCGGGGGTCGGGGACCAGCGTGACCGCAGGCGGTGAGAAACACCGCCAACCGGGTCAGACTCCTTCTGACCCAGTTTGGGCTTTGTGCCTTCCCGCTGTCGTCGGCGCAGAGCGCCCGGGGCTGCCCTAGATGGCGCTGTGTTGCCCGGGGGGTGTCGCTCACTGAATTGCGTGTCCCTTGAGGGCAGCACCCTCAGGGTCAGCAATAACTGAGTTCCCCAGTGAACGTCTGTGCCTGAAGAATTGAGGGAGAGCAAGGCCTGCGTGCAGGCGTGTGAATCCACGCTCTCCTAACCCGGAGGTTTCGGTGGAAGCCCCGAGGAGTTCTGGGCACAGCGCTGCGGGTCTGGTTTCCTGAGTTCGGCTGTGAGGCTGCCGGGGCTGGGCAGGCCCAGCAGGTCTAAAGCTAGTGACGCACAGCAGGGCTGGGCTGGAGCCAGTGGCCGAGAAGCTTCCTAAGTGAAGAGAGTGTCTAGCCTGATGGGACGGAAGAGAAAGCTGAGCGAACCCAAGGCACATGGGCCTGGCAGTTTTCGTGGCACCTGTGTGGTTGCTTTGGAGTTTGTCCCGATGCCGGCGACCAGGAGGGTTGAGAACTGAATGCTGACACACAGCGTCCATGACATCGACCTCTAAAGATGCCGCCCCAGTAACAGGAAACCTTGGGCAATGGATCCACAACCAGTGAAACCACGACATTCAACGGCCCAAGCAAAGTGGATTCTTTGCCCCACGCAACAAGCCCAGAGGGTGAGGAAGCCCAGCGCGTGGTAAATTCAGCGGCTCCACGATGTCCTCCGGACCCAGACTTTTATTTTTTTTTATTTATTTTTTTTTTCAACGTTTATTTATTTTTGGGACAGAGAGAGACAGAGCATGAACGGGGGAGGGGCAGAGAGAGAGAGGGAGACACAGAATCGGAAACAGGCTCCAGGCTCTGAGCCATCAGCCCAGAGCCTGACGCGGGGCTCGAACTCACGGACCGCGAGATCGTGACCTGGCTGAAGTCGGACGCTTAACCGACTGCGCCACCCAGGCGCCCCATGGACCCAGACTTTTAAAAAATCGTTGCACCCCGTCCCATCTCAACAGATGGATCTTACGCTCCAGCCGGTTTCCCTGCAGTTCCTCAAACTCTCACGAGCTTTAAAGTCCAGAAGGAAAACAAAACAAAACAAGACAAAAACCCAGACAGGCCTCTTTCCTCTGTCCCTTGTGGAGGACGACGTCTCCTGTCTGCTCCCGGTAGATTTCCGGCTAGATGTGCATAACTGGCGGGAATTATTCCCCGGAGCAGGCCCACTGTGATTGATTAGGTCAATCCTAATTCTTCTTCTGGAGCCGGGAGTGGGGGTCTATCTCCTCCAAAGCCGAGGAGGTGGAGGGGATTTTGTCATGCGAAGGAAAACATGTTTCTGTTGGAAAGGAGGCGTGGGGGCTGTGGGATTGGCGGTGGGGTACCCACGCGGGAGTCAGCTCCGTCCCTGGGTTTGACGTAAAATGAAATCAATAGCCTTTAAGGCATTTTTGAGAGCTGAGAGCTCTATTCCTTACGTTCACCTACATCAGATCACGGCCCCATTTCCGGATCTAACCCTCAGAGAAGTAACGTGACCTGCAGTTTGTATTCGACGCAGGTACGGTAGCCGGAGGTTCATTGCACCTGACAACGTGTTGACCTAGGTATCGGAAGCATGTACTTTGGGCTGTTAATGATGCCGCGCGTCACGGATCTTCACGACCCCGGAGTGAGACGATACCGCAGTGCGTAGGTCTGGAGTGTCCGCGGCCAACGTGTGCCACACAGAGCACGGCGCTGGGACTCAGCCGTCTGCTCCCCCGGGACGGAGCGGGGGCCTTCAACTCTTAACTCTCTCAGTAACTTATGCCACCAAGTTTGCAAAACACACAACCCTCACTGGTTCCCACACGTAGTTTTGCGGCATCTTCAACGGCTGTCGGCACTTTTAATTTATTTCGTCCTCGTGAGCGGCTCCTTTCGGGCATCGCCGCAGTTTAACGTTTTCCGACGTGAGGCGGACCCTCTCTTCTCGTCGCCGTCCAGGAGAAGGCGCTGCTAGGGAAAGGGAGAGGGGGCTGGGACAGAGACGCAGCTTCACACCTGGACCCTGCCTTTTATCAGCTATGCGATGGCCACTTCACGTCATTTTTCAGCCTCCGCATGTCCTATCTGCGGTGTGAGGGTGACCGTCACTTTGCAGGTTTGTTGGGAGATTAAATAACGTGGGGCAGGGAAGGTCCTGGCGGATCTCAGCTGTAAGACGTCGTCTCCATTGACAGCCACGTCCGGTCCCCTCCCCCCGCCGGCCCCCAACTTCATGTCAAAAACTCAAACTCAAAATCACTCAGTAACTCAGAACTCAATAACCGCATAGGTATTTACCAAGCAACGTGTGAAACGCTAAGGATTCACAGATGAAGCCGAATCCCCATTTTCTCAAGGAGCGAACATCCAGCCAGAGAGAGACAAATCGAAACTCATCAGCACAGTAAGACAGGAGACCAGTCATCCCAGAAGCAAAGAAGAAAATGTGTTGTTACCAGCATGGAAACGAGGCACCGAACTCTGGAGGGGAAGTCGGCGGGAGCTCTGCCTGACCGGGTCACAGCCGACTTCGTCTTGAAGGAGAAACACATCTGACCTTGTGAAGAAGGAAGGAAGGGGCCAGGGGGTTCTGGGCGCGCACGCCTGGACGTTCCAGAAGGTGCCTGGCACAGCTGAGGGAAGTTTCACCAGGTGGAACTGTGGTTTGAGTCGGCTGGAGAACGGGAGCCAAGCAGCAGGAAAAGAGCTAGAAAGGCCGCTGGCAGGGCGCGGGAGGCTGCAGATACACTGACGATGTTTTTTTCCAGATTTGCTGGTTCATTTCTTACACGTTTTAATATTCTTTTTGTTGTTGTTTGCATGTATGACATGCACACGATTAAAAAAAAAAAAAATTTAAGGGGCGCCCGGGAGGCTCAGCAGGTTAAACGTCCAATGTCAGACTCTTGGTTTCCGGCTCAGGGGCTCAGGTCGTGGTCTCACAGTTTGCGGGATCAAGCCCCGCATCGGGCTCTGGGCTGAAAGTGCGTAGCCTGCTTGGGATTCTCTCTCTCTCTCTCTCTCTCTCTGCCCCTCCCCGGCACGAGTGCGTGCGCGCACGCTCTCTCTCAAAATAAATAAACATCAAAAAAAATAAAAATAAAAAATTAGGGGCACCTGGGTGGCTCCGTTGGTTAAGTGTCTGACTTCAGCTCAGGTCATGACCCTGCTGTTCATGCGTTCAAGCCCGACATCGGGCTCTGTGCTGACAGCTGGGAGCCTGGAGCCTGCTTCCCATTCTAGCTGTCCTCCCCCCCACCCCCGCCCAAATCTCTTGTGTAGCCTGGATTCTACCAAAGCTTTCTTTCAGTCTAGGAGCTACTCATGCGTGTTTCCAATGATTTTCATTGTTTAAGGTAGTTTAGATCTGGTTTCGTTCCCGGCACCAGAAAGAGTCCTGAATAATACAACGGTGAAGAGATTCCACTCGTGAAATTTCCAGAGGGCAGAGAAGTTTTTGCCAACGCTTGGGCCTCAGAGATGGGGAACGAGCTTTGTTACCTTCAGGAGACGACTTCCGGGAGACCGGGAATGGCGGTGTGCGGGTGGCTGGGCCTCAGGAATCTTCAGGGTGAGGAGAAGGTTTTCATTTCAAATCCCTAAGAGCCAAAGCACACTCATCCCTCCCGGGACCCCACCTGGGTCTTCCCTCTTGTGAAAACTTAAACTCCTGGAATCCTAGCCCGTATCTGAACACGGGTTAGTCACAGGCCAACTCCTTCTGGTCTCACGCGGTAATGAAACACGAGTGTGTGTCGCCGGGAAGCCTTGAGTTACAGGTTGGACGCGATGTGTCTCTTACAGTTAGCCTTCTTGCCACCACCGAGGTCAGGCCAGCCCAGTTTACCCAGTTTCCTCTACGACTGTTGCCGGGCCTCATCGGCCACTGGTGTTTGCTTGGGTTCCACTTGGATTGGCCTTCCGTAAAACACACCGGAGCCAACAAGTGATGGAAGCTGCAGAAACAGGGAATTCCCGAGGAAAGAAGGACGGTTTTGAAGCCGGAACGCTACGCTACTTGATACAGGTCAGGAAGTTTAACGATGAACCCTTTTTCAAAGCGGGTTTGACCAATGGGAGCGTGGTGCAGGGAGCGGACTTCTCTGTCCATCCCGTCTCCCCCCCCACCTGCCCCTCGTCCTGCTGGAATCCGTCTTCCAAATCCTCTCTCGTCTCCGAGACACGGTTCTCACCGAAGATTCAGGAGAGTGGATTCTGTGGCTTCGGTGAAGGCAAAACTCTGACTTTATAGAGTAGGAGCAGCCGCGGTGGGCGGGGACATGCCACTGCGCCCAATCCCAGCCCACAACCACTGCGCCCAATCCGGGCCCAGAACCACTCACGGCACCCAATCCAGGCCCACAACCACTGCGCCCAATCCCAGCCCACAACCACTGCGCCCAATCCGGGCCCAGAACCACTCACGGCACCCAATCCAGGCCCAGAACCACTGCGCCCAATCCCAGCCCACAACCACTGCGCCCAATCCCAGCCCACAACCACTGCGCCCAATCCGGGCCCAGAACCACTCACGGCACCCAATCCAGGCCCAGAACCACTGCGCCCAATCCCAGCCCACAACCACTGCGCCCAATCCCAGCCCACAACCACTGCGCCCAATCCGGGCCCAGAACCACTCACGGCACCCAATCCAGGCCCACAACCACTGCGCCCAATCCCAGCCCACAACCACTGCGCCCAATCCGGGCCCAGAACCACTCACGGCACCCAATCCAGGCCCAGAACCACTGCGCCCAATCCCAGCCCACAACCACTGCGCCCAATCCCAGCCCACAACCACTGCGCCCAATCCGGGCCCAGAACCACTCACGGCACCCAATCCAGGCCCAGAACCACTGCGCCCAATCCCAGCCCACAACCACTGCGCCCAATCCCAGCCCACAACCACTGCGCCCAATCCGGGCCCAGAACCACTCACGGCACCCAATCCAGGCCCACAACCACTGCGCCCAATCCCAGCCCACAACCACTGCGCCCAATCCGGGCCCAGAACCACTCACGGCACCCAATCCAGGCCCAGAACCACTGCGCCCAATCCCAGCCCACAACCACTGCGCCCAATCCCAGCCCACAACCACTGCGCCCAATCCGGGCCCAGAACCACTCACGGCACCCAATCCAGGCCCAGAACCACTGCGCCCAATCCCAGCCCACAACCACTGCGCCCAATCCCAGACCACAACCACTGCGCCCAATCCGGGCCCAGAACCACTGCGCCCAATCCCAGCCCACAACCACTGCGCCCAATCCCAGCCCACAACCACTGCGCCCAATCCGGGCCCAGAACCACTCACGGCACCCAATCCAGGCCCAGAACCACTGCGCCCAATCCCCGCCCAGAACCAGCAGCACTTGAGGGGAAGGGCTGAGCCCCACAGGTGATTGCTCTGCATTCAGGATCCACCCCCAGGACTTGCAGAGCCCCGAGAATGTTCACGAGGTAAGAAAAACAGTGTGGCGCTGAGCGAAAGGATCAAGGAGAGGTAGAGAAAGGTGATGTTCGCTTCCTCGTGTGAGCTCCTTGGTTTCCGGATGTATAGACTGTGCAGCAATAACCCAAGGAACACGCGGGTCCCTGTGAGGAAAGAAAGGCAACGACGACCTGTGCGGTCAGCTTAGTTTATGGCCTGAGAGCTCAGTCCCTTAGGGGCTACGTCACCCTACCTCCCCGACCCTGTTTCCTCCGGTTCATTTGCATTGGATTCGCTTTCTCCTCAGTCGTCCCCGACCCGCTTCCGAGGGGCTCTGCCCAGAGGACCACCACCCCGGCCCGGTACCAGGTACCTCAGGGGGTCCTCGCCCTCCTATCCCCTACCTAGGAGGAAGAAGGTGACTGTGAAGAGAAAATAGTGTTTCTGGTGCCAGGAAGGGGCTGAGGGAAGGCCAGGAGGATAAAGCTCAGGAAGAAGGACAGAAGAAGGGCGACGATCACGAAAATTCGACCAAATGTGAAGCGGTCTGAATTAGGAAGGGAGAGGGCGGAAAGGCCAGCAGCTCCCTCTAGGGTCCCCTTCCTTCCCGGGTCTGAGTCCCTAGAATGTTAAAGAAGCAGGGCACAGACTTCAAGGTGGGAGCCAAGGGCAACTGGTGGGAAGCGGAGGGAGCCGCAGAAAGATCTAGAATAGCGATTCTAGAACGGTGATTCCAGAATGGTGATTCCAGCTGGGCTGGTGTCCCCAGAGGCCTGATGCCCCACTGGGCCCCCATGGGGTGGACAGAGGGGCCGACAATTCCTGGGAAGGATGGGATCGGTGTGGGGCGCTCCCTTTCGAGGGCAGAACTTACTCGATCTTGATGAAGGAATCCGGCCCGTGACGTCACCGCTGCAGAAGGCCAAGAGGGCCCTGAACGGGCCGGGGGCAGTGCCCGGGACCTCTACCCTCACCCAGGTGGAGAGGTTGAAGGCCCACCACAGCAGGGCCGAGCCCGCGAAGGTGGCCACCAGGATGAGGACGCGGGTACAGCCTATCCCACACTTGACACAAAAGGGTGCTGACTGGAAAAACGTGAGGGGAAGGCACACGAGTTAGATTTTCTCACTTCCTTTGGGGTTTCTCCCCGTCCTTAAACCGCCATCCAAGTCCCATTTCCTCTCAGCTTGCAGAGTTCTGCCTCCTCCCTCCTGGCTCTGTCCCCTCCTGTCTCTGTGCCCTGGCCGGCAGGGCCGAGAGCCTTTCCCTCGCTGGAACCCTGCGCAGGCCCTCCCAGCCTTGCGTTGTTACTACGCTTTTTCTGGGTGTCCCTGGGCTGGAAGTCCCTGGAGGACAAGAGCCCCGACTTAACCTCCCATCACACTCAGCCCAGTGCTTTACATGCAAGAATATCTCAGCCAATACCTGTTGACAGAAAGGGGGGGAAAAGAAATAGCAGACGCCAAATCCGTTCCTCGGTGATGTCGAGAGAAGTCAAGTTTTTTTCTGATGCTCAGCTTTCCCTGGCACGGTCGTCGCCTCTTGTCCCCTGTCTTCCTGCTGATGGTCCCGCCTTACCTTTTCTCTTATTTCTTCTTTTAATCGTTCTGTTTCAGCTTTAATCCTGTGACATCCTAACCTCTTCAAGAGTAGAAGCTTGCGGTCCTCTCCTGTGTCCCCCTTGGTAGGGACACTCGGTGACGTCCTAAGTATGTGAACTCTACCTTCCTCCCTGCTGTCTCTGTTTGAAAAAACAAAAAACAAAAAACACAGCAGGGGCCCCCGGTTGGCTCAGTCGGTTAAGCATCCGACTCTGACTCCGGTCACGATCTCACAGTTTGTGAATTTGAGCCCCGCATCCACAGAGCCCGCTTCAGATCCTCTGTCCCCCTCTCTCTGCCCCTCCCCCGCCCATGCTTTCTCTCCCCCAAATCAATAAAACATTAAAAAACCCACAAACCTATATCATTTCCCAGGGCGCCTGTTGGCTCCGTTGTGGAGCATGTGGCTCTTGATCTTGGGGTTGTGAGTTCGAGTCCCATCTTGAGTATAGAGGTTATTTAAAATGCCCCTACTGACTAGCATGCTGCTTGGCCAATGGTGGGACACTCGGCAAGTTTGTTGATGAAGGAATTAATGAGAAAGTAAGTATAATAAGGACAGGACGACGCAGAGGGCTGCTAAGAACCTCTCTGGAAGCTTTTAAAATGCAAATTCTGGGAAGGCCAGGACTATCTCCTCCATCCTATTCATTTCAGTGTTCTGAGCCCTAACATACTGTCCGTCACGAGGCAGGTGCCACATAAATATTTTTGGAACGAATGAATGATCCAGGAACACAAGACTCCTCCTCGGGGTGGAGGGATTTGTCACGTTCACTCAGCTGACCTTTCCTGTTAGGTATACACTATACCAAAATGTTGAAAAATTCAGTAGGAATTTTGTCGAGTGTGCAATACATTTCTAGCTCAGAACTATAGGTTTTTGTATGAGTCCGTTGTACAATGAAGAGGATAGTCTGCTCATGCCAGTGGCCGGGGAAAGAAGGGGTATTTGTGGCGGGAAATCAGATGTAATTCGACAAGGTAAAGATCGCTTTTGACAACCACGCGCACTTGGAGACCCAACCCTGAGACTTAGGGAGAGTAGACATGGCAAAGGAGTGTCTTTAAGTTTCAAGGTTGGCGGGAGCTCCATTGGAAAGGGCAACATATTTTCTTGGCTCAATGGCCCCAGGGAGTGTGATTCTTGAGTGCAGTTCAGTACGATGGGGTGGGGTCCACACACAGATTCCAAACCTTTCCCAACCAGAGATCTATACCTGAGCTGATCTAATCTACAGAAAACAGATGACCACCAGTCGCCATTTTGTCAAAGGGTGGCACCCAAATAGTTCCACTCTAGATGCCTTAGGAGAGGTTAATTCATGACCTCCAGTGGACACCTTAGTGCACGAGGCTGACTTCGGTTAGTCTGAGAAAAGATGGACCAAGGCTCAGTCTCCTACACATTTCCCACGTGAGAAAAGCTTAGGATTTTCTCAGGGCCTATGTAGCTCTCAAAAATAATCCTTTGAGTTAGTAGCTTCAGTACACGAGACTTTTCCTCGGGTGCCCAGATGCCCTTTATCCGTCTTGTGGAAGACAGTGGGACATTACTTAGTGCTCTGAAGTTCCGTGGTAATCTTTTATCTGCGTTGGAAGACACCTTTAGGGGCAAATGGTACTTATAAGCTTCCAGAAGACTTCAGGGGCTCTTTTGCCTCCTTTACACTTTAAAACACATAGTACCTTTCACATATGACTCAACATTTTTCTATCTTACAGTACAGTTTTTGTTTGCTTTGACATATCACGTACGCATGTACATGACAAGTGGTAATTTTAAAAAAAGAAGAAGAAGAAAGGAAAGTGTCCGGGATAGAAACGGCCGGCTAGCTCTACATAATCTGTCTCCCACGTCACCCACCCCCAAGAAAGACCCCGCACTCTGGTAAAGACACACACACACACACACACACACACCTTCTCACAACTCTCCTAGCTCTGAGGTCTTTAACGTAGTTAGATATTTTGAAAACCTAGTTGAACGTGGCATTGGGACACCGGGAACTTGGGGGAGCCGATCTCGGACCTGTTCCGGCTGTTTGTCCCGGGCAGTTCCCATGTCCTGTCCCGGGGAGGGATGCCGGGGGTGGGAGGAGCCGCGGGCTCCGGCGACAGGTCGCGGGTCACTCGGCTGCAGCGGGCAGCCCCGCACGCGCCCTCTGGCGGCCGCGAGCATCCTCGGGTGTCCACCAGGAGCTGGGACAACGCGGGGGGGGGGAGGGGGAGGAGAGGCGGGGAGCGGCCTCCGTGCGCCCCCCCCACCCCCCCGCCACCGGCCAGCCCTGCGCGTGGAGCGCGGTCCTGGGGGGCCCGTCGGGGTCGCCCGAGCGCGTGCACCTGTGTGTCCCTGGAAGCAGCCGCCGCCGTTTCCGCGAGCAGAGCGCCCTCCGCGCCTTCGGGCCCCGGGCGGGGTGGCAGAGGAACCCGCTCCGCCTGGGCGCGCGGGGACAGCGGGGGACGCGCGGGCTGGGCTCGCTTCCCGCCGGCGGACGCCCCTGCGTAGGCCGTGTAGCTAGCGACCGGAAGTGGGGAGCAGGGGCTCCAGTGGCGCAATCGGTTAGCGCGCGGTACTTATACGGCAGTATGTGTGCGGGTGATGCCGAGGTTGTGAGTTCGATCCTCACCTGGAGCATCGTTTTCCGCCCAGAGGCGGCCTCCCTCCGGGGAGACCCTTTCCTGCCTCCCTAGGCCCTTGGGGACCACATCCCGCCGTCTTCGATGTGTTTGAACTTGTTCGATAGCAAGTATCCTCCCGGTTCTCCTTCGCGCTTTTGAAACAGGACAATGTGAAGAAGCGTTTGCAGACCGAGTCTGTTGTGCTGCGGTGACTTAGCCCCACCCTGCCCTTCCTGCACCCCCCTTCTCACTTTGCTCTAAAGACGACGGCTCCTGGGGAGCCCCCGGCACGTACTTATAAAGTGCTGAGCAACTTGCCTGCTCTGACGAGCCCTGAACTCCATTAGAGGGAACTCCGAAGTGAGACATTTCCTGCCCGATGACAATTCCAGCTTCGGGCAACGATGAGACGCTGATTTCTGATTTCTGAAGACAGCATCACCTCTAGTATCCCCCCGCCCCCCCCCCCCCCACTTTACCCTGATGAACCAACAACCATGGGAGGTTGAGCAGCTCTGGTCACCTGAGAAGCAGAACCTGGCATCCCCATATTATCCAGCTGTCTGGGCCTGGACCGGGACGAGCGATGATGACATCCAGAAACCAGAAATCTGCAGACCAACATTGCAGGAATAAGCAGATTGCTGTGCACGAGGTAGGTAGGCAGTAGGTAGTGATTTTGACTTAGAAATATGCGGCTCCCCCTCCCCCGCCCCCCGCCCCCATGAAACAAGAAACCCACCTGGTCATGGATCTTATCACACCTCCTCACTCTGCCCCAAAGGGTAAATTGAACTAGGTAATTTGGAGTATTTTTCCCAGCTGTAAAGATTATCCCAAACCTGAGCGCACGTATGTCCCACCCACAACAGGTTGCAGAAAATAGTACATGGAATGAAACGGAGCCCAGAGAACTCTCCCTTGAAATCTGGATTCCTAAACGTGTCCTGCATGCGTCTGGACATTGTGCAGTCACAGAGTGGTCTTCCTGGGGAAGCGTAGGGAGGTCCCATCCAGGAAAGCACCAGATAATAATAAAAATGGACACTTTCACACTTCATAGCTTTTGCTCAGCCACCGGAGTATCTTGGAGACTGTCAAAGTCTAATCTTCAAGTATCAATGGAGATTAAATGGCAGAGATTTATTTAGGTTGTTAATGAGGAAATGGACAGTATAGTAAACTAGTTCAAGTGACAGTAGAAGAGACTGGTAAATGCATTATCAGTGGGGGAAAAAAAGAATGCTCAAATAATATTGCAAAATTGAGTGAAAAACTAGCTAATGTCCCACAGAACAGCAAAAAGTATAATCTTTGGGGTTATTTTCCAAAAGACAGAAACTAGTTGCATTTCTGCTGGACAAGAATCATTTGAAATTAATCAGTCTTCTGCAGGATAACTTTTAACTTTACGGAGTCTAAGCCCTAGAGTAGCAATATCCGAGAAAATCGGTTGCCCCTTAGGTGGGCATGTTGAACATGCTCTAATATAATTTTGAAAGGATATTCTGTAATCTTTTCGCCTTATTTTCAAGATTTGGATCATTTTTCTTCCCAGATCTAGCATCCTAATTCAATTCTTTGGTCTCTGCCTCCATTCAGTTGGCCGCATGATGGTCAAGACGTCTCATGGTGCAAAAAGTTGCTTTTTATTAAAGCACAGGGACAGGACCCGTGGGCAGAAAGAGCTGCGCAGGGGTTGTGAGGAGTGACTGATTATATACTTTTTGGTTAGTGGGGGTGAGGGATAAGTAAGTCTCCAAGGACTTGGTGTGTGTTGAAAGTGAGATTTACAGGATCTTGGAGGGGTGGCAGTTGTCAAGATAGGGTTACCCTTTATTGTCTAGTAAAGCATGAGTCA
This sequence comes from Leopardus geoffroyi, assembly GCF_018350155.1. NCBI lineage: Eukaryota > Metazoa > Chordata > Mammalia > Carnivora > Felidae > Leopardus > Leopardus geoffroyi. The sequence continues at coordinate 3,435,937 of NC_059332.1, read as the reverse complement.
TGAGAAGCTGTAGGCATGTCATGCTCTGCGTGTCTCCATTGCGCATCAGTGGGCCACGTGTTGTCAGATAATTCATTTTTGGTTACTTTCTGCCGGCCTTTGCTTTGCTCGTCAGATCTTATTGAACATCTGCCCAATAAGTATGTTTTGAAAAGTGAGTTGTGTCCTCAATGGTAAGCGATTATTTCCATAAAGAACTGTTGTGATGCTATTGAAACCACTCTGGTGATACTCAACCTGGAATGTTTTGCTAGATGTTGGTAGGCAGCTACAGAAGAAAGGAGAGAGCGGTTAGCTACTCTCCCCAACGCGCTAAGCTGTCATGATAGCAGACCTGTGACGAAATTCTGCACGTGTATGATCATTTATTGGGAAGCAAGCAGGAAAGAGTCATCAGATCTGTTCTGTAAGTTCAGCGAAGTTCCTGTGTTTTTGTTGTTGTTTCCTTGTTTGTGTAGCTCCATAACTACCTTTAAAAAACTGAGGTATAATTGACATACAACAGTGAGTTCATTTCAGATGTACAACATGATTCAATAGTTGTGTGTATTGCAAAATGATCACCCCAATAAGTCTAGTGAACATCCATTACCATACATAGGTGCGGTGTTTTTCCTTTGATAAGTACTTTGATGATTCCCTCTCTTAGCAACTTCCATATATGCAATGAAGAATTAACTATAGTCGCTATTCTGTACATTACATCCCCATGACTCATTTATTTTATAGCTGGAAATTTGTACCTTTGAACTTCCTTAACCCATTTTGCCCACCCCCACCTTCCACCTCTGTCAACCACCAACCTAATCCCCAGCCCGCCCCCCCAAAACTACTTTTCATGAAAGGTTAGCCTGAGGCATATGCAATAATTTTTCAGAGGCAGAATTCAGCCAAACTTCTATCAGAGTCAGGAAAACCAGAACAGACTACAGGGCTCCTTTAACTCTTATTATCTTTGGATGCTATCTCTTAAATATCTAATTCGCAGTTCTTGGGCACAACTAATTTTACCTACTAAGACCACATTTGATATCCTAATTAATTAACAAGGACAAATTTCACTAAAGAAAACCAATTTTTAATATGTTAATCAGCAGAGCCTCTGGTGTTTGTCACAGATAAGTATTTTTAGCGGCCACTTCTGTACCGTAGGTTTCTGTTTATGATGCCAGCTCGCCATCCTCCAGAGTGTGATATCTGGGCAGTGGCCTGACCCTAGAATCATTTTAAATCATTAAAAACATTTTTTTCTTTAGCTGATTTATTTATTTTGAGAGAGAGAGAGAGAGAGAGAGAGAGAGCAGGATCGTAGGAAGGGGAGGGGCAGTGAGAGAGAGGGGGAGAGGGAATCCCAAGCAGGCTTCGAGCTCTCGGTGCAGAGCCCGTCCAGGAGCTCAATCCCACGAACCATGAGATCGTGACCTGAGCTGAAATCAAGAGTCAGAATATCAAAACTCTGGAAATAATCTCAGAGTTTCTTCCAGGTCAAAAGATTCATTTAGAATTTGATTTGGGGAAGTTTGAGAAAAGTATCAAAAAAGATTTTAAAGCACTTGTTCAAATAGGATCATAGGTCACTGTGAAGCAGTACTTTGTTATCTATTTAATCCAAGTGTCAGCAAAAGATTTTAAAGGGAAATACAGGGGCTTACACAGTTGTTAGCAAAAATCAGCTCTTCTAATATTGAGAAGGCTCTATTTTCCTAAGTAATCAAAGACCTGATAAACACAGGAAAATATTTTGGCAAAACATAGAATTTTCTAGGCAGATAACTTTAAATGATAAAAAAAAAAAAAACCTTTTATGATCTCTTACCAAGAGCAGACCAATAGTTCAATAAGCTTTGTCTTTTTAACAGACGAAAGAAATTTAAGTTCTAGTTTTACATCAGTGCATGGTTACTATGAAAGCTTAAGAAAAAAACAAAAACAAAAACAACCCTTTAACAAATTCATTCAATCTTATCCAGCTTGATCACATGCAAAATTCCTTTCCCAAGATTCCTTTTTCATAAACCTTCTACAACATTCTATGTCCGTTTTAGTTCATCTCTTGTTCTCTTTCCCATTCAGAAATAACCGGCTTTACTTTAGGACAAAAGTACACTCATTTCTCTCAACAAAAATGCACCTTCATTCCTCCTTCCTATTCTTACCCAAAACAAAAAACTAGAAAGCAAACCAAAAAACCCCAAACAAACAAACCCCACAAAACGCAAACACCCACATCATATTTTCCTTGCAATGTTGAACTATTTCTAGTAGCTTTCACTACATATATTGTTAGAATGCTTAACTTTTAGATATCTTCATTTCTAGTGAAAACCAAACAGTAAGCAATTGTGAACCATTACACCAGCATTCTTTAGATTGGGAAATTTATGAATACGTTTCATAATTTCTAGAAGCATATGCCTTTTAAAATTTTCCAACGTAGCACCAACATATCCAAATATCTTTTAGTTTCTCTGTAATAAGAAGCCATAGGTAGATGAACCTATGTTCAATAAGTAATGCTTCAGTATTTTATCTTATTTGGAAATGATCTAGATGTTTAATGACTATCATCTCATTTAACTTAGTGAAAATCTAAGGTTTTAAGTTACCAAAAAGATTTTTTTAACAGACATAAATATTGCTGAAAAACTTACTTATGTACTTTTACCTTACATCTACTTAATTCATTTGCTCTTAATTATGTTTAGGTTTGGTTATGAACATTTCACAAGACATTAAACAGCTAACCATCATTTTTAAGTTCTTTTTCTTGCCGACAAATTCTGTAACGGAGAAAACATGAGCTTATTTGATTTGTAGTAAACCCAGATAGAATAAAAGTATTCTATTTAATGCTGGCAACTCTAAAAACGTGTCTTCTAGTTAAATCCACAAACTTCAGACAGCTTTTATTTATTATAGATTGATCCTAGATCATGTGAACTGAAAAAACATCCAGGTTAAGTTTCTATTATATTTCTGATGATTTCGATAAGTGCTTTCCTTAATCCTCTTTTACAAACTAATTTTGCTAGTACTATCTGGAGGTAGAAAACACCACATACGTACAGATGAAGAATGTACAGATAGATGCGGAGACCTTATTGTTCTAAAGTTTGAAGCCATGAGGCGTGTATAATGATGCAAAACTCACTAGTTCATAAGCGAATGGCTGGATCCAAACTCTTTTGGCAGATGGAATAAATTGAGGTTAACCGCTCAGATGGCAGTGACACTTTTTCTACTAATATTTGTGGAGAGGACACCAAGGATTTGTATTTGTCCTTGACAAGTAACCTCATAACCTCTTGGTGGTTGTGGGTAGAATTTTGGCAAGGGGGTTCCCACAACCATTTGTATTTTTTTTTTCAACGTTTATTTATTTTTGGGACAGAGAGAGACAGAGCATGAACGGGGGAGGGGCAGAGAGAGAGGGAGACACAGAATCGGAAACAGGCTCCAGGCTCTGAGCCATCAGCCCAGAGCCCGATGCGGGGCTCGAACTCACGGACCGCGAGATCGTGACCTCGCTGAAGTTGGACGCTTAACCAACTGCGCCACCCAGGCGCCCCAGCCATTTGTATTTTTAAAAGGCCTGCCGCCTGGCCCTGTTTTCCTTCAGTCTTAGGAATTGGGGATGATGTAGATAAGATTTCTTGAAGAGGTTATAAGCCTTTTGAGATAAATAGGGAAGGTTTGGGCTGGTAGGCACGAACGGGTAGAGAACCTGAACTGCCTCTAGAACGGTTTCTCATTTTATAAGAGTTGTAAGATAAGGGCGATTGCTCTCAATTTGTCAAAGAACCGGGTCGTAACTTAAATGACATCACAGATCCGTGTCTCCAGCCTCATGATCCACCATTTGCTTCTTTCTGGGTACGTAGTTCTAATTTTAATGTGGGTTGGGGGAGACTTTCAAGAATTCCTATCGGGCTCTGACCATCAGCTTCCAATCTGGCCAACGTTTTGGCCACAGATCTACTTAAAAGAAAATTCTTTTGAATATGCTGTCAGTCTTCAGCTTGAACACACAGTAAATATTTCTGGCAGTATTGAATAACCCCCTCTGAATGTAAGTGGGGGCCCCAAAGAGGTTGCACAGGATGCTACCTTCCCGAGATCCAGACCCACTCCCAAAGGCAGCCAAAGAAAGAGCCAACAAGTCTCAAGCAGAGAGGCGGGAAGCCACAACTCCTCAGAACATAAAATAAGAATGAGGAAGGCAATAACCAATGGGTTTGGATTTGGAAAGGAGGGACAATGTGAAATTTTATTTTCCTTTCTCAACTAGGCTCTATAGACAGAGATTCAGAAAAGCTGTTTCTGGTAAGAACTTTTTTTTAACCCTTTTTTTTACCTTCATTTACCATTTTTTAACCATTTTTTTAACCTTCATTTACTTTTTTTTTTTACCATTTACCAATCAAAAACTGGCTTCCAGGATCCCCTCTGCAGACGCTGTTATCTACCGGAGATTCAGCTTGATTGTTGAAGCGAATAACGTCTTTACCAGAAAATCCCTCAGTTTTGTGAGTTCTGGGAGGGGCCCAAGTGGGACCGTGGAAAGCAGATGTGGGGGTGTCTATAAGGTGATTAATTTGGCCGACTTTGGTTCACGGTCCTGTCAGTACAGTTCAGACAGCAGATTAGTAGAGTGAGAACTCAAGTTAAGGAGGGTGAAGGGAGCAGTAAGAGTTGTGTCAATCTTTTGAATCAGGTACCTCTTGTATCTTTTTCATTTTCTAAAAAAATTTTTTACTGAGAATACACTGAGGGTTGATGGCGGTGGGAGGGAGGGGAGGGTAGGTGAGGGGCCCATCCAGGCCCGACACAGAGCTTGAACCCATGAACAAGATCATGACCTGAGCCGAAGTCGGCCACTTAACCCACTGAGCCACCCGGGGACCCCATGTCTCTTTCACTTTTTATCAGCTTTTTGGCAACGAAGCTGTTTTCTGGATTTTGAAGCCTTTGCCTGTAAGTGCCCTTCTTAAGTGATCTTCTCCAGTTGGAACATTCCTCAGAGTGGTTTCTGTGATTCCACATTATTCAAAAGTTCACCCATTTCCCCAGAAAGGCACAAGAGTCGGGCCCCGGGACCAGGTAGACGGAACCGATCTGACCTCTGGATTCGCTAAGATGTCGTAGTCATGAGGACCCTGCCTTGTGATAGCCGTTGTAAAACACTAGCAGTCAATGTGTCTTCTCCCCTTTTGAACAGGGCGGGTGGCTGAAGGAAGCTCCAGAAAACAGAAACAAAAGAGGACTCATCGGGAAAAGTGACGCCTTTATAAAAACCCAGAGGACGAGGCTCTTAAGTAGATTCCACCGGAAGCCTGGAGAGCTCGAAATGCAAGGAGAGCAGAGCTGGAGTGCAGGAGAAAACTGACCTCACACTCCAGGCTTGGGAGAAAGCAGTGAGCTCAGTGGGCTCGGTGGGTGTTGGCACCTGTTTGCTCGCCAGCCCTGGAGCTGTGAGGGGTCTTCGCTGGATCCCACTTCTCCGACACCAAGGGACGGCGACCTCAAAAATCAAAACGGCCGGTTATTTTATTAGCAAAATGGGCTGATGTGGGGAAAGCCAGGAATCACAACGCAGGACCAGCAAACTGTGGAAACACCAGCGGCACGTCCGGAGAGACAAGGGGCAGGCTGGCTTCATCAGGTTTTAGGAGCAAACCGGGGAAGATTGATGTGCACAGAAGTTCACTGGAGAAGAACGAGAGTTTGAGGCCGCAGAGGTCTCTCCTTGGCTGCAAGCGTGGTTAGTGCGTCGTTTCCGGGCGCGGCGGGGTCCTCCTTGGCGGGGAGGAGGGGCGTGCTGCATTCTAAACTGGGGTTTCCTTTATTCACTTTCACACACACACACACACACACACATGCCGTGCCCATAGTGCAGCACTGGGGGCCAGGGCTTTGGGGAACACAGCCCCTGAGGGGGTGTGTGTGCGTGTGTGCGTGTGTGTGTGCGCACCGTGCTTTGCGTGCTGACTACCTATTGAAGGAACGGCAATAATTGCTCAGGCAAGAACGTCAGAGCCTCGTGACAGGGCTGGCGGAATCGAAGGCTGGAAAGAATCTCTTTCCCACTTCCTGCAACACCCGAACAAGCCCCCGATTGCCCAGTACGGGGCCTCTCTTTAAAGCAAAAAGTAAATCCGCTCGGAGAAGCCTCGAGTGATCTGATGCTCTGATGCACGAAGGCAGAAGCGATCCCTAACATGAATCTAACGCTCCGCTCCTGGAGGAGGTGGTGCAGGGTGTGCTTTCCCCACATCTCGGCGGGCACTCCGGCGGGGAGGCCGGTGGGAGGCCCTGCTGATCAGCACAAAGGGGCTGAGACTGGCGTAACCGAGCGGTAGAAATAGTTTCATATTTAACACCGTGTGGTCGTTGGTCAAGAAGGAGCCGATGCAGAAGGAGAAAATGAAGTCTGCCCAATAAAAGAGAAGGAAGCAGGCCATGAGGGGGAGGGCACTCCGCGTAGCTGTCGTCTCTGGGCTGGAATTTCTCTGGAATCTGGAGCTCCGCAGGTGGCGCGCACTCTGGCGATGCTTGCACAGACGGAAAGCCACGTACCCGCTGCTCCAGCCCATGAGGCTCTGGGAGATGATGTCCCGCAGCGCCATGAGAGTCAGGAAGAGCCACCTGACGACCAGCCCAGAGGGCAGCATATGGCAATAGGGGTGGGAGCCAGACGGTGTGATCCCGGACCCGTTCGTGCTCTGGGCGGCTGTGATGTAGGAGAGCAAGTTGGAGCTTCTCAGGGAATTCAAGATCCAGAGGAGGAGGAGAGAGGGGAGCACTTGCCACGCGGTGTGGGGCTGGAGCTTTCTCCACGAGGAGGTCCTGGGGCTGATGGTGATGGCCTGGACCACGCTGAGGAGACAGGGGGTGCACATTGACAGGCCACGGGCCACTCTCCCCAGATAAAGCACCGTTTTGCAAGTAGCAGTGCCCAGGCCATTTCTGAGATGAAAAGATACGGTGATATCTTTGCTCCCTTTGGTACAAATAATGAGCGTATTTGCAAAAGCCAGTTGGGCGAGGAGAAGGTGTATGGGTTTTTTCTCGGGTCTCGTGAGAAAAGCGGACGCATGTCCCGCAAATAGAAAGAGGTTCCCCACACTTCCGGGTCCAGTAAGAGAAAGCAAGGTAATTCCCCGGATGGCCTTACTCCAAATCATCTTCTGACTTCACGCACAAAACTAGGAAGGACTTGGGAGAGACACGAAGACGTAAAGATGACATAGTTTAGGTCCGGGGCTTTTGTGGGTCTACTCCAGCGAAAAAGACACTTGCAGTTCCGAAGGGTGTAGATGTATATGGTTCTGTCACTCACATGTCTCCGGCCTCGTTCTCCGCTCTCTCTTCTTGTTTCTCCTGTGTCCGTTGATATGAAGATGGTGACACCTATAATTTAAACATCCGGCCTAAACATCTCTCGTATAATCCACGCGAGAGCGTCCACCTGCCATTCCCAGAGGTCCTTCTATCCCTGTACACATACCCCTCGTGTATCAAATGGCCGTGGCAATATGCTTCCCGGGCAACAGCTCGGCGAAGGGCCACAGCACTCAGTCGATTTCCAAGCCGTAATGCCGAGTATCATTTGGATGCCTCCTCCTTCACTACTCCTTCCCAATAAACGACCTCACCGTTGAGGAGTGTGCTGGTGCTCCCTCCCCACCCCCCCACCCCGCCTCGCCACCCCCCAGGTGCTCTTCCCAAGCACACTTACCGCTCTGATACTGTGAATACTGGGCTAATAGTGGCAGTGTCTCCAAAGAATTGTACTTGGCTAAATGAGAGTTGTCTACACAGGGGAGTCTAGTGGCTTGTTCATTTCCTCCAAGGGTGGTAGGAAAGCCTTTCCTCAAGGGGGGCTAACTCTGGTGACCTTGGTGTTCCGGATTTTCCAGATGGGTGGGATACTCCCCTGCCCCCCCTCCCTGCCTGTGCTGGTCCCACTCTCCACTTCTCCTGAGGGCAAAATCAAAAAGCAAATCAAAATCAAAAATCAGGAAAATTCTCCCAGCAATTCATCAGAGGAAGAGGTTTGGCCCCATGGGATCCAGCCAAAGGCGGACTCAGCCTCTTCCCCTTGGTCAAACGTGGTGATTTTCTCAATCAGAAATGCCCCCACCCTGCGGGCCTAGGTTCCACCACTGTCTCACGTTGTGATTTACAGAACCCGCTCACCACTCTCTCTGTTTATTCTCTTTCTACATCGTAGTCGAAATGAGATCTTGAAACATCAATCTTCCTTCTGCTTCACTTCTTGCAAACCGTACGTGGCTTCACCTGTCAACCTCCTTCTAAACGTGTCTGCCCTCCACAATCTGGCCTCCTGTCCTTCTCACCAAATTCACTTCTGAACTGCCTTCGCCCCTCCCCCTCAAGTGTGCGTAAACTCCGATGCCGAGGCCCTCCTGCCCTCGGCCACCCTCTTCACCCAGCTCACTGCCGCCCGTCTGTCACACAGCAGCTTGGAATTTTATCGTCTGGTGCCTTTGCCTGAATTCACTGGGCCCTGCTGCCCTGACCTGTTTACCTGTTTCTTTCCTTCACTGGGGAGCGGAGCACTTGAGAGGGTGCTGTCTGCGCCCTGAGTACCTACGGAACCCAGCACAGTATCGGCTATCAACCGCTCAAAAAGTCGTTTATGAAAATAGGATGAAATGAGGCGTATGGTTATGCTTGTAAAACTGCCTGGTAGTCGCACAGACGGGTTCCTGAGCCACTTTGGAGAGAGGGTTGAGATGGAGAAGTCAATCCACGTCGGATAGCACGTTCAGAAGGGACTTCAGTGTGTCCTCAGATGGGTAAGTGAGTTGAATGTCAGAGCCTCCCTTGATTTAGTGAATGACATCGGTCATCCTTTGGGAGACCTGTACATCATGATACATTTCTCCTTCCCGTATCTCTGTGTCTACCTACTTCTGCCTGGATTCCACGCCACCCCCCCTCCCCCCCGCCTCGATACACCTCTCTACTCTCTGAAACACCGATAACCGATTTGGAAAGAAAGAATTTGTCTTGACTTTTCTGAAGGGCATCCCGAGTAGATTGGAAAAGCTGCACACATATATGATCTGGAGGGTACTGGAGACAGAGGTTACCTATATATATTTTAATAAGCTCTCACAAGCTTCTTTTTTCCTTAAAGATTAATTTGTTTGTTCCCCTGCCTCAGTTAAGTCAACACGGCTTGCAGCTTCATAAATGAAAGGTACCTTACATAATAGAGCTTTGGATGACAAGAACATTTGTTTACTAATTCAAAAACACATTGTTAATGAATAGAATGAATGACTTAGGGGCGCCTGGGTGGCTCAGTCGGTTGAGCGCCCGACTTCAGCTCGGGTCACGATCTCACGGTCCGTGAGTTCGAGCCCCGTGTCGGGCTCTGGGCTGACGGCTCAGAGCCTGGAGCCTGCTTCTGATTCTGTGTCTCCCTCTCTCTCTGCCCCTCCCCCGCTCACACGCTGTCTCTCTCTGTCTCTCAAAAATAAATAAATGTTAAAAAAAATTTTTTTAAATTTTTTTAACGTTTTTATTTATTTTTGAGACAGAGAGAGACAGAGCATGAAATTTTTTTTTTAAATTTTTTAACGTTTTAATTTATTTTTGAGACAGAGAGAGACAGAGCGTGAACGGGGGAGGGACAGAGAGAGAGGGAGACACAGAATCAGAAGCAGGCTCCAGGCTCTGAGCCATCAGCCCAGAGCCCGACGCGGGGCTCGAACTCACGGACCGTGAGATCGTGACCCGAGCTGAAGTCGGGCGCTCAACCGACTGAGCCACCCAGGCGCCCCTAAAAAAATTTTTTTAAAAAAAGAATGAACGTCTTAAGATTTTTTTTTCTCCCCCCACACAAGAAGATCGGCTTTAACATTCTACAGGAGACTCAGATTTCTAATCTTTCCAAGCTCAGTAGACTCTAATGGTCCCTTATCACTGTGGACATTGTCACTGAGTGGACGAAAGTCCAGCCACGCTGCACATTGATTAGGCAAAGACGTGAATGTCCTCCTCACCGCTTCTGCACAAACAGCTGTGAATCAGCTTTCACCCACTTCTTACTTGTATCATTTGCGAATGAACAAAATGCAGTCTGCGTGACTTTAGTTAAGTCAAGGTTGGCTCTGTTTGTTTTGTGTTTGTGTGCCTGTGTTTTGTAGAAAATGGTAGGGATGCTTATGCACGTTCCGGATGCGGGAGAAATACGGTTCCACCCGAGTAGGGCAACCGCTGGTCACAAGAACAAGCTTTACGATCTGAGTTTATTACGGCCTTCCTAGCTCCTGTCTGAGTGACTTGGGGCCTGTAATTTGGCCTCTCCAAGCCCAAGAACTCTCACCCGTAAAAACTAGGGATGATCCTTTGTACTCTGTAGTTCAGGAGTAAACGAGCTCAGGATTTGGTGCTATGTCAGTGCCCAGAAAGTATTAAAGAATCATTTTCTAAAAATGACTATTAGTATTCCTATGTGTCCCCACACTTCAGAAAAAAAAAAAATTCTTTATAATAATGTACTGTATCATTTGGGGGAGGGGCTGGAAAAGGAAAACATCAGAATAAATAAAATCTTAATAGAGCAGGCAAGCATGCCCAGTGCCGAAAAGGCAGAACTAACGGGCACAGAGCCCCTCTGCCGGGAGGGGACGTGCACACGAGCTGAGAGAAAACTCCAGAGAGTCAGTGCGCGCGCGCACACCCGGGTGAGCCGCCCTGGGCGTCCATCTGACGCCCCCCGCCCCCCGGGAGGAAGGGGCAGCGTCGGGCTCAGCGTGGACCCCCGGGCTCACCTCCTGTGCAGCACAGAGAAGCCGCGTCTCCCGATGGGCTGGGAGGCGGCCAGCTGTCCTCCCCCTGGGTCCCGGCCACTCCTGCCGCACAACCGACCCAGCAGAGCGGCTCCCACTCTCCTCTCCTCTCCTCTCGCGCCTGCCCGGCCCCGCCCTGCCCCCCAACGGCCTGTGTCCAAAGCCAAGGCCGGCGCCCACCCGTGGCCGCCAGGGGTACCCACCTCGTCAGCTGCACGCGGCCCTGCTCGGGGAGAGGGTGTTCTGGCCGCAGCGCCAGCCGGGCCCTGTTATACCTCCCCGAGTCCCCGTGCCCCTGGCTCAGGCGCTGAGGTCACGATGTCAGTGTCAAGGGCTCCTTGTGCACCAGGTGGGTCCCCGGGGCCCACTTCTCCCCTCTCCCTGATGCTCTGTAATTTGCGGAGCCGGGAACCGTCCTCATGCAATTAGAGTAAGCGCACTGCAGGCTGAGCGCTGGCGCAGCTGGGGCCCTGGTGGGGGGGCTGGGGGTCCCCGGACCTCATGAGGGCCTCCTGCCACCCCCACCCCCGCCCCACTGGTCGCCACAGCTCAGGAACAGACACCTGAGAATCACAAGTGCTCACTTCGTTAATAGTTTAAACTGCACCCACACTGGTAACAGAAGATCATTGAGGGGCAGGGTCAGAATCCCCACTGCCCCCCCCCCCCCACCTCCTGATAGATGGGGTCCAGAAGGGAGCAGGAGGGGGACTCCTGGGGTGCTGACTTCCTGATCTGGGGGCTGGTCGTGGGCTCTGGGTCCGTCCATACAGCTCACTGAGGTGCTCCCTTCTGAGTGGGTTTGTTTCTTTTGCAAGTTTGCCTCCAAATGGTTGGTGGCCCAGAAGGTCAGGTCCTGCGGTCACGGTCCAGACCCGGGTCTGTGTGTAACACTTATTATTTTGCTTTAATTTTTCTTTCTCTAGTAATGCTCATCCTCATGGGTGTGAAATGGTATGCTAGGATGCTTTTTATTTACTTTTCCCTGTTGCTGAGTGATGTCGAGCCTCTTTTCGTGCTTATTGGCCATTTGTGTGTCTTCTTTGGAGAAATGTCCATCTTTTCTATGTCTTCTTTGCTGTCCATGTTTTTGGAGTCACATCCAAGAAATCATTGCAAAATCCAGTGTCATGGAGTTTTGTCTTATTTTATTTTTTTGGTAAGTTTTATAGTGTTAGCCCTTAAAGTTAGGTCTTAGGCCCATTTTGAGTTAATTTTTGTTTGTGGTGTGAGATAAGAGTCTCATTTCCTTCTTTTGCATGTGGATATCCAGTGTTCCCAACACCATTTGCTGAAAAAACTGTCCTTTCCCCCTTGAATGATCTTGGCACTCTTGTTGGAAATCTTTTGACCAAGTATGTGAAAGTGCATTTCTGCATTCTCTATTCTATTCTATTCCATTGGTTTATATGTCTGTCTTTAGTCCAGTACCATACTGTTTGATTGCCATAGCTTTGTAATCAGTTTTGAAATCAGGAAGTCTGACATCTCTAACTTTGTCTTTTTCCTTTTTCCAAAATGGCTTTTCGCTATTCGGAGTACTTAGAAATTCCATATGAAATTTAGGTTGTACTTTGCTGTTTCTGTGAAAAACATCATTGGAAGTTTGATGTGGTTTGCATTAAATCTGTTGGTTTCGGGGTAGTATTGACATCTTAACAATATTAAGTTTTCCCATCCATGAACATGGGATGTCTTTCCACTTATTTATGTCTCCTTCATTTCTTTCAGCATTGTTTGTATGTTCAGTGTATGAACTTTTTGCCTCTTTGGTTAAGATTATTAAGTATTTTTGTTCTTTTTGATGGTCTTTGAAATGCAATTGTGTTTTTAAATTCTTTTTTTGTATTGCCCATTGTTGGTATATAGAAATAACTGATTTTGGTGTGTTGATTTTGTGTCTTGCAACTTTGCTATACCCATTAGTTCTAACAGGATTATTTGTGGGGTCTTTAGAGTTTTTCACAAATAAAACTTTATAGTCTGTTCCCAGGGATACTTTTATTTCTTCCTTTGCAATTTAGATGCTTTTTATTTCCTTTTGTTGCCTAAATAGTACTTCTGGTACTGTGTTGAATAGAAGTGATGAAAGCAGACATGTTTATCTGGTTCCTAATCTCATAGGTTAAGCTTTCAGTCTTTCCCCATTGAGTATGATGTTTGTTGTGAGTTTTTCATATATGACCTTTATTATGCTAAAGTAGTTTCCTCCTATTTCTAGTTTGTTAAGGTGCCTTTTTTTTTTTTTTTATCATTCTAGAGTATTGAATTTTGTCAAATGTCTTTTCTGTGTGAATTGAGAGGGACATGTGGTCTTTTTATCCTTCATTTTGTGCTAAATTTATGTTAAAGGAATTTTTTTTCTTGTGCCAGCATAAAAAAAGATAATAAAAGAAAAATGTTAGGATATACCGTATGTAAGGAAATTTTGATTGATGTGAACCTTATTTGTCTGCGTCTATAATGCATACAAATAACACTAATTTTTATTGTTTATTATTTTTTAAAATTTTATTCATTTTGACAGAGAGTGTGTGTGCGTGTGAGGGAGGGGAAGAGAGAGAAGGAGAGAGAGAATCCCAAGCAGGCTTCACACTGTCACACTGCTGGGATTGATGCAGGGCTCATCTCTGGGCTAGATCTCAGGAACTGTGAGATCATGACCTGAGCGGAAATCAAAATTTAACTGAGCCACCCAGGCACCCCAAATAATACTAATTTTAAAAGCAATAGACCATGTTAAGATATCAGACAAAGTTGACTCAATGTTGAGAAGTTTAATTTTTTTTTTTTTTAATTTTTTTTTTCCAACGTTTATTTATTTTTGGGACAGAGAGAGACAGAGCATGAATGGGGGAGGCGCAGAGAGAGAGGGAGACACAGAATCGGAAACAGGCTCCAGGCTCTGAGCCATCCGCCCAGAGCCCGACGCGGGGCTCGAACTCACGGACCGCGAGATCGTGACCTGGCTGAAGTCGGACGCTTAACCGACTGCGCCACCCAGGCGCCCCGAGAAGTTTAATTTTTAAAAAAGCTTATAAATCTTTCACTGCAAATTGTACAAGGACAATATAAAAAAAGAGAGTGAGAGAAAGAGTAAAGTTACTTTATAGGTTGTATTCCTGTTAAAATAGATAAATTATTTTCTGCCCAGAAATGAAAAGCTCTTTTTTATCACTAAAGATTCTTATTAACTCTCTGGGTCTTGACATACTCTCAAATGATTTTTATCAAAAGCTTCTTATTAAAAAAAAGACTGGTAAAGCTCATTACTGCTTCTTTGTACTATATTTGAAACATATTGCCTGAAGCATACCTTGCCTACAGATTCTCAAGCTTTATGGTTATATCTCGTTCCTCTCTCATCCTTTTTGCTGGCCAGGCTGAGAATAAAAATGAGCTGAAGATATCTCACACATCTAAATGATTTTCAGATTTTGGGGTGCCTGGGTGGATCTGACTTCTCAGGTCACGATTTCACAGCTTGTGAGTTCGAGCCCCGCATCAGGCCCTGCGCCGACAGCTCGGAGCCTGGAGCCTGCTTCAGATTCTGTGTCTCCCTCTCTCTCTCTCTCTCTCTCTCTCTCTGCCCCTCCCCCACTCACACTCTGTCTCTGTCTCTCTCTCAAAAAATAAAGAAACATTAAGAAAATTTTCATGATTTTCAGATTTCAAGATTCTCACTAGTCAAACAAAATATCGTATATTTATGATATAAAAAATGGGGGTGACTAAAAAGTACTTGCGGTGGACATTCAGCAGTAGTTAGATCACAGTATGTGGAGCTGTCCTATTTGCAGGCCCATCTCGTTGATTGACCTTCACTTTGTTACATTTCTTATAAATTGCAGGTTTGTGTCAACCCGCTGTGGAGCAAGTGTGTGGGTGCCATTTTTCCAACAGCGTTTGCCACTTTGCGTTTCTGTGTCTCATCCTCCTAATTCCCACAATATTTTAAACGTTTTCATTATTATTGTATTTATTGTGGTGATCTGTGATCAATGATGTCACCACTGTAATTGTTTCGGGGTTCTGAGAACCGTGCCCCGAGACCATGGTGAACGTAATCAGTAAATGTGTGTTGAATCACTATGTTGTACACCTGAGGCTGAGAGAAGATTGCGTGTTAAGTATATCATGCAGGGGCCCCCGGCTGGTTTCCCAGAGCTGGGTTAAGCTGGGGGTACCACTGGGAGTTCACAGGGGTGTACACAGAGCTGCGATCCGCGAGGACCTGACTTTGACCTTATCTCAACAAGGGCTCAAGAGGTCACGTGGCTCAGCGAGTTGTTGCCCTGTTTGCAGTTACTGAGGGTCTAACACCTTTATCCCTGGATTTGCAAGTCTCTGGAAGGGGACTAGGGGCTCCTCGTCCAGGAAATTATTTTGCCTGGAACCTGACACAGGCTAAGTCGCAGGCTGAGAGGTTAGTAGTATGGGGAGAGTTTAAGTTCCAGCGGGACAGGTGGAAAAGCCTGGATAAGGTCTTCGCACCCTAAGAGTGAAGACCAGGGAGGCTGGTGCGAGGGTGAAGAGGAGCCCTGCCCGAGGCCACAACACCCACCTTCCTTCAGCCTTGAGGAGAAGTCACCTGAACGCACGTGACGAGGAGACTGGGGATGCGCGGTGACAGCTCCCGGGGCTGCCCCTGGGGCAGCAACTGAATCTGGCATCCCCTGCCCCCAATCCCCCTTCCACTCCCCACTGACTGTGCTGGGCCTGCGTCTCTCCTGCCCTCGCGGAATCTGGGGGTGGGGGGTGGAGAGGAGACCCCAGGGTGCAGGGCTCCAGGACCCTCGCAGGCTCTCCACGCAGCTCTGTGAAGCATCAGTGATCTCAAGTTTGCCAGCGTAACCACCCATCACAGTTAGAAACTGGACAATGACTTTGGGGCAGGGCCTAATAAGGACCTGGTGTCTGCCTCTCCTTTCAAGATTGTCTTGTGAGCATTTGCCAGGACATTCAGGGGCACCATGACGGCAGCACAGAAAGTTCGAGGAAGGCTATCTGTCACTTTATTGTGACCCCACTTAAAAGGTCCAATGAACTTACCAATGCAGCTAGAAAAGTTTATCATAAAGTTAATGAGGAAAAATAAAGACAGGAATATCTAGGCAAATACCCAAAAGAAAACCTTTAAAGGAAACTGGCTCTCTTCATTAAGGTATACAGTGAAACATCTCTATTCAACAGTGTGGTACTGGGGCCTGGATAGGCAGACAATGGGCTGAATAGAAATTTCACAAATAGATACAATCACATACACAAATTCAGTATAAAATAAAACTGGTATTTCAAATCGCAGAGAAAAAGGTTTTAATAAAGGCCTTTGAATCAATGCTATAATTATTTGGAAAAAAGATAAAATTAGATCTATTCCTCCAACCATATCCTCATAACTTTCCTCTGTTTGAAATAATCTCTAAATAAAAAACAATTCAATACGAATGAATAGTCCCCAAGGCAAATACTGGACTGGAGGAGGTGTGACCCAAGAGCATGAACTCCCTGGGGTTCCTCGCCATTCCCCTACGTACTGCAAATCTCCCTGCCTTTGCTCAGGCCCCTTCTTCAGCCTGGGACACCCTCTCTATTAGCCACCTCTAGAAAAGTTGCTCAAGACTAACCTTCATAGGGTAGTTCTATTTTTTTATTAATTTTATTTTTTTTAATTTGCATCCAAATTAGTTAGCCTATAGTGCAACAAGGATTTCAGGAGGAGATTCCTTAGTGCCCCTTCCCCATTTAGCCCGTCCCCCCTCCCACAACCCCCCCAGTAATCCTCAGTTTGTTTCCCATATTTATGAGTCTCTTCTGTTTTGTCCCCCTCCCTGTTTTTATATTATTTTTATTTCCCTTCTCTTATGTTCATCTGTTCTGTCTCTTAAAGTCCTCATATGAGTGAAGTCATATGATATTTGTCTTTCTCTGACTAATTTCGCTTAGCATCATACCCTCCAGTTCCATCCACGTAGTTGCAAAGGGCAAGATTTCATTCATTTTGATTGCCGAGTAATACTCCATTATATATATATATACATACCACATTTTCTTTATCCATTCATCCATCGATGGACATTTGGGCTCTTTCCATACTTTGGCTATTGTCGATAGCGCTGCTATAAACATGGGGGTGCATGTATCCCTTCGAAACAGCACACCTGTATCCCTTGGATAAATACCTAATAGTGTAATGCTAGGTCATAGGGTAGTTCTATTTTTAGGTTTTTTGAGGAACCTCTGTACTGTTTTCCAGAGAGGCTGCAAGGTAATTCTATTTTCTGAAGGTTAGTCTTGAGCAATCCAGCAACTGCACTACTAGGTGTTTACCCAAAGGATACAAAAATTCCGGGGTACACATGCACCCCAATGTTTACGGCATTGTCTACAACAGCCATATTATGGAAATGGCCCAAGTGTCCATTGACTGATGAATGGACTGATGAATGTATATATATATATATATATATATATATATATACACACACACACACACACACAATGAAATATTATTCAGCCATAAAGAAGAATAAAATCTTGCCATTGCAATGGCGTGGATGGAGCTAGACAGAGGATTATGCTAAGTAAAATAAGTCAGTCGGAGAAAGACAAATACCATATGATATCACTCATATGTGGAATTTAAGAAATAAAACCAATGGCCATGGGGTGCAGGGAAGAGAGGAAAAAATGAAAAACAGACTCTTCACTAAAGGGAACAAACCAATAGTTACCAGAAGGGAGGTTGGGCGGGGGGGGGGGGGGGGATGGGTTAAATAGGTGATACAGATTTAGGAGGGCACTTGTGATGAACACTGGGTACTGTATGTGCGTGTTGAATCACTAAATTCTACACCTGAAACTATTTTCACACTGTTAACCAACTGGAATTTAAGTAAAAACTTGGAAAGAAAAATAAATACTAACCTTCGATATTGTCTTCCTTTTCCAGGCATTTATGATTCATTCTGATTAGTCAGAATTAATTCCTATTTTGTTCGTTCACCTGCGCTTAGGAAACAAGCAGCTGAAAAATCTCCCCCACCCCTACCCTTTGCTTGAACTCGCTAGGGATGAGTCTCAACATTTTTTGCACCGCAGCCTTTGGAAATCAGGCGCAAGTCGGGCCACCTGTCCCCGCTAAGATCGCCCAAGAAGCACACGGGGATTTGGGGGGAATCGGAAGTCGCGGCTCCTCTGCTGGGATGAGCGGGGAGAGAGCCCCGCGAGTGAAGGGCTCTGCCCTGCGCAGTTCCACCCTGCAGGGTCGAGGCGGTGACGACACGGGGTAGAGTTGCAGCGCGGCCCCGCTGGGGCCCGTCGTCTAAGCTCCCGGACTGTCTTCTTAGCCGCGAATTCGGAGTCCGGACTCGCCAGGCTCCCTGAGGTCCACACCAGGGGGACCGGCTCTGGGAGCCCCCGACCGCGGCTGGCTCGGGCGGGTGGCGCCCTCGGACCGCAGGGGGGGAGGGGGGGACCGCAGACAGGTGCCAGGCAGCCGCGCGGGGGGAGCCCAGGCCCAGGCCGAGGTGCTTCCGTCCCGGCTCCGCCCCCGTCGCGACTCCTGGGGGAGCTGAGCCTGCTTTTCGCGTCGCGACTTTTCCAGTCCGGTCGCGGTCCATTCGCGTGGGAGCCGAGCTGGTCTCCCGGGCGTCCCCGAGCCGCCTCCTGGATCCCCTGCGTCCAGGACAGCCGGGAGCTCCCGAGGGTCAACTCTGCGGGAAAGCACCCCAGACGGCAGCGCATGGGGACGAAGTGGCCGAGTGGTTAAGGCGATGGACTGCTAATCCATTGTGCTCTGCACGCGTGGGTTCAAGTCCCACCTTCGTCGGTTGCGTGCTTTTGATTTACGATTTTTTTTTTTTTGAGTCTCCTGGCGTTTCCAGCTTGGGGCCAGCTCCCTTCGAGTGCCAGTCCAAGGAGTGCCTGGTTGGCTCAGTGGCAGAGCAGGGGGCTGCAGGCCTTGGGATCGTGGGTTCAAGCCCCACGTTGGTGTAGACATTACTTAAATAAATAAGCTTGAAAAGAAAGCAATCTGCCTGCTGTTCTTGAGCTTCCCCTGGAGAAGGTTGTCTTTACCCTTACCGTATAAATTCTGCCACTTACCCCTTTCCTCTTTAAGGGAGTATTCCTGCATTTGTGACCTTAATTCTTTAGAGCAGATATTATTCTTCATTTTCACCCTGTCTAATATATTCTCTTGATATTTAGCCATATTCCTTGAAGAGCTTTTGTTTTTAGCCCATTCGTAATTAGGAGAATTGATTGGTCAAAGGCTTGAACCTTATGAATCTTTTTTGGCAATTGACCAATTTCCAAATGGACCAGTTTCCACATTTGTTTCATTTTACAGTGTTGCCGCTCATACTTGAGTAAGCCAGATTCTCAATACAATGGAAATCTAGTAGTATTTTAGTATTTTCTGTTTAGAGAACGATAGAATATAGGTTCTAGATAGACGTTTGAGGTGTATCCATTTAGGAAAATGTTTCCTCCTCAAATTTCAACTCGTTTTTACAATTGCATTGCCTTCTGTTTAAAAACTATTATCTTCAAGGATTTTCCAAAATCTTTTTATGTTTAACTTTTTTTTGAGAGAGAGACAGACAGAACATGGGAGGGGGAGAGAGAGGGAGAGAACCCCAAACAGGCTCTCTGCTGTCAGTGCAGAGCCTGACTCGGGGCTTGAACTCGCCAACCGTGAGATCACGCCCTCAGCCGAAATCAAGAGTCTGATGCTTAACCTACTGAGCCACCCAAGCCCCCTGAAGTAATAATTCTTCTTCTTCTTCCTCCTCCTCCTCCTTCTTCTCCTTCTCCTTCTTCTTTTTGTAAAGACATTTGATTATAGCAATTTAAAAACACATCGATGATTGGAAATAATAATGTAAAAGTATTTGCAGGCTTCTCTCAGATCTTCAAAAGTCCCCTCTATTGTCTAGCCTTGCCCGTAGCCTCCTGTCTGTCCGCTCCTTCCAATTTGTCTTATGGGCAACTATTCTATCATCAGGAAACAAACTCGCCAATATGTCCTCCACATCCCCTGGTAAGTTACCACCTAAAACGTCATTGGCCTGTCTGTGACTACATTGAGAGCCTTTGGGTCTTTACAGCGAAGAGAAGAAGAAAATGCATTAATGGGAAAGGAAATCTGACCTTAGGACTCTCTGATGAAACACTAGGCTTCAGAGAATCCAGTCGTCTGTGGAAAACCGATCCGAAGAAAAGTCTTTCCTCTCAAATTAAGGTACTCCACTGCACGGTAGCACCGTGAGTGAACACAGCATCCGGGTGTGCTGTGACCGTGTCGCCGGGAAGCCGTGGGTTTTTCCACCCAGAGGTGGCGGCGCCTGCCGACTGCGACCTTCCTTTCCAGTTTCCCCTTGGTTTTCGTCCTTCGTCCCTCAACCTCATACAAGTGATTCTTATCCTCTGCGTTCTCTTCATGCTTGTCCCAGAGAGCAAGCGGAAGAGAACTTTATCTTACGCACTTGCCCGTCCTGTGGGACGTACCATTTTGGCTCACCCACTCATTCTCTGGTGTGCATACTTCTGGAAGGCCGAGGGTTGGCTGGCTCTGGCTAGTTGAGCAAAGCGCTCCTGTCCGGCCAGTCTCAGAGGCTGGCCTGGGGCTTACGTCCATAAAACCAGCCACTGGAAGTGCTAGGGGGATCGCCGAGGGAGCGGGGAGAGGTGGCCAACTCACCATGGACAGGATCCAAGGAAAGACAGGGAGGGAATGGACGTAAGAGGTTCTGGGGCTCAGGCCGAATGCGCCACAGGAGACCGGGCATCGCAGACGCCTCTCTGAGCGGGGACCCCGGCTCGTCTCTCACTGCCACCCCCGTGTCATCCGTCGTGGCCCACACGCTTGTCCTTGGAGAGCTGGTCAAGGCTCTAAGCTTCCTCTGTTCTACGCAGATCTGGGAAGCATGGAAGTTTAGCAAGTGCTCCGCGCAGAAGCCTTCCAGCACTCACAATACTGTCAGGAACGTAAGCTCAAAAAAAAAAAAAAAAAAAAAAAATTGCAGTGTAACGTAACAACAGAAGTAAGTTATTGAAGCTGTGTGGACGTGGTGTAATGAAGCCCCAAAGAAGTAGGCATAGGCGATTGCCATTATTTAGTACGGGAATAAAATAACTACATGCATACGTAAACAATATGGAAATATGGTAAACAGAAGTCTTTAACATGGAACGAGAGCCTGTTTATATCAATTCGAAGATTTTGCACTCTACACATATATGAGAAATAAAAAATACCAGATATTTTTTGAAGTGGCTTCATCGGAAATCTTATTGCAAGACCTACGCATTGTACCCAAATACGTATATATTTTTTTTTTTAATTTTTTTTTCAACGTTTTTATTTATTTTTGGGACAGAGAGAGACAGAGCATGAACGGGGGAGGGGCAGAGAGAGAGGGAGACACAGAATCGGAAACAGGCTCCAGGCTCTGAGCCATCAGCCCAGAGCCCGACGCGGGGCTCGAACTCACGGACCGCGAGATCGTGACCTGGCTGAAGTCGGACGCTTAACCGACTGCGCCACCCAGGCGCCCCCCCAAATACGTATATTTAATTCCAGTTTGAGAAATCAAGAACTAAGTTCTTCATTTGAGTTCATGGAATGCCAGGGGCCCCTGGGGGGCTCGGTCGGTCGAGCGTCCTACTTTGGCTCAGGTCATGATCTCATGGCTCGTGGGTTCGAGCCCCGCGTCGGGCTCTGTGCTGACAGCTCGGAGCCTGGAGCCTGCTTCAGATTCTGTGTGTGTGTGTGTGTGTGTGTGTCTCTCCCTCTCTCTGCCTCTCCCCCCCTCACGCTCTGTCCCTCTCTCCTTCAGAAATAAACATTAAAAAAAGTTTTTTAAATAAATTAATTAATGGAAAGCCAGATTACTTTGTGCCCTTTGGTAATAAAGAGACGGATTGCGTCGTGAGGGCGCCAGGACGCTAACAAATGATGTCTAGGAATAAAACCGCAAATTGTTTTCAAACTTAGGTTCTTTATTCCTGTACAAAGATACATTCCCATGAGTAGCAAATCAGAGAGCACAGAAAGATATAAAATGAAACTCTTCATACTATGCCTCCAATTACCTGCTTTCTCTCAAAACAGGTAACCGCTCTTATAGTTTACTTTTCATTCTTCCAGAGATACTTCGTGTGTGTAACATCAAATTAAATATATTTTACTCCCATCTGAATGCTATTGCCCTGAAATTGCTCTTCTTTTATTGATTAAAATCTACCATGGATGTCAAACTCTATCAGCACATTTGGCACGTGCTCAGTTTTTCATGAATTTCATAAAATCCCTTTGTAAGGATTGATATTTATGGATGTATGAATGCTTTCCACTAACTAGAAACATAGAATCTTTGGTTGCATATTTAAGTTGTTGTTTTTTTTAAAAACAGCTCTGGGATGTCTATTTTTCTTAGTGTAATCCTCACGCAGACAATTATATTTATAGGATCAGATTCTAAAGAGAAATTATTGGGACAAAGGGTACATTACCTGGTAATTATGATTAAATTTGCCAAATTGCTTTCTTTTCTCGTTTCTTACTCCTGGAGTGTTCGTGGTGAAAGAGCCATCTAACAAACATGAGAATTTTTTGGTAATGTTTATTTATTCATTTTGAGACAGAAAGAGAGCAGGGGAGGGAGAGAGAGAGAGAGAGAGAGAACCCCAAACAGGCTCCGTGCTGACAGCACAGAGCCCGATGTGGGGCTCGAACCCATGACCCGCTAGATCATGACCCGAGCTGAATAGTCAGACGCTTAACTTACTGAGCCACGCAGGTGCCCTACCAACATAAGACTTTAAGTGACTTCTTGAGAGTGACAAGATGGAAAATGAGAAAATGATTCAGTCCCTGTTGTACGGGCTCCTGTGTCAGCTCAGGACCGAAGGTTCCAGTTTCTTGTATGAGAATAACTTCCATTATGTCTTTAATATATTTGTTATATGCTCAAGTTCCCCACGTCCGTTGTATTTTTACGCTTGATCGTAGCCAAAAGGCCCAGAAGTGATGTACCGTTTTATTTTTAAACACAGCACAGGAAGACTAATGGTTATTTCAAATGACCCTACTGAAGGCATCAGTGAAAAAACAGAGTTGTTCCAGCTTTATTTAGAGTGCCCACGTCCACCCTGATGTCCATCTCTGTGAATCAGCACAAACGGGCTGAGAATTGCATAGCCAAGAGTTAGAAATTCTTGAATACTTAATACGAAAGAAGCATTCTCTAAGGAGAAATTTAAGCCCAGAGAAAGAATAGAATCTGTCCAATAAAATAAAAGGAAACAAAGCATCAGAAGGAGAACACTGAGAGCGGCTCTTCTCTCGGGGGGGGTCTGGTGGAGGATCTTGGATCTCTGAAGGTAGAGGACTTGCCTGTGGTGCTTGTGGAGAAGAAGCACCAGATAGGTGCTGGCCCAGCCCATGAGACTCAGACACAAGAAATCCCGCAGGGCCATGAGGATGGGAAACGTCCACTTCACGATCTGGCTTCTTGGGAGGACGTACGAGCAGCTATTTCCATGGCTGGCTTGTGACCT
Source organism: Leopardus geoffroyi (assembly GCF_018350155.1). Classification (NCBI taxonomy): domain Eukaryota; kingdom Metazoa; phylum Chordata; class Mammalia; order Carnivora; family Felidae; genus Leopardus; species Leopardus geoffroyi. The sequence goes on along the minus strand of NC_059332.1, from coordinate 3,412,544 downwards.
GTTTAGGCTGCTCGTGTTTCTGACGTAGTAGAGTAAGTTCGTGCTGACCAAGGAGTTGAGGACCCAGAAGAAGAGGCAGAAGGGAAGGATGTGCCGTGTGGATGCGGGCTTGAGGCCGGCGGGCACGGGGGCTCTGGGGCTGATGGTGGTGGCCTGGACCACGGCGAGGAAGCTGCTGGTGGAGATCGAAAGGCCCCGGGCCACCCTCTCCAGAAACACACACGCTTTACAGCCCGTGTCGCCCAGGACGTTTCTCACACCAAACATCGCTACTGTTTTCAGCGTTACCTTGGACAAAAGTATCACGGTATTTGTAAAAGCCAAGTGGATGCTAAGAAGGTGTACAGATTTCGTCGCAGTGCCCGAAAAGAAAGCGCACGTATACTTCACAAACACAGAGATGTTCCCCACGATGCCGGGTCCGGTGAGAAAGAGAAAAATGGTTGCCCGGAGATGGTTCAAAACCATGTTTTTGCTTCCAGGGCAGAGAAATTTGCATCCAGCAAGAGCCTTTCGAAGAAAGCTGTGGGCCCAGGTGGATCCGCGAAGAAAAATGCACATCAGAGGGCTCCTCCGGTGCGCAGAGGACAGTCACGTTGTATGTGACAGAGCAGATTTCTGTCCAAAGAACTCTCTTCCCTTCCCCGTGAGTGCTCTCGGCGGGTCATTCTATGTGGCTTCGGATGCGATCCTGAGAATCAGAATACAAAATCTCAAGTGGCAATCCGGATTTTGTTGTCTGGCTCCACACCGGCGAAGACAAACTACGGGCTCCAGAGTTTATGTGTCCCCGATACGTTCGATCCCAGCGTGTGCTGAGCGGAACTAAAATTTCCCCCAACCGGACGTCCCCCTGTGCTTTCCAGTTCTTCGCGTGACATCGCCATCAGCCACCCCCAGGAAATCTGGGTCTTGCTCACCGCCCCACGTCCCCTCACGAGAGCCTGAAAACCTCCCGTTGCATCAGTCTTTTCTAGCTCCCACATTCAGCCTGTCTCATCTGAACCCCTTGGGTTCAGCAGGCATGACGGATCTCATTCTGACGAGGATAACAATTTCCTGGCGTGCCTCCCGATGCCAATCGTTATAGCTCTGATACACAGCCCTGAATCCTTCCAGAGTTGTCTTTGAAAGCCCAAACTGAGTCTGTGACTTCACTGCTTGCAAGTTTTCACCGGGTTTTCCTAGTTTCAACATCAAATCAGACGGCGTAGCCTTTGGAGATGGGACCCCAACTTTTAAAGCCGGATCAGCCAGAGACGTGCAGACATGGTCCGTGGGCTGGACGAGCTCTGATGGGACCTGATGCAGTCTGGGCAGGGCCCGGGGGTTGGGGGGTTGGGGGGACCTTGGAATGCTGCCCGGCAGGGGGGCAGGGGTCTGCACAGGAGGTCTGAGTGCCGCTGAGGACACGGAGGAGACCCCAGGGGAGGCCTGGGTCCCTTCAGGGCGTGTTACCGGCGCCCGGGAGGGGGTGGTTAGGAGAAGCCAGCTAACGAGGAACTGGGTGCTGTCCTGAGACAGGGGCGGTTTAGGAAGTAGGGACTCCCAGGGGCGGGCAGGGTAGCCAAGTGGGCTGGGGCCGCTTGGGTAGGAAAAGACGAAGCACAGCCACGAAGGGTGATGGCGCCGGTCACACTCGCTCCAGAGCCCTGGGGGAATCCGCGTTTGCAGGGAATTGAGCGGTCAGCTGTCCCGCGGCTGTCCTCCCGCCCTGGTTAACAAGGGAACTGAGGCGCCTGCTGTCAGTCCCAGCCCGCCGGCCCCCTTCGCGCCTGGGTGAAAATGCACGCTCTCGCCCCCAACCTCTCCCACCTCCCTTTTCGCCCAGAAGTGGCTAGAACACTGCTGACAGCTTCCCCAGACAACATAAACCGGGAGGTCTGACTGAACCGCGGGGCTTGCACAGGCCCTGTGTGCTTGGAAAGGCGGCCCACAGGCCTTCACCCCGCTCCCTACGCTCCCAGTCCTTAAGGGCTCGGACGACCGTGGCCCGGAAGGCGTCTGGCAGCACGAGCTGCATGAACTTAGGCTTGTGTCCGGGTTTGGCACCAGGAGGCCTCATGACCCGGGGACGTCGGTCGTGGCCTCTGGGCCCCCGCGTCCTCCCCCCCACGGACACGCGGGGAGACCAAGGCCTGCGCCACGTTGTCGGAGAAAGCGTGACAGGATCCCAACTGCCTCGCACCTCATGAAACGAACGGCCCGCCTGACGGCAGGAACAGCAGCCTGAGCCAACCTTCTGGAGTCAGAACGGATTCACTGTTTAGTCAAAGCCCTGGAATCTGTTACAGTGACTGCACTCAGCACAGCTCAGTGCCCCGCCGTGTCCTCATCAAAGAGGTTCCCGTTTGGTTTTGCTTCTCTCGACCCAGAGTCTCCCAAGTTTGCAGCCTTCTTTTCATCCAAATTTCCAACTCTGAATCAGAGTTGGGACCGGTGTCTGTGTCACCCAATCAGCCGCTTCTCTTCGTTTCCGACCGAACCCTGGCAGAGGAGGGAGGGACGGTGTCCTCCCAGATTCGTTTTGGGAAATGTCGAAGGAAACCATTTTCCCAGACACCTTTTCCCTTCAGACAGGTGCGTAGAGCCCCTTCTGGATCTAACACCTACCCGCTGAGCCAAGGAGGCGCATCCCTGTCGGCTCGTGTTCTCAACTAACTAACAGATGAGATCAGCGCTTTCGGCTACAGACCCCTCGGGTCCAATTGCAGGGGAGTGCCTCGGGCCCCCACCTCACCACCCGGCAACCCGGCAACGAAGAAGTGGGATTTCGCCAACAGCCACTGCAGCGGCCACCCTGGTGGCTGCTAAGAGGTGCCCCCCGCAAGCCCAGGGGCGAAGCTGCATACACCTGCAGTAGAACGTATGATAGACGGGGAGGCCGCAGGTTGCAGGCGGGAACACAAGCTCCCAGTGAGACGCATGCACTTGGGGATTAGCAGCACACTGGCCGAGATAAGGCCAGCTCAGCCGCCGAACACAGATGCACCAGACGAGGGTACAGATGTTGTAACCGCTGACGGGGCTGACAGAGTCGTAACACGGGTGAGCGTGGAGCCCGAAGAAAGAGTTGTTCCTGGAAACCCGAACTACCCTCACACCTGCTTGCTTTCTGGCTAAAAGAAAGCGGGAGCCCGATGTGGGGGCCCACCGCGGAGTGTCTTGTGGTACCAGACCCTGAACCCAAACGCGTCTGGAGGCACCTTTGCGGAAAGCGGCCCCACCCGCTCTCTGGCCCTGGCAGGTACCTGGGAAAGGTCCGACGGGTCAGGGCGGTCAGGCTCCCGGAGCCCTCTCGGGAGCTCCCTCACTTGGTCGCAGAGAGAAGCGACGTCCCTGCCTCCGAGGCGGACTCTGTAGGGCGCAGGGCGAACTGGAGGAACCGGTCAGCTGTGCTCATCCGGCACCCGCTGTGCGGTCAAGTTCTAGGTCGGTCCTTCTGGCAGGTGAACCCGCGAAGCCATATATGTACCCTCTGGGTTTGAGGAGCTCTTGGCAAACATACACCGTAACCGAGACCTCAATTTCCAAAGTTGTCAGCCCGCTCGGGCAGAGAAAACCCTCGGCGGAATCTCGGTCCCTGAAGTAGAGCTGTGCGTCTCCCTCCACAATTACAAGTGTGTGGCTCAGAAATGTTCTCAGTCTTAACGAGGCTTAATTGTATTAATAGGAAGGTTGTGCCGCGGGAAAATGAACAACAGCCAGGCTTCTGTATCCAGCCTTTCCCATTTTTCTGGCCCCCTCGTCGCCTCCCCTAAGTTCCAAGGCTGTGAATCAGAATGGGGACCGGCTCCTGGACACATAGAAGTCTCTTTCCTTTCTTTCTCGCGGTGTCCTTTATGCACAGGGGTCTAACAAAGGGTGGCTGGGATGGAGATTCTGTTTTCTGCGCGCGTCACAAGCATGATCTGGAGAGGACAGGAGTCACCACGCTCCTCCTATGCACACTGTGTTTTAGTGGGGAGGTGAGTTTCCTTCCACCTCTCTGAGATCCAAGCTGAGACTCTGTCGTGACAGACGTCCAGACAAACAAGAGGAAACAAGACAAACAAGAGGAAACAGGCATTTATTAGCACATCTACCTCCTGTGCACTTGAAGATAACCAGAAAAAATTGAGTACCTCTCCATGGGGGCTGAGAATTCTGGCTAAACACCACTGATTTAAGGTAGAGGGAAGGGAGATGACTGATAATTTTTCAGAAGTTAGAGAAGTTAGGAGCCCACAAATACAGACTCTTAGCGAGTTAAACAGAAAGGGATCGCATCAGACACATTGTAGGGCAATTCATAGCACAGAAGTGAAAAGATTTTTAAAGCAGCCAGAAAAAAAGTTTTCTGAGGAAAGGATGTGCAGATTGGCATAGATTTCTCAAAAGTCTGAAGTGAGAAGATATATTTTGACACTGTTGGGGGAAAAAAATGCTGTCAACTGGCAGGGTTATACAAAGTAAATGTGTCTCTTACATATAAGGATAAAATGAATATAATGTGAGATGAAGTAAAATAGGGCGATACTGCCACTAAGAAAGGTGTATTAAGGAATCTTCAAGTTCATATTTGAGGAATTATTAAAAAAAAAACCTAGGAGAGCTAAAGTGCAAGTAAAAAAAAAAAAAGGAAAAGAAACTGTTAAATAGATAAACATAAGCAAATATTGCCAGTATAAGATGATGGTGAATCAGATAAATAATGTCTCCTTTTTGACTGAAAAGATGGGAAGTAAAGTACTGGATAGGAATAGTTTCGCGGAAAGAAGCAATTAGATTTCCAGTGTTTCAAAGTGTTGTAATGCTTAGAGAACCTTACGGAGTACCGTGACTTCAGGCTCTGTAAAGTCAACCATGCGGGATGACATTTCAGTAATAAGCACGCAAAAAAGAAACTGAGCAAAATGTATACCACGCGGATGGGTGGAGGAAAAGAAGAGTAGAATAACAGGGGAAATGAAAGAAGAAAAGACAGAGCAGAAGGAATGATAAACACAAATACGGGAAAAGTACAAATCAAAGAAAAGTCTGACTGATACAAATCCAAGTAGATCAGTACATACCATAACAACATGTTAATGCCCAACCATGGAATGGTCTCTCCTATGGGAAGGATCTCTGGGCAGGTTTGGGTTTCGGCTTTTAAAGGAGTCCGAGCAGGGGCTTGGGGAAGCAGGATCAGTTCATGTTTCTGAGATGGGATTAGTAATTCGGAGAAGCCAGCAGTAAGTAAGAATTGGGTGCAGTCGTGAATCTAAGGTGGGTTAGCAATGGGGGATCCCCAGTAACAAACAGATATATCAAAAGTGTTTTGGGGTGGGGCGCCTGGGTGGCTCCCTCGGTTAGGCGGCTGACTTCCGCTCAGGCTGTGATGTCACTGTTCATGAGTTCGAGCCCCACGTGGGGTTCTGTGCTGACCGCTCAGAGCCTGGAGCCTGCTTCGGATGCCGCGTCTCCCTCTGTCTCTGCTCCTCCCCCACTCACGCTCTGCCTCTCTCTCTCTCTCTCTCTCTCTCTAAGATAAATAAACATTAAAAAAAATTTAAAAAACTGGTTTGGGGCATCATTGGTATGAAACTAGTAGGGATTTCAAGAGGGGGCGTTTACAGTGTTGTTCAGCTGCTCTGTGACCTTGGAAGAAATGGTCCTGCCTGTACACTTTGCAGCCTGATTTGCCTATATGCGTCCTCAAAGCCTGATGAGTGCTCTTCTCTTTTTCAGCATGAGCTGACTTTGATTCTCTCAGTCTGGGAGAGATTTTACTCTTCGAAACATCAAACGTTTGTATGTTTCACAAATATTAAACAATTTAATTTGCTCTCATTGATTTATTCTTGAGAAAGCAACGAGTCAGTAAATCACTTTCCCAAGGTCTCAGAGCTGGCCGTTGGCGGAAGCCAACATCAAACTCAGGAAAAGTAATTCCAGAGGCCGTAGATCAAGACGTTATTCTTTGCTGCCTATGACTATTGCATTAGGGGAAATTAGATATCAAATACTGCTCTTTTCCCTCTTTCAGAGGCCTATCCAACACATAATGACAGATCAAGTTAAGAGTAAAATTGTGGAAGAAGATACCTTGACTAATGAAAATAGTAAGAATGTAAGAGAACCTATATTAACACGACACAAAACAATGAAGGCAAGAGAGCATTCCTGCTGACTATAGGGGGTTTCCATATAGTGCTAAAAGTTCCAAATCATATAACAAAAGAATTCCCAACTGTATATAGTTATTAAAATAATCTTAAAATGTAGAAAACAGAAGTGATAGAACCACAGGGAGAAATTTACATATTCACCACTATAAAATTTCAACATACCTTTTTCACTTATTGATAGGTAAATAAGACCAGAAATTAGTAAACAATTAGAACAACATAATTAATAATTTAAAACATATTTAGACTCTTACATCCTAAAATTAAAGAGAATACGTATTATTAAGATGGTATAGGGGCGCCTGGATGGCTCAGTCAGTTGGGCATCTGACTTTCGCTCAGGTCATGATCTCGAGGTCCGTGAGTTCAAGCCCCACGTTGGGCTCTGTGCTGACAGCTCAGAGCCTGGAGCCTGCTTCGGATTCTGTGTCTCCCTGTCTCTCTGCCCTTCCCCACTCACTCCCTGTCTCTCTCTCAAAACTAAATAAACATAAAAAAAAAAAAGGTGTGCAAAACATTACGGGGCCCTAACGTCTCAAAAAATATTTTAACAGTATAGTTAAAACTGTATTTTCTGAAAAATATAGTTAGGTTAGAAATAAATATCAAAAGGTAAGACATAATATTTCCCTGCTTATTTTCATTTATTACATATGCACGGATCCCCAAACAATACACATGGAGTTTCCCTTGTTTGAAACTCTATTAAAATTGTACCTTAACTTACCTAACTTTCTCTCGCTTGTTCGTCTTGTGGTTGTAGGCGCAATTCATTATACCCAGTGCTGTCAAATATTCAGTTGTACGAATGTATCACGACGTCTTTATTCATTCTCTTACCGACTTAGATTTATTTCTAGTTCTTGTTGGTTGTTATTCATTTGCCCTAAAAGCAACTCTACTAACTGCCTTGTGTCCTGCACAAACGTGCCAGACGCACCCTACAGAAGTGGCTCTCAAAGTACCGAGTGCCTCAGCGCTCCCTGGACGGCCTGTTAAAACACAAATCATTGGGAAACACTCCCAAGAGTTTCGGACTCAGTAGGTCTGGGACGGGCCGTAGAATTTTCATCTCTAACCAGTTCCCAAGTGATGCTCAGATCTCTGAACCCCACGTCAGGACCACACTTCAAAAACTAGTATTCTAAGGTATACGTCGTAGAGTAGTAAGGTATCCGGTAACAGTGAGATATGGCAGTGGTCGTTTAACAGCTGAGTCATAGGCCATGAGTTATTCAAACTTCCTGGTTAATAATTCCAGGGGCGCCTGGGTGGCTCAGTCCGTTAAGCGTCCGACTTCGGCTCAGGCCATGATCTCATGGTTCGTGAGTTCGAGCCCCACGTCGGGCTCTGTGCTGACAGCTCAGAGCCTGGAGCCTGCTTCGGGTTCTGTGTCTCCCCCTCTCTCTGCCCCTCCCCCGCTCATGCTCTGTCCCTCTCTCTGTCAAAAATAAATAAACATTAAAAAAGGAATAATTCCAAACTATTTCCACAGATGTTCCAATCGACAAGCCACCAGCCCTAAATCCCCAGTGTCCCACATGCTCACTAACACTTGGTCTTCTGTCCCTTTAAATTTGAGAAAAATATTATATTTTTGTGTGGTTTTAATTTACATTGCCATAAAACTACTGAGACTGAGTGTGTCCTCATCTTTATATATTCCATTCAGGTTTTTACTCTTCTGCAGAATGGCTCTTCCTCCCCGTCCCCATTTTTTTTCTTTTGTCTTTTTCCTGTTTATTTTAGCAAGGCTTCATATATATTCTGAATACTGATTCAGCATAGTTGGTTGTAGATATGGTTTACCAGTCTGTAGCTTGCTGTTTTCCTTACTTAGGGGGCGTTTAAAAAAATTTTTTTTAACATTTATTTTTTGAGAGACAGAGAAAGACAGAGCATGGGCAGGGGAGGGGCCGACAGAGAGGGAGACACAGAATCCGAAGCAGGCTCCAGGCTCAAGCTGTCAGCACAGAGCCACGAGGGGCTCCAACTCACAAACTGTGAGATCACGACCTGAGCCGAAGTCAGACGCTCAACTGACCGAGCCACCCAGGCGCCCCACTTAGGGGGCTTTTTGACGAGCATGAGTTATGAGAGATCTGGGTAGGAGTCCTACTGGCTGCCCTCTGGGAGTTATTTAAGCCCTCCGGCCTCAGCATCCAACTTATTTCTCCCATTTTCATGAAGGTCAAATAACTTATATAAAGTCCTCTGATGTATCATTCATTACCATGTGCCTCTCTTCACAGGCGCTGAGCGGAAATTGCAGCAATCTGGCGTTTTCTCCATAGAGTGCCTCCCGTCTGCATCCTTGGGCCGATGGGAGCTCTGCGAACAGCAGACATGGTCCGCGAGAAGATACTCAGACACTCACGCGCACCCCACTTTGGAGGGAGCACAAAGGTTACACTAAGGGACTCTAAGGACTGAATAAAAGCCGTGCAAGTGAGATGAAACGCGACGTAAGCGAGCGAAGCGTGCGCCGTCAGCGGCGCCCGGCAGGACAGCAGGTGCTCCCGGGGTTGTCCTCCCCGAAGGGATGGAAAACCCCCAGTGTCCTCTGCGCCCTCACCTCTCCCCTCCTTCCACTAACCCCCACCTCACCCAGCTGACGGGAACCCAGCTCACCCCGGGGCCCAGCCAGCACCTGTCAGTCCGGGGCCTTCCTTCACAGCCAGGTCCTGCGGAGAAGGACTATGTAAGCCCGTCTGTGGCGCGAGGCGCGGGTGGGGAGGGGGCAGCTTCCCTCCCCTGCTTGAATGGACCAGCTAGAAAGGAGCCATCTCTGTAAGTGGCACTAGGGACCCGGAACAACTCTGGGTGGGGGGTACACTCATCCCACTCAGACCCGGGTCTGGACCATGACCGCAGGACCTGACCTTCTGGGCCACCAACCATTTGGAGGCAAACTTGCAAAAGAAACGAACCCACTCAGAAGGGAGCACCTCAGTGAGCTGTATGGACGGACCCAGAGCCCACGACCAGCCCCCAGATCAGGAAGTCAGCACCCCAGGAGTCCCCCTCCTGCTCCCTTCTGGACCCCATCTATCAGGAGGTGGGGGGGGGGCAGTGGGGATTCTGACCCTGCCCCTCAATGATCTGTTACCAGTGTGGGTGCAGTTTAAACTATTAACGAAGTGAGCACTTGTGATTCTCAGGTGTCTGTTCCTGAGCTGTGGCGACCAGTGGGGTATGGGTGGGGTTGGCAGGAGGCCCTAATGAAGTCCGGGGACCCCGGGCCCCCCCAGGGCCCCAGCTGCACCAGCGCTCAGCCTGCAGTGTGTTTACTCTAATTGCATGAGGACGGTTCCCGGCTCCGCAAATTACAGAGCATCAGGGAGAGGGGAGAAGTGGGCCCCGGGGACCCACCTGGTGCACAAGGAGCCCTTGACACTGACATCGTGACCTCAGCGCCTGAGCCAGGGGCACGGGGACTCGGGGAGGTATAACAGGGCCCGGCTGGCGCTGCGGCCAGAACACCCTCTCCCCGAGCAGGGCCGCGTGCAGCTGACGAGGTGGGTACCCCTGGCGGCCACGGGTGGGCGCCAGCCTTGGCTTTGGACACAGGCCGTTGGGGGGCAGGGCGGGGCCGGGCAGGCGCCAGAGGAGAGGAAGGAGAGTCGGAGCCGCTCTGCTGGGTCGGTTGTGCGGCAGGAGCGGCCGGGACCCAGGGGGAGGACAGCTGGCCGCCGCCCAGCCCATCGGGAGACGCGGCTTCTCTGTGCTGCACAGGAGGTGAGCCCGGGGGTCCACGCTGAGCCCGACGCTGCCCCTTCCTCCCGGGGGGGTGGGGGGGTGCGTCAGATGGACGCCCAGGGCGGCTCACCCGGGTGTGCGCGCGCGCACTGACTCTCTGGAGTTTTCTCTCAGCTCGTGTGCACGTCCCCTCCCGGCAGAGGGGCTCTGTGCCCGTTAGTTCTGCCTTTTCGGCACTGGGCATGCTTGCCTGCTCTACTAAGATTTAGAATTCCAAGTGTTGTTACTTGTATTCTGCATTTTTCTTTTAAACGGCACAGTAGCTTCAAAACCTAACACAGTAGACTCTTAGAATTGCTGAGACACTGACACAAAGGGTGGAGGGAAAGCGCACATGACACTGATGGTTGTCTTTTAGGGAACTGCTCTTTAGTAGTTTCCAGGCAGTGACGCTCACTCCGTCCTCCCAACAGACCAGTCCGATACAAAGCATCGGTCCCATTTTACAGATGGGGGTCGTGGGGTCCTAGGGAGGTCACGTAACATGTAGAGGGAGAGCGGAGGAACCAGGGTTTGAAGGTCGGAGCGGCGGACCGCAAAGCTAGCGGGTGTTGAGTCCGGGCACGAGTGTGCGTCCCGGGTCAACGAGGCCGGGTACGCCGCCTGGGGATTCAGGCCCCAGTCTCCGGGAGACTGGGCAGGTCAGTCAGGTGGGAGGTAGAAATGGACGGGCCGGCCTGGGAAGGAGAGATCAGGGGAGCAGAGTGGGGATGGTCACAAAGAGTGAGGGAAAGGGGGGCAGCGCCTGGAAGCAAAACCAAGTCACTAATGTGAACCGAGATGCGCCTTATGAACGTGTCCCAGGTCCTGACCGAATGCTTCAGCATATCCATGGTTTCATCCTATTTATTTGCTACAGTGTTATATTTGTTATAGCGGAGAGTCGCCAACTACTGAACCATTTAGCAAGTACGATATAAGAGAGAGAAAATCCGGGCTCCCCAAATCATAGAGCTAGACACAGCCAGATTGGGGTGCACGCCCAGGGTTTAAATGCAGCCTCCGGGATGCTTCTTTTATCATTTCCCACCGCTGAGCCGGGCACAGCCCTTGGGTCTCAGGCTTATAAAGGAAATAAATCTTGAAAACACTGATACCTTAACATTGTAAATCTTATGGTTGGAATAATGAAGGCAATTCTAGTTTTGTTCCCTATCGTTCTTTATTCTTTGACCTCAACTCGGGCAGATGCCTCTTTTTCCTTTCAATATTAAGCAATCCAATGATGGTAGGACTGTTGTGGTCTATGTGAGATATTTTTCTATCCCCGAATGGTATTGCTAAAATTGATTTGTAAAAGAGCTCTATTTAGTTGATTTAAAGTCAGGTGCTCATAAACATTGGGCATTCTAAAACTCAGAAAGGTAGAAACTAACCCAAATGTTATGCAAGTTCACGTGATCTAATAAAATACTTGATATAAAAGCTAGTTTAGGGGCACCTGGGTGGCCTAGTCCGTTAAGCGTCCGACTCTTGATTTCGGCTCAGGTCACGATCTCACGGTCTCAAGATCGAGCTCCGAGTCAGGCTCCATGCAATGTGGAGGCTGCTCCGGATTCTCTCTTTCCCTCTGCCCCACTCTCCTGCTTGTTCTCTCTCTCTACCTCAAGAAATGAAAATAAAAAATAAACTACCATTTAAAAAAGCTAGTTTAAGGCTGATGGTTTCTTTGAAACAGACGTGTCTTTAGAATTGTTGACATTAAGTGTAAAAATTTTATTCTGAGTTTACTAGCTAAGTAAACTTAGCTAGTCCCAGGAGACCTGTGAACAACAAACAAAATGTGATAGCTTAAGACAATGGCTGATTTTGCCTAATGTTTAGTGAGGTTTTTGCACGTAATCTACATATAACTTTTAAAAGCAAGTAAATGGAAGATAAATTTTTATAAATAAGCCTTCCAGTAACATTTATGTCCACTTGATTTTTCCAAGTCTTTTTGGTAACCTAAAACTTTAAAATTTTGCTGGATTAGGTTAAATGGTAAATTAAGTGAAATCCATTAGAAAGCTGGATCGTTTCCAAACAAGACAAAATATTCCAACAGTAATTACTAAATACAGTTTTATCTACTTTGGGCTTCTTTTACAGAGAAACGAAAAGATATTTAGATATGTTGACTTAAATTTTTTAATATTTAATTTAATTTAAAAAAGATATTCTTCTAGAAATTTTGAAATGTATTCATAATTTTACAAATCTAAAGAATGTTGGGGCGCCTGGGTGGCGCAGTCGGTTAAGCGTCCGACTTCAGCCAGGTCACGATCTCGCGGTCCGTGAGTTCGAGCCCCGCGTCAGGCTCTGGGCTGATGGCTCAGAGCCTGGAGCCTGTTTCCGATTCTGTGTCTCCCTCTCTCTCTGCCCCTCCCCCGTTCATGCTCTGTCTCTCTCTGTCCCAAAAATAAAATAAATGTTGAAAAAAAAAATTAAAAAAAAAAAAAAAAGAATGCTGGTACAAGGGCATTAATCCTGTCCATTGTTATGACCTCATCTAAACCTAATCAACTCCCAAGTCCCCCCACCCTTCCTAATAACACATCACATCACATCACATCACATCACATTCTTATGTTGAATTGTGGGGGACACAAACATTCAGTCCATAGCAGCTGGTTTCTGATGAATAGACAGGAGTGAGAGACAAGAAGGGTGGTAGCAGGTGAGGCATAGGGACTTTGTGCATATTCCTGTGGGTCAGATAAGTGCCAAGATTCAGTTTGTTTGCAGGAGTTAAATGTACGCTAGCAGTTTCCTACAAGATGGATCCAAAAGCAAGGATGTCAAGCAGGTAGCTTTGCACAGATCAAGAGAAGGCAATTGAGCTTGGACTAAATGCAAAGCCATCAAGGGACTGTAAGATAGAGATTCAAAGAAACAGACTTCTGATTTGAAATCTCAACTGGCACAAAGTGAATAGGGAAAATCCTATTTTTAGGGAAGAGTCAGGAGCTAGGAAAATATACTAACCACAGTATGAGATATCGGGGTAGCACTTCTGATGGAGAAAATGGTCAGGTTAGACAAATGTTACGTTACACAAAAATAAATTCAAAATGGATAAAAGACCTAAATGTGATACAGGAAACCATCAAAATCCTGCAGGAGAAAACAGGCAGCAATGTCTTTGGCCCGGCCAAGCAACTTCTTACTGGACGTGTCACTGGAGGCAAGGGAAATAAAAGCAAAAATGAACAATTAGGACTTCGTCAAGATAAAAAGCTTCTGCACAAGGAAGGAAGCAATCAACAAAAACTAAAAGGCAACCGACAGAATGGGAGAAGATATTTGCAAACGACATATCAGATAAAGCGTTAATATCCAAAATCTATAAAGAACTTACCCAGCTCAACACCTAAAAACCAAATAATCCAGTGAAGAAGTGTGCAAAAACATGAATAGACACTTTTCCAAAAAAGACATCCAGAGGGCCAGCAGACACATGAAAAGATGCTCAACATCACTCATCATCAGGGAAATACAAATCAAAACCACGAGATATTACCTCAAGCCAGTCAGAATCACTAAAATTAACAACTCAGGAAACAACAGATGTTGGCAAGGATGTGGAGAAAGGGGAGAACACTCTTGCACTGTTGGTGGGAATGCAAGCTGATGCAGCCACTCTGGAAAACAGTATGGAGGTTCCCCAAAAAGTTAAAAATAAAATTACCCTACAACTCAGTAATTGCACTATTAAGTATTTATCCAAAGGATACACAAATGCTGGTTCAAAAGGGGGCAGATGCACCCCAATATTTACAACAGCGCTATCAACAATAGCTAAATTATGGAAAGAGCCCAAATGTCCATCTACTGATGAGTGGATAAAGAAGATGTGGTGTGTATATATACATACACACACACACACACACACACACACACACACACACACAATGGAATACTCCTCAGCAATGAAAAAAATTTAAATCTTGCTTTTTGCAACAACGTGGATGTACCTGGAGGGTATTATGCTAAGCAAAATAAGTCAGTCAGAGAAAGACAGATTCCATGTGATTTCACTCATATGTGAAATTTGAGAAACTCAACAGATGAACATAGGGGAAGGGAAGGAAAAATAAGATTAAAACAGAGGGGGAGGCAAACCATAAGAGACTCTTAAATACAGAGAACAAACTGAGGGTTGCTAGAGCGGGGTGAGTGGGGGGATGGGCTAACTGGAGGATGGGCATTGAGGAGGGCCCTCGTTGGGATGAGCCCTGGGTGTCATATGTAAGAGATGAATCACCGGGTTCCATTCCTGAAGCCAAGACTACACTTAGGTTAACTAATTGGAATTTAAATTTAAAAAATTAAAAAAAAAAAAGAAACATAATCAGTATGACATTAGCCATAACTGGATTTCCTCAAAGCAGATTCTGAAAGTTTAATTCTGTTCACAGGATTTATTGCCGGGTGGGGGTGGGGGTTGGAGGAAGTGAAGATAAAGGAGGGGTGAACCGGTGAAAACAAGTTCCAGATGTGGTCTTAGTTATCAGAACATATCAGCCACGTCCAGCCTACGAGACCAAGGAATGAATCTGCCTAACGGAGCACCCCACATGTGGAGGTGGCCGAGCTCCTTCCCGCAGGCGGTAACCGGCCTAGGTTCTCTGAATAAGGCCCGGACAGGGGTGGGGGAGTGTGTATCCTCGTGGTAGAGGTTGCTTTCTCTTGCCAGAGGCAATTCTCCAGACAAGGTCAACTGTTTCCAGCCAGGGCTCATAGCAGTAGAGTCACGAAGGCACAGGCTACCAGAGGGGGTGGGGAGGACCCACAATGCGCCCTACAACGTGAAGCTGGCTGGATATCGGACGTGAGGGACGGTGAAATGCAGCGTCACAAAGCAGGAATTGACCGCGGGTTGGGGAACACGTGACCTCGAGCGGGACGTCCAGAGGGAACACTGTCGCAGGCGCACGGACAGGTGGAGCGTTCAGAAGGTAAAGTTAGGGAATCGGGTGGACCGTGTGTGATGTGGGACATGCAGAGTTTACAGTTATCCCTTCTACAAATCAAATGCTGCTGCAGACGCATAAAGGGCAGAGAAAGCGTGGATTGAGCAGAACGCATAGGCAGGACCATGCACACACTGCGGTATTTCCGCTTCTCTGTCCCCTTCAGTCAACCGGAGAGAGGCCACAGCCATAAAACATGTTTGTCTTCGCCGTCCTCACTTGTTTGTTTTCCTCAAAAGGTTTTTCCTGTACTGTCCATGAGGTGGAAGATAAATTGGATTGACTTCATCCGGGGAACAACCTTGCTTTCTCTTATTGGACCTGGCTGTGCGGGAAACTTCTTTTTGTTTGCGAGCCATGTGTACGTTTTTGTCATGGGTCCTAAGAAAAAGCCCACAGACCTTCTCCTCGTCCACCTGGCTTTTAGCAATACCATGACACTTTGTGCCAGAGGCATTTTCGATATAACAGCAGCTTTTCACGTCAGTAACTTTCTAGATAGTGCCAGTTGCAAAACTGTGTTTTATCTGGGGAGAGTGGCCCGTGGCCTGTCAATGTGCACCCCCTGTCTCCTCAGCGTGGTCCAGGCCATCACCATCAGCCCCAGGACCTCCTCGTGGAGAAAGCTCCAGCCCCACACCGCGTGGCAAGTGCTCCCCTCTCTCCTCCTCCTCTGGATCTTGAATTCCCTGAGAAGCTCCAACTTGCTCTCCTACATCACAGCCGCCCAGAGCACGAACGGGTCCGGGATCACACCGTCTGGCTCCCACCCCTATTGCCATATGCTGCCCTCTGGGCTGGTCGTCAGGTGGCTCTTCCTGACTCTCATGGCGCTGCGGGACATCATCTCCCAGAGCCTCATGGGCTGGAGCAGCGGGTACGTGGCTTTCCGTCTGTGCAAGCATCGCCAGAGTGCGCGCCACCTGCGGAGCTCCAGATTCCAGAGAAATTCCAGCCCAGAGACGACAGCTACGCGGAGTGCCCTCCTCCTCATGGCCTGCTTCCTTCTCTTTTATTGGGCAGACTTCATTTTCTCCTTCTGCATCGGCTCCTTCTTGACCAATGACCACACGGTGTTAAATATGAAACTATTTCTAACGCTCGGTTACGCCAGTCTCAGCCCCTTTGTGCTGATCAGCAGGGCCTCCCACCGGCCTCCCCGCCGGAGTGCCCGCCGAGATGTGGGGAAACCTGCTTTCTATACTGATTCTGTTAGTAGCTAACAGGTAGATGATGTAGTGAAATTTTTTGCACGGCAAAAATTCTGTGCAGCCTAAACTAGAAGCGTATTATAAAAATAGTGTGCTGGCCTGGGTTTTCCGAGAAGCAAACACCAAGACCAAATTAAATATGCAGGGAAGTTGCCAGGGCAAACAGACTGTGAGAGAAAATGTGGAGGGAGCCCGGGAGGTCCAAGAGCCATCCAATCAAGATGCAAGTATGATTCTGAGTGAAGGACAGAGGAGAAAAGATGGGATGGAAACATCCTAGGCCAACTTCCAGCCTACATAGAGTTAAACGAGGGAGTTATTTGGCCATCAGCAAAATCCCAGGAATACCTCCAAACTCATTTGAAGGGAGTTTGCACAACTTTGATACAAAAATCTGAAAAAGGACATTGCAAGGTAACAAAATCATAGGTTAACATTGCTTATGAATATAAATGCAATTGTAAACAAAATATTGGCAAACAGAACCCAACAATACATAAAAAGGATAATATATTATGCTCCAGTGTAATTTATTCCCCAGATACAAGAAGGGATTAACATTCAATAAACCGAGGAAAATAATGAATCTCATAAAGACATCAAAGGACAAAGAAAACATGCATTCGTTTTAGTAGAGCCATAAACACACTTGACAAAAATCAACACCCAGTCATGAAAAATATAAATAAAACTTCTCAGGGAAATTATAAAGGAAAGCAAGTTTCTTAAATTGATAGACATTAGCTACAGGAAAACCACAGTTAACGTCATATTCAATATGGAAATTTTAAATGCTTATCTCCGAGGTTAGGAATGAGGCAGATGTTTATTATCATCATTTCCCCTCAGCATTGTTCTGGAGACTCTAGACCCTGTGAGAAGGTAAAAACAAAACAAAAAACAAAAACAAACAAACAAAAAAAAAAAAACAATGAAGAGAAGAGAAAAGAAAAGAAAATGGAATAAGTAAAATTTTTTTTACTCACCATTAATAAAATTGTGTGTGTAGGAAACAGGAAAGAAGGAAAAAGAAGTGAAACTAGTAAGTTCAATAGATTGAAGGTCAATAGAAAAATAATTGCCTTCTACCTATTAGCAATACATAACTGAAAATTTTACCAAAAATTTAAACATCAAATATATAAGAGAAAACAAGCAAATCACTTATGCTATTTCTCCACTGAAAACTATGAAACATTGATACATTAAAGCTACATAAATAAATAAGAATCCTACGTTCGTGGAAAGTAAAACTCAATATGTTTAAGGTGTCAATTCTCCCAAAATTTTTAAAAATTTTTAAGTTTATTTATTTATTTTGAGAAGGGGGGGTGGGGCAGAGAGAGAGAGGGAGGGAGAGAATCCCAAGCAGGCAGGGTAGAGTCTGGCGCAGGGCTCAGTCTTACGAACCATGAGATCATGCCCTGAGCCAAAATCAAGAGTTGGACACTTAACCAACTGAGCCACCCAGGCACCCTCTCCCCATAATCACTCTTTAAGTTGCAGTGCAATTTGGATTAATATTCCAAAATGTGTGTGTGTGTGTGTGTGTGTATAAACTTGTATGCTTAAGTTTATGTGAAAATATAAAGGACCTACTAGAATGAGAAAACTGATCAAGAGAACAAGAAACTAAGCCCAGACTACATATTTATAATAATCTGATTTATTATAAGGGCAACACTTCATTGCAGTGGGTCAAAAATGGACTTTAAGTGAATTATGTTGGGTTTCTGAAATATCCACATGGAAAAATGCACCTGACCTCCTAACCTACATAACCCAAACAGAGATGGAATAAAGATTTTAATATGTAGAATAATAAAGCTTTTAGAAGAAAGTGTAAGAGAATATCTTTATGACGACAGAGTAGACAGATATTTTTTTTTAAAGAACAGGATGTCAAACAGGCTAACCCTAAAAAGAATTATAATTTGGACAATATTAAAATTAGGATTTTCTATCCATCAATAGTCATCATTAAGAAGCTGAGTAGAGATACCACAGATTGGGACAAGATATGCACAATACACATAACTGACAAAAGATTCAAATATATGCAGACTCTTAGACGTCAATAAAGAAAAATAAACAACCCAATAAAAATGGGCAAAGGCTTGAACAGCCACCTCCACTAAATGGTATTCAATGTCCAGTAAACGTATGAAAAGGTGCACAACATCATGAATCCTGAAGGAACCGCAAATCAAAACTACAATGAATTATATCACTGCACACACACCCGAAGGCATGAAACTAAAACATCAACAAGACAAAGTGTTGGCATACATATTTTGTTCATTAGATTTATGAACTTTTAAAAACATTCTAATAGTATTGAATTGAAGAGGGAAACGCAAACAGAACTTGAAAACCGCTGCCCTAACCTACCACTCATTCTTACTCATCTTATGAGAGACCCCTGAAGACACTACTGAGCTTGTTGATTATCTGGATGCTGGCAAGTCCCTTGTGGAACCACCTAATGAAGGCAGTGAAGACTCGTCAAGAAAGAAGGAAAGCAAGCAAGCGAGCGAGAACCCCAGCCAGAATGGAAAGGAGGCAGGAGCAAAGAAAATCCCATTAAATACAACTTGAATCCCATAAGCTCTTGAACCCAAGACCTCTCACTTTAACAGATAAATCGAACAACAAAGCTACACTATCTTCAATGTTATTTGAAATACATAATATAGGAAACATTTAATGATATTAATTATATACATCTTTATGAGAAACTGCATCGATTTGAGAAAGGAAAGATCTTTTCTGGCCCAAACCAGGGAGAACTCCTTGACACAAGGCGTAGGCAGAGGAGACCGCCCCTTATGGAAATCGCCAGTATCAGACACATTATCCCTGTTCTAATTCCTTTTTTTTTTTTTTTTTTCTTTCCCCCAGTGTTTCTTGGCTCCGTAACTACAAAAAAAGCTGTTCTAAGCTCTGCTATTCGAGATAACCCAGACCTTCCCACTCTACCTGGCTCAATCCAACGAACACGGTGGGGTCTGCATCCCATGTACAGGGTTAGAAGGGGGGGTGTGGAGAAGGGAGGCCACGTGGGCACAACAGACAAGAAAGACCTTCAGCTCACCTGGGGCTCCCGGCGCAGGAGTGGGCGTGGCCGGGGGCCAAAGCCTGGGGGCCAAGCCAACTGCGCCCCCGGGACTCACCAGCGGGGGGCGGGGCGACAGACGTAAACATGCGCAGAAGGGGCGAACACAGGCCTTTTGAGTTACACGTTTGTACTTGTATGTTCCATTTGTATGAAGAAATTCCAGGTGGGCCCAGGGGATAAAGGTGAAAGGTTGACGTTAGTGGGGGAAGGGGTAGCTTGGGACTGGGGTGGGGAAGGATTATTTTATTTCTTTATAGATGCAGCTTTAAACCCTAGCAAATGCATTGCTTATTCAAACGTACAAAACAAAGTTGTGGAAGGGTAGATATATAGATGACGGATTATTGACCTTTAGAGTTTTTTTTCCCACTCAGTATAGTACCCTTGAGATCTATCTAAATTGTTGCATGCATCAATAGTTAATTAATTTTTTTTTTTAATTTTTTTTTCAACGTTTATTTATTTTTGGGACAGAGAGAGACAGAGCATGAACGGGGGAGGGGCAGAGAGAGAGGGAGACACAGAATCGGAAACAGGCTCCAGGCTCTGAGCCATCAGCCCAGAGCCTGACGCGGGGCTCGAACTCACGGACCGCGAGATCGTGACCTGGCTGAAGTCGGACGCTTAACCGACTGCGCCACCCAGGCGCCCCAGTTAATTAATTTTTTTAAAGAGTTTTAAAAAAGGAATCTCTACACCCAGCACGGGGGTCTCGAAGCTACAACCCCAAGATCAAGAGTCCCACGCTCCACCGAGTGAGCCAGCCACGGGCTGCAGGTAATTAATTTTATTGCTGAATACTATTGTATAGTATGGATGTACCTCATTTTGTGTAACTATTCACCCATTGAGGCGCATTCCGGTTGTTTCCAGGTTGTTTCCAGCTTTTCGCCATTCGAAGGCAAACTGGCTGTGAACATTTGTGTACGAGCGTTTGTGCATGTACATTTTCATTTTTCTGACATATCTTAATGTGTATTTCTCTGGAAACTGGTGATGTTGCACATCTTGTCACATGCTAGCTTTCCATCTGTCCTCTTCATTGAAATATTTCATGCCTTTTGCACATTTTATAATTGGATTGCTCATCTTTCCCCTTTTGAGTTTTGAGTGTTATTTCTACATTCTAGAACAATCCTTTGTTTGATACACACTTCGTAAATATTTCTCCCAGTCTAAGGCATGTCTTTCCATCTTCTCAGCAGAGTCTTTCACAGAGCAAAAGTCTTTATTTTTTAAAAAATTTATTTATTTACTTAGAAAGGTGGGGGGAGGGACAGAGAGAGAGAGAGAGAGAGAGAGAGAGAATCTGAAGCAGGCTCCACACTGTCCGTGTGCATGGAGCCTGATGCAAGGCTCAAACTTACAAACCATGAGTTTATGACCTCAGCTGAATCTAGAGTCCAACACTTAGCTGACTGAGCCACCCAGGCACCCCTCTTTATTTTTGTTATAGTCTCTATTAAGCCCATCCTGAAGATGTTCTCTTCTTAAGCCTTCATTTTCCAGGGCGCCTGGGTGGCTCAGTCAGTTAAGCATCTGACTCCAGTGGAACTATGGCAGGAGTTAAGAGCTTGTGCTCTTGTGTTAGAGTCCTGGGTTCAATCCTTGGTTCAGCTACTTACTATCTATGGGTGTTGGAGAAAGAGAATTAGCAACAAAATCTCCAGCCAACCACAAGACTTCTCAATAAAAAGTAAAAGGGAAGGAAAACAATTTTATTATTGAGAAAGCAGGAAACCATAATGTGCTGTGCACCACAGACAATCCACTAAAGAGACTGCAGGAACAGAAAACAAAAGCTACTCGCAAATTAAGCAGGGTCGGGTCTGGTTAGTACTTGGATGGGAGAAAACAAAAGCTCACTTTTTATAGAGCCAAGCAGGTGCAACCCATCACATACATCTTATCTCAAGATAAGTGATAGCTTGCCCTCCAGTGAGAAGTCTGGCCAGCACCGTTTGTCACACGTAGTGCGTCCTAAAGTCACCTGGTGATTTGGATGATGCTGTGTAAATTAATTGGCTTCATCTGAAGAGAAAATAAATAAATTTCTCAATTCTGATGACACGGTGTAGTTTTGCAATTTGGGATAAGGTCCTCCCAGAAGTTGGGCTCCTAATGTCCCGTAGCAACTGGGTGACAAGGGCACTGTCTTCTTTCAGGCTTATGTTTCAAAAGGTGGCTCACAGGTCCTTGACAAAAACATTCTTGGGTTGCAAAACTGGTAAGCTTTTTATTTAGCTTTTTAAAAAATTTACATACATCTCAAAGGGGCTGAGGAAAAATTTATAAGTTTTTTTTTTTTAAGAAAACACTCTTAAGAGAAGGGAAGGTGGGGTCTCTCTTTTGCACCAGCAAAAATTATTATTTTTTCTTTTGCCCTTAGAAGTCTCAGTGGGCAACGTATGCAGTCTTTTTTGTGTGTGACATTTTTAAAGTTTATTTATGTATTTTGAGAGAGAGAGAGAGAGATCAGGGGAGGAGCAGAGAGAGAGGGAGAGAGAGAGTTCCAAGAAGGCTCCTTTGCTATCAGCAAGGAGCCAGATGCGGGGCTCAATCCCACAAACTGGGAGATCATGACCTGAGCGGAAATCAAGAGTCCGACGCTTAACTGACTGAGCCGTCCAGGTGCCCCGCAACTTATGCAATCTATGTGTGCCTGCGTGTCCTCATTCAAAATTGGGGACGAAAATAGTGCTTATCTCAAAAGGCTTTTTATCACATGTACATCACATGTTACATAAGTATTTTTAGCAGGTTCCTGGTACACCTATAGGTAATGTGAAAGGAGAGAATATTCAATGACGCTTGTTCAAGGCGCTAAGGCAGACTATTCAGGACCACGGTGGGAGGTACAGGGAAACACTGCTGTGGGATCTTACAATGATGGGGAAACACCGGGCTTAATTCGGAATACTGCTTCGCCCCTGGGCGCCGGCTTGCGGGGGGCACCTCTTAGCAGCCACCAGGGTGGCCGTTGCAGTGGCTGTTGGCGAAATCCCACTTCTTCGTTGCCGGGTTGCCGGGTGGTGAGGTGGGGGCCCGAGGCACTCCCCTGCAATGGGACCCGAGGGGTCTGTAGCCGAAAGCGCTGATCTCATCTGTTAGTTAGTTGAGAACGCCAGCCGACAGGGATGCGCCTCCTTGGCTCAGCGGGTAGGTGTTAGATCCAGAAGGGGCTCTACGCACCTGTCTGAAGGGAAAAGGTGTCTGGGAAAATGGTTTCCTTCGACATTTCCCAAAACGAATCTGGGAGGACACCGTCCCTCCCTCCTCTGCCAGGGTTCGGTCGGAAACGAAGAGAAGCGGCTGATTGGGTGACACAGACACCGGTCCCAACTCTGATTCAGAGTTGGAAATTGGGGGAAGATGAAAAGAAGGCTGCAAACTTGGGAGACTCTGGGTCGAGAGAAGCAAAACCAAACGGGAACCTCTTTGATGAGGACACGGCGGGGCACTGAGCTGTGCTGAGTGCAGTCACTGTAACAGATTCCAGGGCTTTGACTAAACAGTGAATCCGTTCTGACTCCAGAAGGTTGGCTCAGGCTGCTGTTCCTGCCGTCAGGCGGGCCGTTCGTTTCATGAGGTGCGAGGCAGTTGGGATCCTGTCACGCTTTCTCCGACAACGTGGCGCAGGCCTTGGTCTCCCCGCGTGTCCGTGGGGGGGAGGACGCGGGGGCCCAGAGGCCACGACCGACGTCCCCGGGTCATGAGGCCTCCTGGTGCCAAACCCGGACACAAGCCTAAGTTCATGCAGCTCGTGCTGCCAGACGCCTTCCGGGCCACGGTCGTCCGAGCCCTTAAGGACTGGGAGCGTAGGGAGCGGGGTGAAGGCCTGTGGGCCGCCTTTCCAAGCACACAGGGCCTGTGCAAGCCCCGCGGTTCAGTCAGACCTCCCGGTTTATGTTGTCTGGGGAAGCTGTCAGCAGTGTTCTAGCCACTTCTGGGCGAAAAGGGAGGTGGGAGAGGTTGGGGGCGAGAGCGTGCATTTTCACCCAGGCGCGAAGGGGGCCGGCGGGCTGGGACTGACAGCAGGCGCCTCAGTTCCCTTGTTAACCAGGGCGGGAGGACAGCCGCGGGACAGCTGACCGCTCAATTCCCTGCAAACGCGGATTCCCCCAGGGCTCTGGAGCGAGTGTGACCGGCGCCATCACCCTTCGTGGCTGTGCTTCGTCTTTTCCTACCCAAGCGGCCCCAGCCCACTTGGCTACCCTGCCCGCCCCTGGGAGTCCCTACTTCCTAAACCGCCCCTGTCTCAGGACAGCACCCAGTTCCTCGTTAGCTGGCTTCTCCTAACCACCCCCTCCCGGGCGCCGGTAACACGCCCTGAAGGGACCCAGGCCTCCCCTGGGGTCTCCTCCGTGTCCTCAGCGGCACTCAGACCTCCTGTGCAGACCCCTGCCCCCCTGCCGGGCAGCATTCCAAGGTCCCCCCAACCCCCCAACCCCCGGGCCCTGCCCAGACTGCATCAGGTCCCATCAGAGCTCGTCCAGCCCACGGACCATGTCTGCACGTCTCTGGCTGATCCGGCTTTAAAAGTTGGGGTCCCATCTCCAAAGGCTACGCCGTCTGATTTGATGTTGAAACTAGGAAAACCCGGTGAAAACTTGCAAGCAGTGAAGTCACAGACTCAGTTTGGGCTTTCAAAGACAACTCTGGAAGGATTCAGGGCTGTGTATCAGAGCTATAACGATTGGCATCGGGAGGCACGCCAGGAAATTGTTATCCTCGTCAGAATGAGATCCGTCATGCCTGCTGAACCCAAGGGGTTCAGATGAGACAGGCTGAATGTGGGAGCTAGAAAAGACTGATGCAACGGGAGGTTTTCAGGCTCTCGTGAGGGGACGTGGGGCGGTGAGCAAGACCCAGATTTCCTGGGGGTGGCTGATGGCGATGTCACGCGAAGAACTGGAAAGCACAGGGGGACGTCCGGTTGGGGGAAATTTTAGTTCCGCTCAGCACACGCTGGGATCGAACGTATCGGGGACACATAAACTCCGGAGCACGTAGTTTGTCTTCGCCGGTGTGGAGCCAGACAACAAAATCCGGATTGCCACTTGAGATTTTGTATTCTGATTCTCAGGATCGCATCCGAAGCCACATAGAATGACCCGCCGAGAGCACTCACGGGGAAAGGAAGAGAGTTCTTTGGACAGAAATCTGCTCTGTCACATACAACGTGACTGTCCTCTGCGCACCGGAGGAGCCCTCTGATGTGCATTTTTCTTCGCGGATCCACCTGGGCCCACAGCTTTCTTCGAAAGGCTCTTGCTGGATGCAAATTTCTCTGCCCTGGAAGCAAAAACATGGTTTTGAACCATCTCCGGGCAACCATTTTTCTCCTTCTCACCGGACCCGGCATCGTGGGGAACATCTCTGTGTTTGTGAAGTATACGTGCGCTTTCTTTTCGGGCACTGCGACGAAATCTGTACACCTTCTTAGCATCCACTTGGCTTTTACAAATACCGTGATACTTTTGTCCAAGGTAACGCTGAAAACAGTAGCGATGTTTGGTGTGAGAAACGTCCTGGGCGACACGGGCTGTAAAGCGTTTGTGTTTCTGGAGAGGGTGGCCCGGGGCCTTTCGATCTCCACCAGCAGCTTCCTCGCCGTGGTCCAGGCCACCACCATCAGCCCCAGAGCCCCCGTGCCCGCCGGCCTCAAGCCCGCATCCACACGGCACATCCTTCCCTTCTGCCTCTTCTTCTGGGTCCTCAACTCCTTGGTCAGCACGAACTTACTCTACTACGTCAGAAACACGAGCAGCCTAAACAGGTCACAAGCCAGCCATGGAAATAGCTGCTCGTACGTCCTCCCAAGAAGCCAGATCGTGAAGTGGACGTTTCCCATCCTCATGGCCCTGCGGGATTTCTTGTGTCTGAGTCTCATGGGCTGGGCCAGCACCTATCTGGTGCTTCTTCTCCACAAGCACCACAGGCAAGTCCTCTACCTTCAGAGATCCAAGATCCTCCACCAGACCCCCCCCGAGAGAAGAGCCGCTCTCAGTGTTCTCCTTCTGATGCTTTGTTTTCTTTTATTTTATTGGACAGATTCTATTCTTTCTCTGGGCTTAAATTTCTCCTTAGAGAATGCTTCTTTCGTATTAAGTATTCAAGAATTTCTAACTCTTGGCTATGCAATTCTCAGCCCGTTTGTGCTGATTCACAGAGATGGACATCTGGGTGGATGTTGGCATACTCAATAAATCCTGAAAAATGCCTGGTTTTTCACAGATCCCTTGGGTAGCAAGTCTGAAAGAAGACATGTTATGGCTGAGCATTAAAAAAAAAAAAAAAATGAAGCCTGGCTTAAACAAATTAAAGTATCGGATTATACAATAAAGCTGGTGACTAGTAGCCATGAGCTGACAAGGAAGGAGATTATAATAACCTCTGGGGACTCAGCCTTCTTCTCACGTCCATCCTGCCACCCTCGGGAAGAGTTAGCCAATTCCACTTTCTTTCTTATAAGATGTCTCTTTAACTATCATGCTTCCTGTAGGAAGGAGAAGAATCTGTCAAATTCCATCAAAAAGCTGGTGTACTTACTCTTTGACTTATAAGCTTAACTTCTAGGAGGATCAAGCAGATAAATATTGCTCGTAGGACATTTGTAGCCTAAAAACTATTACAAACTGCAGCAATTTTTTAAACACATCAACTAAAATATCTAGCCAAAAAGGGCTGTTTTGCTGGCTATGTGAAAATATCCTAGAGGATCCAGCCATACAAAGGAATTTTTGTTGAGCTTGTGAAAGAACAGGTGAGTTCAAAATGTATTGTTATGGAATAATATTCAAAGTGTATTTGTAATTAATAAAAGATAGTAATTCAAGAGCAATAGTATTAAAAAATGGACTGTAATATTTTTACTCGCCCTTATCTCCATCTTTTACAAGAGTTCAAAAGACACTTAAAAGAGTGTTACCTGGTTTCAGAGAAACTGGGTAAGTGAAGCAAAAACTGGAACTTCCTTTTACATCTTTCTGTATTTTCTGAGTTGTTAAATCTTTGAGTATGTGTTTTTAAAAAATGAATTAAAATTTGTTTTGAAAATAATTTGTGACTTGTTGTAAGACACATTTGTTAGTGCCCTCACACTGCCACAATAAAACCAGCCTCATCCTAGTATGCCATGAAAGAGTCACAAAATAATGTGGTTCTATATTAATTTACATAGGAAATCAATAAGATACCACATATCTATTTGTAGATTTTTTTTTTTTTTTTAAATTAAAACAAAGGAAGTGTCTTGAAAGTTACCAGGGTTAAATGACAGATTACCCACTGGAAAGCAGCGATTCTTAAATGACAGTGGATTTCTTAGAAGAAACCGTGCACCTGAGACAAAACTTCATTGATCATGTCACCCTACTAAACTCCTTCTCTAACTGGCGATCCCCAGTGAGACTTTGGAGCTCTGGGAATTATCGTCAGTTGAGAGCCAATGATCATGAATCTCTGAAAAGATGATTATATCCCTCATCTACTACACAGTTACCATAGCATATGACTGAATGTTCCTTTCGGGATGGCCGGCAGGAAGATTATCAGTGTATTTCTTTGGCAATGTAGTAGGGTTTCTTCTTGGGGATCTGTCTCTCCCATCAGTAGAGGTGCCATGGGTGACTGAACTGGTTCCAGTCTGGGAATGGTTAAGGATCCATGACCATTCATGATGTGCAAGGGATTCAAGTCAGATTTGTACTCACAAGGCCTGGAGTTTTTCTCCTTTTTCAGATCAAGAAAGACTTGAGTCGACCTCTTATATACATCGGTTCTAGAGAACCATAATCAACTAGTCAATGGCAAAGATCTCTGTGAGTCAGACTATTTGATTAATGTCCATACCTGTCATTCTGCATTCAAATTATTCACACTATATTTAGGCATTTCGGTTCAATGACAGTAACTTCTGATGTAATTTCTTATTTGTAGGGAAGAACTTCAACACAGCTCTTCTAGGATGCTGGAGCTATACTCATGATTATTTGTCACAGCTCTACTGAAAGGCATATTCTCTGGAACCCTCCTGGTTTGGATGAGCAGATCTTACATAATGAATACTTTAGAATCCCAATAATCTCAAATCTTGGGTTAACTTCCTCTACAGCATACTAAGAAGTTCTTGGCATTTCAGCTTCATTTAGTGTGGGCCACGTTTGGGTTCATCTTTCAGTCATCCAAGCTTTCAAACTGTTTGAGCCATTCCTAGCCACTTAGGCTAAAATACTGAATTCATAATTTCTGCTGAGTGAGTCTATCTCAATACATTTGGCTTTATCCATCTTTACACTCTTTTCACCTTGATCCTACACCCTTCAGATCCATTTCCATATACCTATCTCCAGCTTGGGCCACAAATTATCTTGGGACTGTTTCCAAAATACAGATTAAATGTTTTCTGAAATACGTGTGGCTTTGCCCTAAAACCTATCTTGCTCTAAAATCTATTCCAAGATTTTCATTGCTCCGTATAGGATTTTGGACTGCCACAGTCATGTTCACCATATTTGGATCATCTCTACCATCAGCCCCTAATGGAAAATCTGACCCTTCGTGTCATACCAAATTTAATGAAGGCTATATAGGTAGTTATGAATTTACAATAAATATGGGGGATAACAGCATATTCAAAGACACTGTGGAAATGGGTAAAATTGAGATGTGAAAACTTCTATTACACAAATGTGCTTCTTTCTTGAGAAAATAAATCGAAAGAAATAAAAAGAGAGGAGTGAAAACTAGATAGTTAACAAGAGACTTAGATATTAAAAAAATTTTTTTTTCAACGTTTTTTTTTTTTTTATTTTTGGGACAGAGAGAGACAGAGCATGAACGGGGGAGGGGCAGACAGAGAGGGAGACACAGAATCGGAAACAGGCTCCAGACTCTGAGCCATCAGCCCAGAGCCTGACGCGGGGCTCGAACTCACGGACCGCGAGATTGTGACCTGGCTGAAGTCGGACGCTTAACCGACTGCGCCACCCAGGTGCCCCGAGACTTAGATATTTTAAAAGAACACAGTATAAGATCTTATTTCTTGTCTACTTATTTTCTTTTTTTAAAAAAAAAAATGTTTATTTTGAGAAAGAGTGTGATCAGGGGAGGAGCAGAGAGAGAGGGAAGGCGAGAGAGAGAGAATCCCAAGCAGGCTCCACACTGTCAGTGTGGAGCCCAATGCAGGGCTTGATCTCACAATTGAGTGAGATCGTGACCTGAGTCAAAAGAGTCAGACGCTTAACCAACTGAGCCACCCAAGCACCCCTTTTATTTATTTATTTTCATCCGTCTTATTTCCTTGAAGGAATAAAGTAAAAGTTCATAATTATTGAATACATGTATAAATGAATGAATGTCCAATTATCAAATAAGTAGTGTAGCAAGTAAGTGCGAAGAATGATTCTTATCCATGATGCTCAATAGAGCAAACGTAAGGAAATGCAACTAATGTGCAAGCATGAACAGAGGAGAAGAAAATAGTCAGATACCAAACTGAAAGAAGGATTTTGGAAAGTGAGAAAAGTTTTAAATGAGAGCTATGGGCCACTTTGGCTAGATTGCCAAGAACAAATATTTAAGTATCCGTGACAGCTTAAAAACTAATATTTCACAACTGGCTCAACTGATTGACCCACCATAACAAACCACTGTTCATTTCCCCACTTTTTGTCCATACTGGACATATCAAGAGTGTCACATATGGTGATGATTCTTTCTCCAGAAGGGGAAATGAAATACCTACTTGAATGACTTTCAGTCAAGAAAACACCACATCCATGTAGTCTGGTATATTAGTATTCTATTGGTGCATAACAAATGAACACACATTTAATGACTTAAAGTAACACAAATGTATTACCTCATAGTTTCAGAGGGTCAGGAATATGGCCTAGCTGCCTCTTCTGATTAGTGTCTCACCAGACACAATTCACAATGTCAGCTAAGGTTGCGGTCTCATCTGAGGTCTTCCTAGCTCGCTTGATGGCTGACAAACCTCAGTTCCCTGTTGTTTTAGAACGCAGACCCTCAGTTCCTAGAGGACACCCCCTGCCACGTGACCCTCTTCATAAGCAGTTCACATCATATCTGTTTACTTCTTCAAAGCTAGCAGGAGAGCCTCTCCTACTATGTCTCTTTTGGATCCTCTTCCAAAAGGCTCACCTGATTAGGTCAGACTCACCCAGGATAATCTGTCCCTCTCTCTTTTGTTGTTGTTGTTTAGTTTTTATTTTGTAATCATAAACGTAGCTCTGCAATCCAGCTAGACTTGGAGGGGAATCAGGAAACTAGGGGACCCATAGAACTGCAGCCAGAGCACAAAGATTGTAGGATGTTTTGAGCAGATGGGGGTGAAGGACTGCTCCCCTGAGCGACAGAAGGAACAGTCTGGCAGTTTAGATGTAACGCGAGTCAAATGCACTAGATTTGTCCGCAGTCGGCAACGGTGATCTTGCTGCTCTTGCCAATGCTGGACCCAAAGTGTTCCCTGGCTTCCACAACATTCGTGCCCTCTTTCGTCTTGCCAAAGACCACCTGCTCACCATCACACTCAGTGCTGGCAGCGCAGACGAAACCTGGGAACCATTCGTGTTGGGTCCAGCGGACCATGGATGAGATGCCAGGATCCCTATGCTTCAGGATGACATTCTCATCAAGTTTCTCCCCATAAGTGGGCTTGCTGCCAGTGCCATTATAGCGTGTGAAGTCACCACCTTGGCACATTAATCCCCAATTAATCCTATGAAAGCAGGAAACTTTATGACCAAGTCCATTCTCCCCAGTGCACAGAACACAACAATTTTCCATTGTCTTTGGAACTTTGTCTGTAAACAGCTCGAAGGAGATATGGCCAAATGGCTTGCTATCTGGGGTGATGTTGAAGAACACAGTGGAGTTGACCATGGGCTGGGCCACACAGATGGCTCCAAGGTGGTAGCATCTGCAAGGCTTGATCTCTCGTTTTTTATTATTAACTCAAAGCCAATTGATTAGGGACCTTAACTACATCTGAAAAAATCACTTCCATTTTGTCATATAATATAATTCAATCATGGTAGTGTAGGAGCCAAGGCCAGGTTGTCCCAAAATGTACCACAATGGCAGACTGATTATTTTGAATTAAAGCTATTAGAGAAACAGACAGTGCATAGGCCTCAGACCTTCTGCTCTCTCCCTGAAAGCAGGAAATAAATCTTTCACATGAAAGATACCCACCATATACTAAGAAGTAAAAAGAAATTCTTGTCACCAGAGATGGAAAATTTAAGAGTGGAGAAAGCTGTAGAAACGGCAGAGAAAGCTGTTATGTTTTTACTAATCTACTATCTCAGCCCAAATTCCACTTAGAATTCCTTACTAAGTAAAGTTCCCAAACATCTGTTTTCTTTATCCTGTCAATTACTCAAAAATGTATTATTTCTTTGTCTAAAAAGTATAAACACTGCCTGCCTTGGTCATTTCTTTAGGTCTTAATTTTATTATTGGTAGTCCAGGCACATGTAATAACTGTGGTTGGTTTCTCCTATTAATCTGTCTCACGTCAACTTAACTCTTAAGCCAGCTGGAAGACCTTGAAGGGTAGAGGAAGAATTTTTCCTTCCCCACAGTAGTGAAATCCCACCATATCCAGAGGTCTTGCCCATATTCTAGGAAAGAGGATTACACCAGGTCTGCACACCAGAGAGAAAAGAATCATGGGACTCATCACAGAATCCTGCCCATCTCCCCTTCCACTAGTTTACTGTTTTCAAATTAAATAATCTAAATCTCAAAATTTATTTTGGTAGCAGTGCCAGAAACACGAGAGATACAGAAGAGGGGCTGGTTGTACATTTTCCCACTGAAAGAAGTTAGTTGAGAGCATGGCTGGAAGGGAAGAAGAATGAGGGCCATCAGGCAGTGGATTGAAAAACTAATCTGTGCTGTTCAGTCAGGACAGTCAGTTCTCTGGGAGCAAGTAGAATGGAGAAATGGGAGACACTCCTGGCTTATGTCTGGTAATGTTTTACACTTTCGTCTAGGGGGTGGTTTTATAGACATGTACAGTTTGTAAAGATTCATTGGGCTATATAAGTAAGCTATATGTGGTTTTCTTTATGTATATATTTTTTAATTTTTTTTAACATTTATTTATTTTTGAGACAGAGAGAGACAGAGCATGAACGGGGGAGGGTCAGAGAGAGAGGGAGACACAGAATCGGAAACAGGCTCCAGGCTCTGAGCAGTCAGCACAGAGCCCGACGCGGGGCTCGAACCCACGGACAGTGAGATCGTGACCTGAGCCGAAGTCGGATGCTTAACTGACTGAGCCACCCAGGTGCCCCATTCTTTATGTATATTTTACCCCAGTGAAAATAAAACTTAAAATGCCTGGACTATGGAAATTCTTTCTGAGCATATTCATATGCCTGGAGACTATCGCTGCTGACTGAAGATGCTATGTATCACGTAAGTGTTTTTATCAAAATAACAAAATTCTGGGCGTGCCTGGGTGGCTCATTCCATCGAGCATCTAACTCTTGGTTTTGGCTCAGGTTGTGATCTCACGGTTTCATGACTTTGAGCCCCGGGTCTGGCTCTGTGCTGGCAGCACAAGAACCTGCTTGGGATTCTTTCTCCCTCTCTCTTTGCCTCTCCTCTGCTCACGCTTTCTCTCTCTCCCTCTCTCTTTTCCCCTCCCCTGCTCACACACACACACACACTCTCTCTCTCTCTCTCTCAAAATAAATACACTTAAAAATAATAAAATTCTGCTTCTCTTTAATGTTACTTTTTCTTGGGGCACCTGGGTGGCTCAGTTGGTTAAGCGTCCGACTTCGGCTCAGGTCAGATCTCATGGCTCGTGGAGTTCAAGCCCCGTGTAGGGCTCTGTGTTGACAGCTCAGAGCCTGGAGCCTGCTTCGGATTCTGTGTCTCCCTCTCTCTCTGTCCTTCCCCCACTTGCCCTCTGTCTCTTTCTCTCTCTCAAATATAAACATTTAAAGAATTTTTTAAAAAGTTACTTTTTCTTCAGTGCATTATAACCCATATCAGGCTGTTATAAAAACCTGAGTGGTAAAATTTAGCCAAGTTGCCAGTAAAATACACTAGATCTCAGAAACCCTTTATCTGAAAAATGGGGATGATACTAATGACATCATGACCTTTACAAAGGAAAACAGGAGGAATATACCAGAGCACATAGTTCACAGTCTGGTACCCCGTAATCACTCATTAATTTTATGGAAATGAATAAAGACCACTCCATGATTTACTAATTAGAACTCTGGACCCCGATTCTGACAATAAGCTGAAAGTTGAACCATTATCATCTCTAATTAAATGGATTCTTCCCAAATGTTGGGCAGGTCATTGAGAGGATGTGACTACTGGTTGACTTGTGAGCTGGACCCTGGCGATGGGAGCTCCTTACTCCTTCCCCTGTCTTTGGAATATGTGTTCTGTTTGCCTTCCCTGTTTCCAGAAGCTGCCTCAAGGACACAGCTTTGAGATAGTGATGTGGTGTTGCAGCCACCTAGACACTATATGTGACTGAACCCAGTTAGGACCTCTATATAAACTTTTAAGATTTGGCAGGCAGGTGCAGGGATCTTCTTGTCGTAGACCACTGAAGACAAGCCTAGTATGTAAATTCTCTTGCTAACTAGAACTGCTACCTACCAACCTGGAGTGGACTGCCTCTCTCTTCAGTCTCTCCCTGCCCTCCTCAGAGGGCCCTGTTTCAGATTATCCCCAGGAAGTTCTTGAGGTTGCCAACTAACACCAACACACGTGTTTGATTCCAGATGAACTGCTGTTTCCCTGAAACATGCATGAATTCTGCATACCTGACTTCATGGCAAACTAAACACAGGGTTAGCAGTGACTACCCTTGTCCCTTGTTCCCTGCCAGACCAGGGACAATTAAGGTAAAACTATGTGCCAGAGAGCAAAATGCACATGAAACTTGGAACAGATGAAATCAGTGTGAATAAAGAGGCTGGGACTTGTAATTAAGAGAAAGGACAGTTTTGTGACACCAAGTTCATTAATGGGAACACTCAATTCATTACTGCAAAGTATTTATTCTTTTCATACACTTTGAAGGGAGAGAGAAAGAGAGTGAGAGAGAACGTGAGCAAGGGAGGGGCAGAGAGAGAGGGAGAGAGAGAGAAAATCCCAAGCGGGCTCCGTGCTGTCAGCCTAGAGCCCAACGTGGGACTCCAACACACAGACTTCAAGATCATGATCTGAGCAGAAATCAAGAGGTGGATGCTTAACCGATTGAGCCACTCAGGTGCCTCCATTATTGCAAAGTATTAAAATTCTAAAGATATTCCTTAAGATATACATTTGGGAGATTTGAATTTTTCCATTGTTGCCTCTCACCTTTATCACCCACTTTCAGAAGCTATGTGGTAACACAGTAGGCTGGAGACAAGAGGAGACTGGGTACATTTCTTGAAGAATACCCAAAATGAAAATTAAGAAATACAAAGTGAAAGTAGGGATAGAAAGAAAACCACTTCCTTGGAGTTTTATGATGTTGTAGTCACTATGTGTCTCAAAAAACTCTTCGAATGTTCAGTGGTGGAAAACAATTCAAAGTTGTAATTGAGGTACCTGCTATCACTCCGTCTAGGACTTGAACTCTGTGATTAATTAATTAAAATTCAAGTTAGTTGACATACAGTGTAGTCTTGGCTTCAGGAGTAGAACCCAGTGATTCATCACTTACATATAACACTCAGGGCACATCCCAAAAAGTGCCCTCCTTAATGCCCATCACCCATTTAATCTATCTCCACCCGCCCCCCCCCCCCCCCAGCAACCCTTAGTTTGTTCTCTGTATTTAAGAGTCTCTCATGGTTTGCCTCCCTCTCTGTTTGTAACTTATTTTTCCTTCCCTTTCCCTCTGGTCTTATGCTAAGTTTCTCAAATTCCACATATGAGTGAAATCATATGCTATCCGTCTTTCTCTGACTGATTTATTTCACTTAGCATAATACCCTCCAGTTCCATCCATGCTGCTGCAAATGGCAACATTTCATTCTTTTTGATTGTTGAGTAAAGTCCATTGTATATATACACCACATCTTCTTTATCCACTCATCAGTCGATGGACATTTAGGCTTTTTCCATAATTTAGCTATTGTTGATAGCGCTGTTGTAAACATTGGGGTGCATGTGCCCTTTTGAACCAGCATTTTTGTATCCTTTGGATAAATACCTAGTAGTGCAATTCCTGGGTCATAGGATAGTTCTACTTTAAAATTTTTTGAGGAACCTCCATACTGTTTTCCAGAGTGGCTGCACCAGTTTGCATTCCCACCAACAGTGCAAGAGTGTTCTTCCCTTTCTCCGCATCCTTGCCAACATCTGTTGTTTCCTGAGTTGTTAGTTTTAGCCACTCTGACCAGTGTGAGGTGATATCTCATTGTGGTTTTGATTTGTATTTCCCTGATGATGAGTGATGTTGAGTATCTTTTCCTGTGTCTGCTAGCCACCTGGATGTCTTCATTGGAAAAGTGTCTATTCATGACTTCTGCCCATTGCTTCACTGGATTACTTGTTTTTGGGTGTTAAGTTTGGTAAGTTCTTTATAGATTTTGGATACTAACCATTTATCCAATATGTCATTTGTAAATATCTTCTTCCATTCCGTCAGATGCCTTTTAGTTTTGTTGTTTCCTTTGCTGTGCAGAAGTTTTTATCTTGATGAGGTCCCAACAGTTCATTTTTGCTTTTATTTCCCTTGCCTCTGGAGACATGTGAAGTAAGAAGTTGCTGCAGCCTAGGTCAAAGGGTTGCTGCCTATTTTCTCCTGCAGGATTTTGCTGGTTTCCTGTCACATTTAGGTCTTTCATCCATTTTGAATTTATTTTTGTGTCTGGTGTAAGAAAGTGGTCCAGGTTCATTCTTCTGCATGTTGCTGTCCAGTTTTCCCAACACTATTTGCTGAAGAGACTGTCTTTGGGTCACAAATCAGCCCTCAACAGGTACAAAAAGATTGTGATCACACTATGCACATTTCTAGATCACAACTCTCTGAAACTTCAAATCAACCACAAGAAAAAAATTTAGAGAGCCTCCAAATATATGGAGGTTAAAGAACATCTTACTAAAGAATGACTGGGTTAACCAGGAAATTAAAGAAGAAATTTAAAAATACATGGAAGCAAATGAAAATGAAAACACGACCATCCAAACCCTTTGGGATGCAGCCAAGTCAGTCCTAAGAGGAAAAT
The DNA here is from genome assembly GCF_018350155.1 of Leopardus geoffroyi. Classification (NCBI taxonomy): domain Eukaryota; kingdom Metazoa; phylum Chordata; class Mammalia; order Carnivora; family Felidae; genus Leopardus; species Leopardus geoffroyi. Next base: position 3,377,117 of record NC_059332.1, on the reverse strand, counting down.
ACATTGCAATCCAGGCCTATCTCAAGAAGCAAAAAAGGTCCCAAATACAGAACCTAACCTCACACCTAAAGGAACTAGAAATACGGCAGCAGAGAAAGCCCAAAGCCAGTAAAAGAAGAGAAATAAAGATTAGAGCAGAGATAAACAATATAGAAGCCACAAAAATAGTAGAACATATCAATGAATCTAAGAGCTGGTTTTTTGAAAGAATAAACAAAATTGATAAACCACTAGCCAGAGTTCTCAAACAGAAAAGAGAGAGGACCCAAATAGATAAAATCATGATAGAAACAGGAGAGATCACAACTAACACCACAGAAATACAAACAATTATTAGAGAATCCTATGAAAAATTATATGCCAACAAATTGGACAACCTGGAAGAAACGGACAAATTCCTAGACACCCACATACTTCCAAAACTCAAACAGGAAGAAACAGAAAATTTGAACAGGCCCATAACCAGCAAAGAAATTGAATCTGTTATCAAAAATCTCCCAACAAATAAGTGTCCTGGGCCACATGGCTTCCCAGGGGAATACTACCAGACATTGAAAGCAGAGATAATACCTATTCTTCTCAAGCTGTTCCAAAAAAATGGAAACGGAAGGAAAGCTTCCAGACTCATTCTATGAAGCCAGCATCACCTTGATTCCAAAACCAAACACACCACTAAAAAGGAGAAGTAAAGGCCAATATCTCTAATGAACCTGGATGAAAAAATTCTCAACAAGATACTAGCAAATCGAATTCAACAGTATATTAAAAGAATTATTCACCATGATCAAATGGGATTCATTCCTGGGCTGCAGGGCTGGTTCAATATTTGCAAATCAATCAACGTGATACACCATGTTAACAGAAGAAAGGATAAGACCATATGATCCTGTCAATAGATATAGAAAAAGCACTTGACAAAATACAGTGTCCCTTCCTGACAAAAACCCTCAAGAAAGTTGGGATAGAAGGAACATATCTTAACATAATAAAAACCATATACGATAGGCCCACAGCTAATATCATCCTCAATGGGCAAAAATTGAGGGCTTTCCTCCTAAGGTCATGAACATGACAGGGATGTCCACACTTGCCACTGTTGTTAAACATAGTACTGGAAGTTCTAGCCTCAGTAATCAGACAACAAAATGAAATAAAAGGCATAGAAATTGGCAAGGAAGAAGTCAAACTCTCACTCTTCGCAGACGACATGATTCTCTACAAGGAAAACCCAAAAGACTCTACCAAAAAACTGCTAGACGTGATACAGGAATTCAGCAAAGTCACAGGATATAAAATCAGTGTACAGAAACCAGTTGCTTTTTTATACACCAATAATGAAGCACCAGAAAGAGATCTCAAGGAATCGATCCCATTAACAATTGCACCAAATACCATAAAATGCCTAGGAATAAATAAACCTAACGAAAGAGGTAAAAGATTTATGCACTGAAAACTATAGAAAGCTTACAAAAGAAATTGAAGAAGACATAAAGAAATGGAAAAACATTAAATGCTCATGGATTGGAAGAATGAATATTGTTAAAATGTCAATACTACCCAAAGCAATCTACATATTCAATGCAATCCCTATCAAAATAGCACCAGCATTCTTCACAGAGCTAAAACAAACAATCCTAACATTTGTATGGGCCCACAAAAGACCCCAAATAGCCAAATGTTGAAAAAGAAAACCAAAGCTGGAGGCATCATAATTCCGGACTTTAAGGTACATTACAAAGCTGCAATTTTCCAGACAGTATGGTACTGGCACAAAAATAGACACATAGATCCATGGAATAGAATAGAGAACCCAGAAACAGACCCACAAATACATGGCCAACTAATCTTCGACAGCGCAGGAAAAAGTATCCAGTGGAAAAAAGAACCCCATGTTTAAAAGGCAGACAAAGTAACCTCTGAGGAGATTAACTCCGTGCTCTCAACCCAAACAGTATCTCCTCACATACATCCCAGGAAAGATTGGGACACAGTTTAGAAAAACCAGTGTCATAGCAGATGGCACAGGAAACTTTCTAGGCAGAGGTGGATGGCTTCCTTGTGCGGAGGGGGCAAATGGGAGGTAGTGTGGTCTATATGGTAAACCATGCAGCGTGGGCATTCTCACCTTGTATCGTTGGGATCGGCACAATCAGGGAGGGAGTTTTGCCCCTATTACCAGATACAAACATTATCAACGAAGGGTGACCATGGGTCCAGAGGCTAGGCAGGAGATATCTGCAGGGTGCCAGACCTATTTTAGAATGACAATAATGAGGAAATCTATGGTAGAGGTGACACAATGTGTGGGCGACGTCAGCGTAAGGATTTGAAATAAACACAATACAAATTCTGTAAGTCACAAAGGAAGAAAATGGAAACCTGACGCTGGAATAAACAGTTACGAAGAAGAAACAGCCAGAGACACTGGCTATGGATGGGAAATGAATGAGTTTTTCGACAACTCGGTAGACTATCAGATAAGACAGAGGGCAGTATACCCAACGATCAAATGAGTGAGCTAGAACATTAAGTCAAAGAACAATCTTAGCAAGCATTACAGAGGCATCAAAAGGTAGAAATGAAGACAACTTTACGAAACACAGCAACAAATGAGGCCCAGAAGGATAGAACAAAATAAGTGGAGAGACAGCATTTACAGAAACAGTGCTCCGGTCCTTGGGTCTATGGTAGCTGGTGGCCCTGGACGGGGAGGTAGCCTCGCTCCTTGCCTGGGGTAATCTTGGAATCTGGGCGGTATGTAGTGCCTGATTTCAGGGCTGTCCGGGACAGCCATGAATGCCACATCCTATGCCCTCCCCTTGCAAGGCGTTGAGTAATTCCAGAGGGCCAAGAGTCACAGGTATGTTCCAGTTCACTCTAGAAAGAAATGCAACCCCAAGGACAATTATGACACGTGTCCACAGGAGAAAATGAGGTCAGCGCAGTGTTCTGGCTCTGAGGAGACCGTGTGCGCAACAGGCCAGGGGGTGAATCGGTGCCCTGTCATTCTCTCCAGATCTGGCCTGTTAGTGGGTCTTTAGGAAGAACTGGAGGAGACAAACAGAAATAAAGGGTGAGATGACCAAACCAGATGGAATCCTCGGGACACAGAAGACAGGAAGACTGATGAAGATAAAGAGTGAGAGTTGACAAGAATATCAGCCATCTCCTGGGTCTTGTCTTTGATTAGAGAAAAATGTTCAGAAAAACACTGATAAGAAAGATGGGTTGAAGCACCCTCTTTCCGAGGAGCTGACATTTCAAACGTCTCTCTCTCAATCCTACTGAAAAGCCGAAACCTTCTAAAGCTAAGGACAGACACAAGAGGGAGACAAACTAAGCTTTCATCCGCCTGCATTGCCTTTTTCGGAGGAGGAAATTTTGTGAGACACTCAGCAAGCAGGGATGCCAGTCTATAAAGAATTTGGAGACAGCTACTTGCACTGAAGGGTTAAATCTTTGAAGGGCTCTGTTCTTAGTTCTAGCAGAATACAGAGGTTTCAAAGTCATAAACCAGATGAAGTCATAATGACCTGTGCTTGGGGTACAATCTGGTTTTAGGGCACCGAATATTACAATCAATACCTTGACCAACATGCCTACTCATGGTACCTAACTGGGCCCTCGCCCCCCCCAGACAATAGAAATTGACAAGAGGCGGAAGGGGCCATCCAGGCAGGGTTTGGTTGGGGCTTGTGCTGGAGCACAAGAGAGGCTGGGTCTCTGAGGAGGGGTCAGAGAGAGCTTTATAAAGAGGCGTAGGTGGGAAAAGAATGACTTCTAATCACATAGAGGAGGGGATTTCTTGGCTCCTGCACATGTCAAGGTCATGTTTCTTCATGCGTCTTCTAGCATATTAAATCTCCACCCTCGGGCAGTACTTTTTTTTTAGTATTATAATGAGGGGGAAACGGGGGTGAAACGTTAGCACCGTGGTCCATCTTGGGGCGCACTGATTTGGCCCCACCTTTACCAGTCTTCACAGTCAAGACATCCCTTTCAATGAGCATGCTGCCTCTGCATTCCTGCAAGATACGCTACTCGAGGGCATATCTTTTTCTCTCTGTGAAGGCAGCCAAGAAATGCTGGATTTTGTGGTTGGGGTGAGGGGACCCAAGTCCAGTCCTCACTCCGTCTTACTTACGAGAAATCAAGTTTTTAGGGGACTTGTTAAAGAACATGTCAAACAACTACCTCTGTGAAAGTAAACCATAGAAAATTAAGATGGATGTCCCCTCAAATCATTTGTCATACCCTACAGCATATCATGAAATTTAGAATACAGTCCAAATGTATTGTTTAGATAAGAATACCGATCAAAACTAGAGTACTTTCCTAATGTAAACTTAATTGGGTTAAGCGACTCACAGATTAATCTACCGACAGAACTCACGTCGGAGTGGTTCTCATATAACAGATGGGAAAAAGGATGAAAAATTTAGTAACATGAGCCTAAGTTAAGAAGTGATCATAAGGCCCCAAAATGTATATTAGTTGTCATTGAAAGATAGTTGCATTGATTAAATAGCCAAGAAGACTGTGGCTCATCTTTTTGACTCTGAAAGTGTGAAGACAGAAAAATGCCCTCTGACGCTTACTTACTTGGTACCATGATCGCTTCTTTTTCCAATCTCATAATTACAGAATAACGGGAAGGATGAACCTAATGAGGGGAACTGTTTTTAATTCTGAAGGTATCACACTCAGGGCAGCAAAATAAAATTGAAAATGTGTATTAGTTCCAGGCATGCGTGTTGGTTCACATGGATTTAAGATGTGGCTTAGATACACCAGCTAGTGTAAACTTTGACTTTAACCAGAAGCTTTTGGTAAGTTAATAAACGCCTCTAACACTAACGTCTTGGTGCCCGTGAAACATTAATGTTAAGAAATCTACCTCGGATCAGTGGAACTTCTGGGAGCTGAAAACACGCTTTGGTCTAGGAGCCCCTCGGTAATGATAATATCCAACTTTCAAAAAGGAAAGAAGTGAGAAGAGGAAAACTCCAGAACAAGAATTTTTCTAACCTAACTTAATTCAAAGTTAGATGGAAATGAGTTAAACGACTTAGAATAGTTTAGCGAAGTAGAGCAAAGGAAAAAGAAAATGTCCAAATTTCCTACAGACCAGCCTTACCACCAAGTGACGTCATGGTGATTGCAACTGTCAACAGACCTTTCACACAAACAGCCTTTCCAACTGTTCATTCATGTAGGTGACTGGCGGGGAATTAAGTTTCGGGGAACAAATTCTTTGTAAACAAATGAGGGTAATTGGAATCTATTTCTTCTTATCTGAAAATATGGAGAGGCCCTGCACGTAGGCGGCTCGTTGGTCTAGGGGTATGATTCTCGCTTCGGGTGCGAGAGGTCCCGGGTTCAAATCCCGGACGAGCCCGCTTCCTTTTCAACCAACTGGATTCAGAGAATCAAGGAAAAGAAGTATTTTCCCAAATATTCTTGCCAAAAAGACTGGGCTCTCACCTTGCTAACAGTGGCACTGTTCTCGGAGGAGCTGGGCTCTGAATCCCGGATCTCCCGGACGCGAGGCACCCGAATCGTTGACGCGGTACCCGGCCGCCAGCGCCTGTGGGTCCCTCCGCCGCCACCGAGGGAGCCCGGGGCCGCGGCGGGCGCGCACGCGCGTGCGCACACCTGGCGCGGCTCGGGAGGCGCGAGTAGCGTCCCCTCGGAGCTCCCCCGCGCGCGCGCAGTCGCGAATTCGTAGCTTACGTTGTCGCCTGGCAACGGGATGAGCGTCCACGACGCGCTGCATCCGCCGCTCCCAGGGCGCGGAGCAAAGAGGCGCCCGGTCCGCTGCTGGCGTGAGACGCCTGCCGCTCTTTGCCTGCGTTGTCGCGGTTGTTCATTCGTTTATTCGTTCCGCGAGTGAATTTTCAGCGAATACTGCAGGTCAACCTGTGCTGGGTGCTAGGGGCGCAGTGGTGGACAAGGAATAAACTAGTTTTTGCTTCTACGGAATTTCACATCACAAGTAGCTGAATATTTACCATGTTCACGCTTCCTGAGACGAAGCACAGCATTCCCATAGAAGCGTGGAGAACCAGGGCCGACCTGTCCGCTCCAGGGAATACTGTCCGCCAGGAAAGAGAAACCAGAAGGAGCAACCCCTGCCCCATGCCGGAAACTTACCAGTACTTTCTCCTCTGCCCCAGGAAATGCGCTCACTTCTGAACTGTTGAAACGCTCGGGTACATTGATGAACATAAATTTAAAAGACGAGACAAAAAAGAAAAAGAAAGAAAGAAAGAAAGAAAAAGAAAGAAAGAAAGAAAGAAAGAAAGAAAGAAAGAAAGAAAAAGAGAGAAAGAAAAGAAAAAAGAAAAGAAAAGAAGAGAAAAGAAAAGGGAGAGGAAGGTATTAATGCACTTACTTTACTCGTGCTAGCTGAATTAAGTTATTTCTTTCTAATAACCGTGTTGTGACCCAAACTGAAAGTGAACACACACACACACACACACACACACACACACACACCACTCCAATTTCTTTCAAGGCTCAACTGGCCCAGCTCATCTCAGTATTCTGAAAGACTGGGTCTTTTGTTACCTTTCTGATCAGTTGAAGGCCCAATAGGCTTGAAGACGCAGGTCATCGTTCAGAAGTGGTGCATAACATATTCTCTTTTTACACACGAAACATGAATTTAAAATTTATTTGTAATTTAAAATAATTTTATAATTTGAAGTAGATGGTGTCATTCATTAAGTTTGCAATTCAAAAGGAACTTCCTCCAAACTTTGCCCTTCAAGAATGTTCTCAGGATTCAGGAAGTCAGTTTATGCCATCTAAACCAGAGATTGAATAATCTTCTTTCGAGGGATTTTATTATCCCAAGAAGGGTGAGTTAAAGATACTGTCTGGTACTAAACGGCACAGGCAGGTCATTTTACAGTGAAGTCTACCGTCAATAAGCTGGACTCGTAATCTGTTTCCATTTATTTTTAGGGCCTCATTATAACAATACCCAGCAACCAAAGATCACCTGACGTCTAAACTTAAGTGTCTAATATGAGGGGGATAAAAGTGGACTTAGAAAAAATAGAGGCTAATGTTATGCAGAGAGAAGAAACCTTCTCAGGAAAGTTATTACAGGGAGAAGGAATGCTGTACAAAACAGTAGCTTGGCTACAGAAGCCTCTTAAAATTGAAATTGTGAGCGTAGAAATGAAAAACTTAATGGAGTAGCTGGAATAATTCTCTTCCAGAAGACGGAGTAAAATATGTAAAGGGAAACTCCAGCAGTCATGTTCCCTAGGAGACCCCCAAAATAGTTGAAATTGCAGCCTATACAAAAACCTGCACGCAATGCTTATAGCAGCTTTATTCACAATTGTGGAAACTTGGAAGCAACCAAAATGTCCTTCAATAAGTGAATTAACAAGCTGCGGTACATCCATACAATGGAATATTATTTAGTGATAAAAAGTAGTAAGCCTTGGGGGCGCCTGGGTGGCTCAGTCGGTTAAGCGTCCGACTTCGGTTCAGGTCATGACCTCACGGTGTGTGAGATTGAGCCCCGCATCGGGCTCTGTGCTGATGGCTCAGAGCCTGGAGCCTGCTTCAGATTCTGGGTCTCCCTTTCTCTCTGACCCTCCCCCGTTCATGCTCTGTCTCTCTCTGTCTCAAAAATAAATAAACATTAAAAAAATTTTTTTAAAAATAAAAATAAGAAGAGTGTAAATAATAATTTTAAAAAAGTGGGCGAAAAGGAAAAAGGGAGACGAAACACCCTGGAGGTTTAAAATCCAAGGTAAAAGAAGTCCCAGAAAAAAAAAAAAAAGAAGAAAGAAAGAAACTAGAGAACACATAAGTGAGAAAATCAAAACAGAAAAAGTCAAGCTAATTTCCCAAACTGAAATACATGATTTTGTAAATTTAATGCTGTAATAGAGCTCTGAGAACAATGAATGAAAATAGAAACACACGAAGGCATATTTTTCAGACATTTAGGAACACTGGGGACAGAGAAATAATCCTGAAAGAGAAAAAAGCTAATTGCCAATGAAGTATCAGTAATTAAAATGACTTCTCACTTCTCAAAAGCAATACAGGAAGCTAGAAGAAAACGGAGAACGCTTTCAAAATCCTGAAAGAAAAACTTCCCCAACCTAGCATTCCATACCCAACCAACACTCAATCGAACATTAGAGAAACACAAAAGATATTCTCCAATACCCAAATATTTAAAAAATCTAAATATCATAAGAGAACAGTGGACAATATTTACCAGTCATAACAAACAAGCAGTGAAGACCAACTCAAAAAGACTATGATATAATTGGAAGAAAGATGGATTGGAAGCCTGTCCCTATACGGTGGTGTTTAAGGCGAGGAAACAAGATGAGCCTTTTTGTATGGTGAGTAGTCAATCGAAAATTCTAAACTTGAAAAATCAGTAAGTAGAGAAAGCATCCGTATCAGTCAGAATACAATTCTGGCTTTGTAACAAAGACCTCAACCTACGGTAGCTTAAAGGAGGCGGACGTTACTCATCTCTCACATGATCGTCGGAAGGTACAATCGAGGCTGACGCTCTGGCCCCACGGTGTTGGTTCCAGTATTGTACCTCGTGGCTCCCTCCTTCCTACGGGGTTGCTTCGTGTTTCGTGACTCCTTTCCTGCGGTGTTGCCATGTCCAGCAAGCACACACGGTAGGAAGAGAGAAGTGGAGGGTGTTCCTTTCCTCTTCTGGGCATAACCTGCACGTTTCACATACACCGACTCTCCAACGCACTGGTTTCGAAACTGGTCACATGACCCCGCTTAGCGTCAAGGAAAGTTGTGCGTTGCGGACTTCTCGTGGGTGGCTCTGAGCCCTACTAAATGTCCAACCAGCCATCTCTGCCCTAGCATCCGACTTGGAGATACTCCGGGAAAAGCAAACACCACCACAAACCGAAAGCCAAATGGCTGAAAATCTTTCCCTCTCCCAGGGGGGAAGATGAGGAAGAAGGCCACGTATTTTTGAAGATTTTTAAACGTGTGGTTAACTTTGATGGGAAAAGATGTGAACTTAAAAAATAAGCCTGAAGCCGAGAACAAAGGTGGATTAAAAAAAAAAAAAATCCATCTGGGTTCAAATGGGGCAGGGGAGGAATACCCCATGAGGGAAGAAGGTCTTGTTGGAAAGAGGGGAAATAGATCCTTCTTGATACCCAATGGGGAATTGGACCGAGCGAAGAAAACAAGGCAGAGGGAAGTGGGTGAACTTAAGCATGAAGATCCAAGCAGGTCAGCGCTGCAAGCAGTAAATAGAAGGTTGTTTTCAAGTAAGAAGAGAGAAGGCTTCTCTGTCGCAAGCAGAGTGGTCTTGACTCAAGAAGATGTTAGTGGGACCCAAGGTAGAGTGTCCTGACACTAAGAGCGTGAGAATCGGCGGGGATCCATTCCCGCAGGATCCCCCCATGCTCCCTGTTATGCTTCCTATGATTGATTTGCTTGGGCTCGGAAAACAAAAAACAAAAAACAAAATATCTTCATGACCACCTTCCTGCTCAGATTTCAGGATTCTCCCTGATGGGTCACACACGTGCTTCAGCGCTCCGGCCACAGTGATTTCTCAACACTCGTCTAGGCACTGTCCGCCCCCCGGCCTTTGCTCAGGCCCTGTCCTCAGTGAAGGACACCCTCTCTCCTGGCCAGCTCTAGAAAACTTCCTCGGCAAGACTCACCTTTAATACAGCCTTCTTTCCCCAGGCATTTATGATTCATTCTGATTAGTCATAAACAAGCCCTACCCATGTTTCCTTATGTGCATTGTATTCATTCTGTGAAACAAATTTTTAAAAAGCAGTTGAAAAAGCTTTTTGCACCCTTCCCCAAATAATCTTCCCGCTGGGAGTGACTCTTTTAACTTTTTTTTTTTTTTTTTTTTTTGCACCGCAGCCTTTGGAAATCAGGCGCAAGTCGGGCCACCTGTCCCCGCTAAGATCACCCAAGAAGCACACGGGGATTTGGGGGGAATCGGAAGTCGCGGCTCCTCTGCTGGGATGAGCGGGGAGAGAGCCCCGCGAGTGAAGGGCTCTGCCCTGCGCAGTTCCACCCTGCAGGGTCGAGGCGGTGACGACACGGGGTAGAGTTGCAGCGCGGCCCCGCTGGGGCCCGTCGTCTAAGCTCCCGGACTGTCTTCTTAGCCGCGAATTCGGAGTCCGGACTCGCCAGGCTCCCTGAGGTCCACACCAGGGGGACCGGCTCTGGGAGCCCCCGCCCGCGGCTGGCTCAGGCGGGTGGCGCCCTCGGACCGCAGGGGGGGAGGGGGGGACCGCAGACAGGTGCCAGGCAGCCGCGCGGGGGGAGCCCAGGCCCAGGCCGAGGTGCTTCCGTCCCGGCTCCGCCCCCGTCGCGACTCCTGGGGGAGCTGAGCCTGCTTTTCGCGTCGCGACTTTTCCAGTCCGGTCGTGGTCCATTCGCGTGGGAGCCGAGCTGGTCTCCCGGGCGTCCCCGAGCCGCCTCCTGGATCCCCTGCGTCCAGGACAGCCGGGAGCTCCCGAGGGTCAACTCTGAAATAAAGTACTTGGAGACCGTGGTGCGTCGTGACGAGGTGGCCGAGTGGTTAAGGCGATGGACTGCTAATCCATTGTGCTCTGCACGCGTGGGTTCGAATCCCACCCTCGTCGGTGAAGGTATTTTAGCGAGGGGGAGCGGGAAGGAGTGCGTGCAATTTCACCTTGGCTTTGATTGTCAATATCGTCTGTGTGGATACTTTATGTGAGTAATAAAGTGCCTGCGGAAGGCTTCCTTTCGGGTCCCTGGGGAAGGAGAGAAGCGAAACACAGGTGAAAAATTCTGCTCCCTAGAAATCACAAAGTTATGGATGGCCTTTTATTAACACTTGAAGGCTGTACTGTTTTACCACTTATATTTAGATCTGCAACTCTCCTGGAACTAATATCGATTTACAGTGGAAGGAAAAATCAATTGGAGTATTTATTCATTGATCTATCATCCACCTGTAGATAAATACAGTCATATTGCTATTCAAACAGATCACCTTTACCGTGGACATCGAATGGCCCTATCCGTGTGGTTCTTTTCAGGTATTTACTCTTGACTTGTCTGTTTTACATACTCCGCTGTCTTATTTCTAGAGCTTTGTAACAAGTCTCAACCCCTTGTTCCTATCCCAGATTTGCCTGTTCTAAATTGCCTTTTTGTAGTTCCATACACATTTTAGAATCGTTATGTAAATATCTGCCCCCAAAAAAGGGGGGGAGGGGAAGGCTGATATAATTTTGGCTAATAATGTTTGAATCTATAGAGCAGTGTGAATACAATAGACATCTTTAAAATATTGAATCTTACAATACATATTAGACCCTTCAGTTATGTATGTCTTCTTGAATTTATCTCAATAGTGGCTTGTCTGATTTGTCTACGTAGAAATACAGCCCGTATTTCACTAGATACGTTTTAGGTATTTGTATTTAAGTATCTGAATTAGGCTGTAAAATATGGCGTATATGAATATGTTGTTGTGTATGCTATTAGGTTTTGAAATTTTATTGTTTATTAAAACATTGAAATCCAGTGGATTTTTATATACCAGTCACGGAAAGCCTGATAATACCTCATCATGCGGGCGCTGAGTTGAAAAGATGACATCACAGGCACATGGTCTTGCTCTGGAAAATGCCATATTAGGAAAAGCCGAGGCCCCATCAGGAGATGCATACAGGCCATCGGACCCCAGGGAATGCGCAGTCCGCACTGGGTACGTCGCAGCACACAATTTTCGGGAAAGAAATAGCGGGGTGGGGGAAGTTGAAACTGAGATAGGCTTTTTGTATTGGAGAGAGAAAATGTTCTACTGAAAGGCACTCTTACTGTGCGGGTGAACATTCTGGACGGGAGTCACCGCTTAGTTAATTTCTGGCTCCCTGAAGTGGGTCGAGGAGGGGGGACAGTTGCCAGGTGCAACAGAGGACCCACGTTTGCTTTACGCATAGAAGCTGTCTTTTGAGTAAATCTGTTGACAGCATCCGAGAGCACCCTCTCCCCCTCCAGGACTTAATTTTTTTTTTAATTTTTTTTTTCAATTTTTTTTTTCAACGTTTATTTATTTTTTTGGGGGACAGAGAGAGACCGAGCATGAACGGGGGAGGGGCAGAGAGAGAGGGAGACACAGAATCGGAAACAGGCTCCAGGCTCTGAGCCATCAGCCCAGAGCCTGACGCGGGGCTCGAACTCACAGACCGCGAGATTGTGATCTGGCTGAAATCGGACGCTTAACCGACTGCGCCACCCAGGCGCCCCTCCCTCCAGGACTTAATGATCCACTCACTAGGTAGGCTTCCTGTGATACGTGCACTTGACTGCGGATATAAAATTGATTAGAAAGTATGGACGAGTTCACTGAACATTGATGATACAAAAGTATATGACATGAGCCTTATGTTTTAATGAGTGCACTTTCGTTGCTGCTTCGATATGAACATCTACGAGCATCTTGCTCACGGAGATTCTCATCCCCCAAAGCTCATTGCAAACTTCTTGGAACTTTAGCAGAACAAAACCCAAGGGGCTGCTGGCCTCTGGCCATATGTCCGTTTTTTCCAATTGTGGCTGAGGCTTCCGCTCACCCGGCGTGGCCCTCGTGACTGGAGGGTGGGCGGAAGTGGTTCTCAGTGACAGGTGATTTCTCCCCATCGGGGGACATTCGGCCATGTCTGGAGACATGTTTGGTTGTCACAACTAGAGAGGGACCATCTGGCGGGGAAAGGCCAGAGGCGCTGCCGACACCCTCCAATGCTCGGTACTTTCTCCAACAGCAAATAATTTCCAGCACGAAATGTTACTCACATCCAGGTTGAGAAGTCCTGATATGTTGTGATAGAGATTAACATAATGCACACACATATGTAGTATAATATCATAAGAACCCTGAGTACAATATAGTAAGAACCCTGTCCTGGGTCTTAAGGAAGTCCATTCCGGTAGGTGATACAGACAGTGACCCCCACAGGCCACAACACAGGCACAAGCTCATGCTGTTGAGACACAACATGAACCACACATACAGCTACTCAAAGGCAAAAACTCTAGCATAGACCTGGAGCGGCACAGAGACCGATGAACGCCAGAGACACAGAGTCTGAGAAGCAGACGTGTATTCAAAATGACACAATCACCCCCACACGCACTAAATAAGGCAAAGTGTACCAAACACTGGGCTAAGCCCTTCCTAATCAAATGTGGATAACATTCTCATTAAAAAGTATCTGATACAATCGTGGTCTCCGTGTAAAATTTCATAAATCCAAGGCACAAAGAACTTAAACTTTCCCAAGGTCACCAGCTGATAAACTGGGCTGGGGGGGTTAGGATTTTCAGCCGTCTGGTCTGAAATCTAGTGTCTGCCTTACCCACGCTTCTAAGCTATCCCTTTCCCTGAGGGTCTCAGGAGGCTGGTTCCTTCTTCTCCTTCCGGTATTGGATCTAAGAGGCCTTCCAAGACCCCACACACACACCCCTGTCTTTAAAACTCTGACTTTGGGGCGCCTGGGTGGCGCAGTCGGTTAAGCGTCCGACTTCAGCCAGGTCACGATCTCGCGGTCCGTGAGTTCGAGCCCCGCGTCAGGCTCTGGGCTGATGGCTCAGAGCCTGGAGCCTGTTTCCGATTCTGTGTCTCCCTCTCTCTCTGCCCCTCCCCCGTTCATGCTCTGTCTCTCTCTGTCCCAAAAATAAATAAACGTTGAAAAAAAAAAACTCCGACTTTGCCTTGTTTTGTTGCCTGCAAGACCCATGAGCGTTTGAAATTACTTTGTTTCCTTTTCACTTGTATATGTAGCTACTTCCCCCCACAAGGCTTGAGGAAGCAAGAGCTGGTCCATCCAGGACTGCGAGATACAGCGAATGAAAATATGAAATGCCTAATTAAATTGCAACTTCGGATCATTTTTTAGTATGTCTCATGCGATATTTGGAACATGCTTATATTCTGAAAAATAATCATTCATCTGGGCGCGCCCGGGGGGCTCCCTGGTTAGGCTCCCTGGCCTAACCGGGGGCTCCCTCGGTTAGGCGAAGACTCTTGCTTTCAGCTCAGGTCCTGAACTTGGCAGCTTGTGAGTCCGAGCCCCGCGTCGGGCTCTTGACTGACCGTGTGAAGCCTGTTTGGGATTCGCTCTCTCCCTTTCTCTCTGCCCCTCCCCTGCGCACTCTCTCCGTCTCCCTCTCAAAACAAATAAATAAACCTAAAAACATTAACCAAAGAAATAAAAAAAAATTATTCATCCATTCAAAATTCACCTGTAATGTTGTGTCTGGCAACCCTATCTCCTTCACGGTCAGCCTGGCATCTGTGGGGTCTTGGCATACAGTGGCCATTAAATGTCCATTCAATGTGGAAATATAGTAAGTGTTTCTATGGTTGCAGCTCAGGAAATCGATGGAACTCTCTGACCTGGGTGCAGGGATTGGTCTACTTACAGATTTGCGGGGAGAATGTCCACAGAGAGTTGCAGATGAACAATCGAGTTGCAATGTCCACAGAGAGTTGCAGAAATCGGTGATTTCTTACTGTTGCCCGTCCCCGGGTGGTCACTATCTTCACCCATCGCTTTGGGTGCTGCCGCACCTCGGTGCCATCGTGTGTCTCTGCTCGTCTGGAAGATCTTCCCTTAGAACCTTCTAAGACTTGTTGATCCCCCAGCAATTCCTCTCCACACACCTAACCGCCTTCTCAGTACGGGACGGCGTAGAGCGACAGTGTGTTTTCTGGAAAGGGTCCGAGGACATGACCGTCCTTTGTGGACGCACCGCTAGTGCGTCTTTTCCCTTTTCATTCCAGGCTTCTGGCTCCTCGTTTTTCTCATCTTCAAACTATTATCCACCTGTAGGATTTGGGAGGCGATAAGTGAACTAATGAATATGAGATCATTTGTAGGCTCTCAAAGGCAAGACAAATGTCACTAATCGATACTGCTTAATGTGGGGCTCTCACACTGCGAGTGGACACCTGAGAGTGAGAGTCTCACACTCAAGAAGACACCGGGTGGGGCGCCTGGGTGGCTCAGTCGGTTGGGCGGCCGACTTCGGCTCGGGTCATGATCTCGCGGTCCGTGAGTTCGAGCCCCGCGTCGGGCTCTGTGCTGACGGCTCAGAGCCTGGAGCCTGTTTCGGATTCTGTGTCTCCCTCTCTCTGACCCTCCCCTGTTCATGCTCTGTCTCTCTCTGTCTCAAAAATAAATAAATGTTAAAAAAAATTAAAAAAAAAAAAAAGACACCGGGTGCAGAACAGAGTCTGAGATACGGCAGGACCGGTGGGTTTTGGAGCCGAAATGCCAGGATACCGGCCCATGAACATCTATGGCCACAAAATAAGCATATCCCTGTAGCCAGCAGAGAAGATGGTGAGAGGAACTGTGTTGGGAACAGGCCTCTGCGGCTCCCTGGATTTGGTTCCCGGCTGTGATGGGGTGTATGGAATGAACGAGAAGCTCAGGTGCCTGCTTCCCTGATGCTGGCGCCTGTTGCCAAGTCAGGAACCGTGTCCGTGCCTTTAGAGGAGTCACATGTTCTCCTGGAAGGGAAGCATTACGTGAGCAATCATGGAATCATTTGATGCAATGTTCCTGTGTGCTGAAAGGAACCAGATGAGACTATGAGGACAGAGCCCGTCACCGAGGGGTTCGGGAGAAACATCCCAGAGATGGGGGCATGAAAGCCATGAATCGAAGCAGACCCACAGGGGCCTGAGTATTTAACATATTCTGACCATCATCTGACTGATAATAATGAGAATCATTCTCCTCTTGAGAGACCTTCATTGCCCAGTGGACTGGGGAGACCCCGGGCCCTGACCCAGAGGAGTCCCCAGAGGTGCTTAGTCTTGTCACGAGAAGGAATTCCAGGACAGACACGCAGCAGATGAGCGACGCAGTGGGAAAGTTTATTAAAGTGAAAAGTACACTTGAGACATGAGAGCAAGAGAGAGGCAGAGACAGAGACAGAGAGACAGAGAGAGGATGAGAGCTGTGCCTTTGGGGTTAGGTTTCTTTTATTCCCGGATGTTAACTAGGGGACAGAACATTCATTGCTTGGGGCGCGAAGCGAGGCTGGTCTCCCACTTTTCCTCCTCTCTTGCTCAGGGCTTCCTGTCATGGCCCGGCCCTCTTGGGCCCATCTGGTATGATGGGGCTTCTCGGGGAGTGAGGCCCCGACAGGACTCTGACCCTCCCCGTGGCTGGGCACGGCCTCCTCCGTGCTGGCCTCCGGGCATCCCCTCAGAGCCTAACTAACTGCCTGCTCTCTAGGGGTTACAAAATTGTGAATTAATTATTTTGACTTAGTGATACATGGACTAGGAGAAAAAGACCCAGAAGTTCTCATGGCTACAGAGTATCGGCACATTTTCTGAAGAGGTTTGTTATAGATCATCAATACTGACTTTTTTCAGTCTCACGTAAGGCAAATATTTTCTAGTTTTTCCTTTGTGTTCTATCCTTGTTTGTTAGTATGTGTCAAAACATTTTAAATACGTGCGTTTTAATATTTCTTCTTTGTGTTTTTTCATCAGATTTAGAATGAAATTCAGAAACACAAATGAAATAATTTTCTAAATTTTTCCTCCTGAAGAAATCATGCTAACTACGGTTATACACTTCCAATCTTCCCCACTCACCATTAAGTTTCTCTTTATGGGCCACCTGCCTGGCTCAGTCAGAAGAGCGGGCAACTCTTGATCTTGGGGCTATAAGTTCGAACCCCACACTGGATGTAGAGATTACCCAAATAAATAACATCTTCAGAAAAAAAAAAAAAGTTACTTCAGGACCCCTGGGTGGCTCAGTCGGTTGGGCATGCAACTTCGGCTCGGGTCATGGTCTCCTGGTGTGTGGGTTCAATCCCTCCATCCGGCTCTGTGCTGACAGTTCAGAGCCTAGAGCCTGCTTTGGATTCTGTGTTTCCCTGTCTCTGCCCCCGCCCCCCCACCGCTTGCCCTCTGCCTCCCTCTCAAAAATAAACATTAAAAGGTAACTCATTCATTAATTAAAAAGTTACTTCCTGCACAAAATAGGTGCCAAGTAAAATTTTGAACTGTGGGCTGCACCTCCAAATCACCATCCACAAATTCCGGAGTCTCCCATAGGCTGGTGAATGTCCTGCCTTATTTCGATTGGTTTGTTTAATGGAAATCCATGCAAACGAGGTATCAGTTGAGATGAGTGTGGCAGGGCGTGGGTAAAAGGTGTGATCTTGCCCGTCCTGATAAAAAGGCAGCATTAAACCGCAGGCCTTCACGTGCACAGTCTTTAGGGTTGGAAGCCTGAAAAGAGCTCCTCGGTGTAAGGGGTGAGTTTTACTTCTCACACTCTTTCTTTCTTTTTTTTTTTTAATTTTTTTTTTCAACGTTTATTTATTTTTGGGACAGAGAGAGACAGAGCATGAACGGGGGAGGGGCAGAGAGAGAGGGAGACACAGAACCGGAAACAGGCTCCAGGCTCCGAGCCATCAGCCCAGAGCCCGACGCGGGGCTCGAACTCACGGACCGCGAGATCGTGACCTGGCCGAAGTCGGACGCTCAACCGACTGCGCCACCCAGGCGCCCCTTCTCGCACTCTTTCTATACTTGATTAGAAATCACTTTGATGAGGGATATGTGTTTGCTATTGGGGGTATTTGTTTAAAAAGTAAATACATAAACAGAGTAAGTAGACGGTGTGGAAGACAGAGGAATGGTCTCACACCATTCCTTCTTTAATAGAATTCTTCTACCCCTTCAGCCCCCAGCAAATTTTAGAGAAAACATCCATGAGGACTCTAAGGGGAGCCTCCTTAAACATTGAAAGGGCTCTGCCATGTATTGGAAGCACTTAAAGTTATGCTGAGTGCTATTTGTTGGACGTGGGCTAAAATGAAAGGTCACAGAAACATGGGCCATGTTTCACGGAACTCAAAATCTTAGGAGGCCGTGAGACAGTAAACAAAAAGGGGACTAAAGAATGCAAATTCCATGCAGAAATAAGTGTTACTTACGGGCTCTTTGCCAAAGCGTTTTTTGTTGTTGTTGTTGTTGTTGTTGTTGTTGTTGTTTTATGGATTATACATCCTGTCTTGGCTCTCTGATCAATCATACTTCACTTGCAACCTCCAGCCAGCTTGTTTTCACTCCTAAATGTTGCTCAAAGGAGTGAAAGAATCCTGGATAGTGATGGAACACTCCGTCTTTTTTGATGGCATAATCCTCACTGCTGGGTGCGTTCCTCGGTACAACGATACGTTTGGTCTTCATCCACCGTTCCTGTAACTGCTTCAGAGCCATAAAGGTGGACTGGGTGTCTTGTTGTTAATGAAGGTGACTTTTGGATCCCAACTTAGGGCAGGGCTGGTAGCCAGGAGGACCGACCCTGTGATCGGAGGGGCTCAGTCCCAGACCCCTGGGGAGCGGGGAGGGGCTGTAAGTTGAACCAGCCAAAGGCCGATGACTTAGTCAATCAGGGCTGTGTGACGAGACCGCCATAAAAACCCAGCAGCGCTGGGTCTGAAACGCTTCCAGGTTGGTGAACACGTGGAGAATCGGGTCCAAGAACTTAAAAGATCTGGTGTCAGTAGAGTCTCCATTCCCCAGCATCCACGGCTAAGCTCCAGAAAGCGCTGACCTGTCTCTGTTTTCGGGGACGTTGAGGAGCCCCACTGTGGCGTGTGAACACAGCGTGTGCCCGGGAAACCCTGCCTCCTTGGTGACGGTGACCAGCAGGAGGCCTGCGCGTGAGTTACGCCTGGTCAGTGTGTGCGTCTGAGCATCTTTCCTACACACCCACCCACTGACAGGGTCCCGCAGGGGCCCTGGCAAGTTTGGGGACGATTATGCCAACGCCGCTGCTGTAAACGTCCTCGTCCTTCCGGACACCACGTGCTCACAGCTACTCGGGCCGCTGAGTCACGGATCCGAAACGTGTCCGAGTTTCAGTGTGGCTGTTGCCATCCTTCCCACGCCCTCGGTGCCCAGGGCCGCCTGTCGCTTTCCTACCTCCCGTCACGCAGTGCTGGTGTCTCTACGGTTAGGCACTCACCTTGGTTACGGTTGCTGTATAGTGTTACCACGCTGTGACTCGCACTTGAACGCCCGACACGCCAACTGAGTTTGAGTCCCCTTGTATCATATGCATGGTCCATTTGGAAACTCGCTTTTGTAAAGTGCCTTTTCGGGTCGTGACTATTCTGTTTTAAGTTTATTTATGATTTGTTTATTTTGAGACAGAGAGAGGGAGAGGCCGTGTGACCAGGGACAGGGGCCAAGAGACCGGGGGAGACGGAATCCCAAGCAGGCTCCGCGCTGTCCGCATGGAGCCCAACGCGGGGCTTGAACCCACAAACCGTGAGATCATTAACCTGAGCCGAAATCAAGAGTCGGTCACTTACCTGACTGAGTCACCTGGTGCCCCAAGTCTTGACTGTTTTGCAAAGGTGGGGTTATCTTCCTTTATTTGGTTAGGGAGTGTTTTTGATATTTTTTTGGCCGGTGAGCGTCTTGCCACTGTGTTTTTCCGTTTCCGCTCTGTCAGTGGTTTCATTTTTTTTTTTTTTTTATCACAATTTTAATAGACGCCGGTTTTCCATCTTCCGGCTCACGGTGATTGCGTTCTCTCCCCTCTAACAGTCCTCCCCTCCGCAACGAGCGTCCAGTTTTCCCCCGGGGGGACGTCTCATGCCCCGTTTTTGCATTTCACACTCCACATACGTTGCATTTTGAGCTGAAATTTCTAAGGTGACACAGAGGGGTCCTTGTCAAACTTGTTCTCTCTTCTTGCCCGATGAACCCAGCCCTCTTTGCTGACAAAGCTGTCCCACCCCCCTTTCGGCAGCGCTCACTGTGTCTTTCGTTGAGTTTCCATACAAGTTTCTGCCGTTTTTGAAACCTTCCTTTCGCTCTAGTCGTTCTCTGAGGAGGAGTTCCAGGTGGCTATGACTAGGATGGCCTCACAGAGCACGTGATGTTTTTTGTGCAATTCCTTTCGCTTTTTTTCATTTTGTGCTGGCCTTGAGGTCTCTGGACCCTGCTCATGTCCACATCGACTTACCTTTTCTTCTCAGTTGCCAAAAAAGGCAAAGGCTGCTATGTTGGTAGAAATACAGTTGATCCCGCCGGTTAAACTGAGGAGAAAGGAAAGGACCCCTTTAAAATACCATCTTTCGGTCTGTGGCCATAACGTGTGAGGAGATAAAATTGGCATTTGCACGTGTTTTGAGTCTAGTAACCTCTCTAAATGCATTGGTTCCAATATTCTCTCTGGTGTCCCGTATGTATTATGCGTATCTTACAGCCTCGCTTGGCAACAAGACAGTTGTCACTTGTCGTTGACACGACGGTAAATCTTTCCTTCTTTTTTCCACAGGTACCGCGGCGGCAAAACTCGGAGCGGCCTCGACTGACGCGCCCTTTTCACCCAAAGTCCCTACTTCAAGATCCCTGTTTGACGTTCTCTGCCTCACTTGTCCTTTGGACATTAGGAGAGGGAGTCCCGGGATGGCTCTTCCACCTGTCCTCGATGGCTTGACATCAGCCGCATCCAAAGGATCCAGACCAGCGTGATCCCGGGGAGGCCGGGGGCTAAGATCCCAGCGCGGGGGATGCTGGCAATGAGCAGGGTCTCTCCCGTGTGCCGCCTGTGGATGCTGGAGGTGATCACCCCATCCCAGCTCCCTAAAAGGGAGAGGCAGCTTCCAACACTTTCGCCCAGGAGGGGAGGGATCGCTGTTCTAACTTGAAGGGCTGGGTGGATTTTGAGAGAAGCTGCAGGCTTCTGAGGCCGCTGCAACTTACACGTCGCCTCTGCTGACGGCTCGTGGCATCGTAGCTCACCACGTCTCCCTGTGTTAAGACGAGGTCAGTCACCGAAACACGCGAGTGCAGCCGTAGCCAACCCTGGGGCAGCTCAGAAGATCACGTCACCCTCCTTGCAAGTCCGCCCCCCTCTCTGGACTGGGACCTTGCAGCCCGAGAGGGGGCTGGGAAATGAGAGATACTGGTGACCCGGCCACAGCGTGCGAGCCTGGTGGGCGTGTTAGTACCCGACGTTCTCGGTCTTTGTTCCTACTTCCAGCGTCTGCTTCAGGGAGTCGGGTCGATTGGGCAGAACCGGGAAATGTTTCTGCAGAAAAGCATTAATCCCACAAGACGCTCTTCGCCCGAACGTCTGTTCCAACCCCTCGTAAAGACCCTTCGACGTATAATAAATCTTCAGTTGAGTTCAAGTCTTAAAAATCTTGTGTTGTGGCGCACATGAAACCGAACAGGGTTTAACACGAAACGAGGGCTTCAGACAGAGACTGTGAAGCTATTTGAGCTGCCTTTTAACAACCTCTGCGGCCGTTACTGCCTGCAGGACCTTGAGTTCTTTGCCGCCACCTCTGTCTTTCAGGTTCGTCCTCTGTAAATGGGGGGAAAGTAGAAAAGCCCTTTTCAGAATTAAACATGTTAGTATCTGTAAAGTTACAGGAACCGGAGCCAATGATAGATTGTTCACATGCTGTTTTACTCCTATTATTAGTGTCATTATCAAACTGTTTTCTACTTTGCTTGAGTCTATTACCTCTTTATTGTGAAGGAGTCTGGATCCGGCTGCAGTCAGCGATCGTTGGAGCCTCTGGCCTTGGGTTCATCCAGATGCGCCCACCACAGACATTCATCTCAGCTCCTCGTGGCCCCGGGTCCGCTGGCCACCTCTGGTCCCCTCCGCTAGGCGGTTCCAGTGGGAGGGACAGCAGAGTGGGCTGTGGGAGTTTGCAGTGCGCCTACATAGCATCAAGGACCTTTCCCGGTGTCTTCAGACCTGGGTTCTCCCCGGGGGGAGGGCATGAGGTCACCTTCTGGGCTAGCACAGAAACCGGGACTGTTGGCCGCGTGACCCCCAACAGGCGGTAAGTAGATATTGTTCTGGACTTTGATCTGAGAAATTTCACTTTTCAATGCCTTTCATGGTTTCCCCTTATTCACCTTCACAAACGTATCTAC